>NW_027478405.1:1317587-1691322 GCF_051014685.1 Ptiloglossa arizonensis
AGGGGAAAAGTACGTATACCGTTGTAATCGGGCGAGTTTCTACTTTCAGATGCAACAGAAATTTTGTGGATTGGTCAATCCGTTCGCCAGATATGGCAGTTTGGAGGTAAGAAACGCTTGAGAAACTCAAAATTTTCGCAGTTCTGATGCTCGAAATGAATAACTAGGACGGCCTAGGGGAAAAGTACGCATAACGTTTAATCGGGCGAGTTTCTACTTTCAGATGCAACAGAAATTTTGCGGATTGGTCTATCCGTTCGCGAGATATGGCAGTTGGGAGGTAAGAAACGCTTGAGAAACTCAAAATTTTCGCAATTCTGATGCTCGAAATGAATAACTGGAATTGCCTAGGGGAAAAGTACGTATACCGTTGTAATCGGGCGAGTTTCTACTTCAGATGCAACAGAAACTTTGTGGATTGGTCAATTCGTTCGCGAGATATGACAGTTTGGAGGTAACAAACGCTTGAGAAGCTCTAAATTTTCACAGTTCTGATGCTCGAAACGATTAACTAGAATGGCCTAGGGTAAAAGTACACATACCGTTGTAATCGGGGGAGTTTCTACTTTCAGATGCAACAGAAATTTTGCGGATTGGTCAATCCGTTCGCGAGATATGGCAGTTTGGAGGTAAGAAACGCTTGAGAAACTCAAAATTTTCGTAGCTCTGATGCGCGAGAGTAATACCTAGAATGGCCTAGGGGAAAACTACACATACCGTTGTAATCGGGCGAGTTTCTGCTTTCAGATGCAACAGAAATTTTGTGGATTGGTCAATCCGTTCGCGAGATATGGCAGTTTGGAGGTAAGAAACGCATGAGAAACTCAAAATTTTCGCAGCTCTGATGCTCGAAACGAATAACTATAATGGCCTAGGGGAAAAGTACGTATACCGTTTAATCGGGCGAGTTTCTACTTTCAGATGCAACAGAAATTTTGCGGATTGGTCTATCCGTTCGCGAGATATGGCAGTTTGGAGGTAAGAAACGCTTGAGAAACTCAAAATTTTCGCAGTTATGATGCTCGAAACGAATAACTAGAACGGCCTAGGGGAAAAGTACGCATACCGTTGTAATCGGGCGAGTTTCTACTTTCAGATGCAACAGAAATTTTGCGGATTGGTCAATCCTTTCGCCAGATATGGCAGTTTGGAGGTAAGAAACGCTTGAGAAACTCAAAATTTTCGCAGTTCTGATGCTCGAAATGAATAACTAGAATGGCCTAGGGGAAAAGTACGTATACCGTTTAATCGGGCGAGATTCTACTTTCAGATGCAACAGAAATTTTGCGGATTCGTCAATCCGTTCGCAAGATATGGCAGTTTGGGGGTAAGAAACGTTTGAGAAACTCAAAATTTTCGTAGCTCTGATGCGCGAAACGAATACCTAGAATGGCCTAGGGGAAAACTACACAAACCGTTGTAATCGAGCGAGTTTCTACTTTCAGATGCAACAGAAATTTTGCGGATTGGTCAATCTGTTCGCGAGATATGGCAGTTTGGAGGTAAGAAACGCTTGAGAAACTCAAAATTTTCGTAGCTCTGATGCGCGAGAGTAATACCTAGAATGGCCTAGGGGAAAACTACACATACCGTTGTAATCGAGCGAGATTCTACTTTCAGATGCAACAGAAATTTTGCGGATTGGTCAATCCGTTCGCGAGATATGGCAGTTTGGACGTAAGAAACGCTTGAGAAACTCAAAATTTTCGCAGTTCTGAGGCTCGAAACAAATAACTAGAACGGCCTAGGGGAAAAGTACGCAATACCGTTGTAATCGGGCGAGTTTCTACTTTCAGATGCAACAGAAATTTTGTGGATTGGTCAATCCGTTCGCCAGATATGGCAGTTTGGAGGTAAGAAACGCTTGAGAAACTCAAAATTTTCGCAGTTCTGATGCTCGAAATGAATAACTAGGACGGCCTAGGGGAAAAGTACGCATAACGTTTAATCGGGCGAGTTTCTACTTTCAGATGCAACAGAAATTTTGCGGATTGGTCTATCCGTTCGCGAGATATGGCAGTTGGGAGGTAAGAAACGCTTGAGAAACTCAAAATTTTCGCAATTCTGATGCTCGAAATGAATAACTGGAATTGCCTAGGGGAAAAGTACGTATACCGTTGTAATCGGGCGAGTTTCTACTTCAGATGCAACAGAAACTTTGTGGATTGGTCAATTCGTTCGCGAGATATGACAGTTTGGAGGTAACAAACGCTTGAGAAGCTCTAAATTTTCACAGTTCTGATGCTCGAAACGATTAACTAGAATGGCCTAGGGTAAAAGTACACATACCGTTGTAATCGGGGGAGTTTCTACTTTCAGATGCAACAGAAATTTTGCGGATTGGTCAATCCGTTCGCGAGATATGGCAGTTTGGAGGTAAGAAACGCTTGAGAAACTCAAAATTTTCGTAGCTCTGATGCGCGAGAGTAATACCTAGAATGGCCTAGGGGAAAACTACACATACCGTTGTAATCGGGCGAGTTTCTGCTTTCAGATGCAACAGAAATTTTGCGGATTGGTCAATCCGTTCGCGAGATATGGCAGTTTGGAGGTAAGAAACGCTTGAGAAACTCAAAATTTTCGCAGTTCTGATGCTCGAAACGAATAACTAGAATGGCCTAGGGGAAAAGAACGTATACCGTTGTAATCGGGCGAGTTTCTACTTTCAGATGCAACAGAAATTTTGCGGATTAGTCAATCCGTTCGCGAGATATGACAGTTTGGAGGTAAGAAACGCTTGAGAGACTCTAAATTTTCACAGTTCTGATGCTCGAAACGATTAACTAGAATGGCCTAGGGTAAAAGTACACATACCGTTGTAATCGGGGGAGTTTCTCCATTCAGATGCAACAGTAATTTTGCGGATTGGTCAATCCGTTCGCGAGATATGGCCGTTTGGAGGTAAGAAACGCTTGAGAAACTCAAAATTTTCGCAGTTCTGATGCTTGAAACGAATAAGTAGAACGGCCTAGGGGAAAAGTACGCATACCGTTGTAATCGGGCGAGTTTCTACTTTCAGATGCAACAGAAATTTTGTGGATTGGTCAATCCGTTCGCGAGATATGGCAGTTTGGAGGTAAGAAACGCTTGAGAAACTCAAAATTTTCGCAGTTCTGATGCTCGAAACGAATAACTAGAATGGCCTAGGGCAAAAGAACACATACCGTTGTAATCGGGGGAGTTTCTCCATTCAGATGCAACAGTAATTTTGCGGATTGGTCAATCCGTTCGCGAGATATGGCAGTTTGGGTGTAAGAAACGCTTGAGATACTCTAAATTTTCGTAGCTCTGATGCGCGAGAGTAATACCTAGAATGGCCTAGGGGAAAACTACACATACCGTTGTAGTCGGGCGAGTTTCTACTTTCAGATGCAACAGAAATTTTGTGGATTGGTCAATCCGTTCGCCAGATATGGCAGTTTGGATGTAAGAAACGTTTGAGAAACTCAAAATTTTCGCTGTTCTGATGCTCGAAATGAATAACTAGAACGGCCTAGGGGAAAAGTACGTATACCGTTGTAAACGGGCGAGTTTCTACTTTCAGATGCAACAGAAATTTTGTGGATTGGTCAATCCGTTCGCGAGATATGGCAGTTTGGAGGTAAGAAACGCTTGAGAAACTCTAAATTTTCGTAGCTCTGATGCTCGAAACGAATAACTAGAATGGCCTACGGGAAAAGAACGTATACCGTTGTAATCGGGCGAGTTTCTACTTTCAGATGCAACAGAAATTTTGCGGATTCGTCAATCCGTTCGCGAGATATGGCAGTTTGGGGGTAAGAAACGTTTGAGAAACTCAAAATTTTCGTAGCTCTGATGCGCGAGAGTAATACCTAGAATGGCCTAGGGGAAAACTACACACACCGTTGTAATCGGGCGAGTTTCTACTTTCAGATGCAACAGAAATTTTGCGGATTGTTCAATCCGTTCGCGAGATATGGCAGTTTGGAGGTAAGAAACGCTTGAGAAACTCAAAATTTTCGCAGTTCTGATGCTCGAAACGAATAACTAGAATGGCCTAGGGGAAAAGAACGTATACCGTTGTAATCGGGCGAGTTTCTACTTTCAGATGCAAGAGAAATTTTGCGGATTCGTCAATCCGTTCGCGAGATATGGCAGTTTGGGGGAAAGAAACGCTTGAGAAACTCAACATTTTCGTAGCTCTGATGCGCGAGAGTAATACCTAGAATGGCCTAGGGGAAAACTACACACACCGTTGTAATCGGGCGAGCTTCTACTTTCAGATGCAACAGAAATTTTGCGGATTCGTCAATCCGTTCGCGAGATATGGCAGTTTGGGGGTAAGAAACGCTTGAGAAACTCAAAATTTTCGTAGCTCTGATGCGCGAGAGTAATACCTAGAATGGCCTAGGGGAATCTACACATACCGTTGTAATCGGGCGTGTTTCTACTTTCAGATGCAACAGAAATTTTGCGGATTGGTCAATCCGTTCGCGAGACATGGCAGTTTGGATGTAAGAAACGCTTGAGAAACTCAAAATTTTCGCAGCTCTGATGCTCGAAACGAATAACTATAATGGCCTAGGGGAAAAGTACGTATACCGTTGTAATCGGGCGAGTTTCTACTTTCAGATGCAACAGAAATTTTGTGGATTGGTCAATCCGTTCGCCAGATATGGCAGTTTGGAGGTAAGAAACGCTTGAGAAACTCAAAATTTTCGCAGTTCTGATGCTCGAAATGAATAACTAGGACGGCCTAGGGGAAAAGTACGCATAACGTTTAATCGGGCGAGTTTCTACTTTCAGATGCAACAGAAATTTTGCGGATTGGTCTATCCGTTCGCGAGATATGGCAGTTGGGAGGTAAGAAACGCTTGAGAAACTCAAAATTTTCGCAATTCTGATGCTCGAAATGAATAACTGGAATTGCCTAGGGGAAAAGTACGTATACCGTTGTAATCGGGCGAGTTTCTACTTCAGATGCAACAGAAACTTTGTGGATTGGTCAATTCGTTCGCGAGATATGACAGTTTGGAGGTAACAAACGCTTGAGAAGCTCTAAATTTTCACAGTTCTGATGCTCGAAACGATTAACTAGAATGGCCTAGGGTAAAAGTACACATACCGTTGTAATCGGGGGAGTTTCTACTTTCAGATGCAACAGAAATTTTGCGGATTGGTCAATCCGTTCGCGAGATATGGCAGTTTGGAGGTAAGAAACGCTTGAGAAACTCAAAATTTTCGTAGCTCTGATGCGCGAGAGTAATACCTAGAATGGCCTAGGGGAAAACTACACATACCGTTGTAATCGGGCGAGTTTCTGCTTTCAGATGCAACAGAAATTTTGTGGATTGGTCAATCCGTTCGCGAGATATGGCAGTTTGGAGGTAAGAAACGCATGAGAAACTCAAAATTTTCGCAGCTCTGATGCTCGAAACGAATAACTATAATGGCCTAGGGGAAAAGTACGTATACCGTTTAATCGGGCGAGTTTCTACTTTCAGATGCAACAGAAATTTTGCGGATTGGTCTATCCGTTCGCGAGATATGGCAGTTTGGAGGTAAGAAACGCTTGAGAAACTCAAAATTTTCGCAGTTATGATGCTCGAAACGAATAACTAGAACGGCCTAGGGGAAAAGTACGCATACCGTTGTAATCGGGCGAGTTTCTACTTTCAGATGCAACAGAAATTTTGCGGATTGGTCAATCCTTTCGCCAGATATGGCAGTTTGGAGGTAAGAAACGCTTGAGAAACTCAAAATTTTCGCAGTTCTGATGCTCGAAATGAATAACTAGAATGGCCTAGGGGAAAAGTACGTATACCGTTTAATCGGGCGAGATTCTACTTTCAGATGCAACAGAAATTTTGCGGATTCGTCAATCCGTTCGCAAGATATGGCAGTTTGGGGGTAAGAAACGTTTGAGAAACTCAAAATTTTCGTAGCTCTGATGCGCGAAACGAATACCTAGAATGGCCTAGGGGAAAACTACACAAACCGTTGTAATCGAGCGAGTTTCTACTTTCAGATGCAACAGAAATTTTGCGGATTGGTCAATCTGTTCGCGAGATATGGCAGTTTGGAGGTAAGAAACGCTTGAGAAACTCAAAATTTTCGTAGCTCTGATGCGCGAGAGTAATACCTAGAATGGCCTAGGGGAAAACTACACATACCGTTGTAATCGAGCGAGATTCTACTTTCAGATGCAACAGAAATTTTGCGGATTGGTCAATCCGTTCGCGAGATATGGCAGTTTGGACGTAAGAAACGCTTGAGAAACTCAAAATTTTCGCAGTTCTGAGGCTCGAAACAAATAACTAGAACGGCCTAGGGGAAAAGTACGCAATACCGTTGTAATCGGGCGAGTTTCTACTTTCAGATGCAACAGAAATTTTGTGGATTGGTCAATCCGTTCGCCAGATATGGCAGTTTGGAGGTAAGAAACGCTTGAGAAACTCAAAATTTTCGCAGTTCTGATGCTCGAAATGAATAACTAGGACGGCCTAGGGGAAAAGTACGCATAACGTTTAATCGGGCGAGTTTCTACTTTCAGATGCAACAGAAATTTTGCGGATTGGTCTATCCGTTCGCGAGATATGGCAGTTGGGAGGTAAGAAACGCTTGAGAAACTCAAAATTTTCGCAATTCTGATGCTCGAAATGAATAACTGGAATTGCCTAGGGGAAAAGTACGTATACCGTTGTAATCGGGCGAGTTTCTACTTCAGATGCAACAGAAACTTTGTGGATTGGTCAATTCGTTCGCGAGATATGACAGTTTGGAGGTAACAAACGCTTGAGAAGCTCTAAATTTTCACAGTTCTGATGCTCGAAACGATTAACTAGAATGGCCTAGGGTAAAAGTACACATACCGTTGTAATCGGGGGAGTTTCTACTTTCAGATGCAACAGAAATTTTGCGGATTGGTCAATCCGTTCGCGAGATATGGCAGTTTGGAGGTAAGAAACGCTTGAGAAACTCAAAATTTTCGTAGCTCTGATGCGCGAGAGTAATACCTAGAATGGCCTAGGGGAAAACTACACATACCGTTGTAATCGGGCGAGTTTCTGCTTTCAGATGCAACAGAAATTTTGCGGATTGGTCAATCCGTTCGCGAGATATGGCAGTTTGGAGGTAAGAAACGCTTGAGAAACTCAAAATTTTCGCAGTTCTGATGCTCGAAACGAATAACTAGAATGGCCTAGGGGAAAAGAACGTATACCGTTGTAATCGGGCGAGTTTCTACTTTCAGATGCAACAGAAATTTTGCGGATTAGTCAATCCGTTCGCGAGATATGACAGTTTGGAGGTAAGAAACGCTTGAGAGACTCTAAATTTTCACAGTTCTGATGCTCGAAACGATTAACTAGAATGGCCTAGGGTAAAAGTACACATACCGTTGTAATCGGGGGAGTTTCTCCATTCAGATGCAACAGTAATTTTGCGGATTGGTCAATCCGTTCGCGAGATATGGCCGTTTGGAGGTAAGAAACGCTTGAGAAACTCAAAATTTTCGCAGTTCTGATGCTTGAAACGAATAAGTAGAACGGCCTAGGGGAAAAGTACGCATACCGTTGTAATCGGGCGAGTTTCTACTTTCAGATGCAACAGAAATTTTGTGGATTGGTCAATCCGTTCGCGAGATATGGCAGTTTGGAGGTAAGAAACGCTTGAGAAACTCAAAATTTTCGCAGTTCTGATGCTCGAAACGAATAACTAGAATGGCCTAGGGCAAAAGAACACATACCGTTGTAATCGGGGGAGTTTCTACTTTCAGATGCAACAGAAATTTTGCGGATTCGTCAATCCGTTCGCGAGATATGGCAGTTTGGGGGTAAGAAACGTTTGAGAAACTCAAAATTTTCGTAGCTCTGATGCGCGAGAGTAATACCTAGAATGGCCTAGGGGAAAACTACACACACCGTTGTAATCGGGCGAGTTTCTACTTTCAGATGCAACAGAAATTTTGCGGATTGTTCAATCCGTTCGCGAGATATGGCAGTTTGGAGGTAAGAAACGCTTGAGAAACTCAAAATTTTCGCAGTTCTGATGCTCGAAACGAATAACTAGAATGGCCTAGGGGAAAAGAACGTATACCGTTGTAATCGGGCGAGTTTCTACTTTCAGATGCAAGAGAAATTTTGCGGATTCGTCAATCCGTTCGCGAGATATGGCAGTTTGGGGGAAAGAAACGCTTGAGAAACTCAACATTTTCGTAGCTCTGATGCGCGAGAGTAATACCTAGAATGGCCTAGGGGAAAACTACACACACCGTTGTAATCGGGCGAGCTTCTACTTTCAGATGCAACAGAAATTTTGCGGATTCGTCAATCCGTTCGCGAGATATGGCAGTTTGGGGGTAAGAAACGCTTGAGAAACTCAAAATTTTCGTAGCTCTGATGCGCGAGAGTAATACCTAGAATGGCCTAGGGGAATCTACACATACCGTTGTAATCGGGCGTGTTTCTACTTTCAGATGCAACAGAAATTTTGCGGATTGGTCAATCCGTTCGCGAGACATGGCAGTTTGGATGTAAGAAACGCTTGAGAAACACAAAATTTTCGCAGTTCTGATGCTCGAAACGAATAACTAGAATGGCCTAGGGGAAAAGAACGTATACCGTTGTAATCGGGCGAGTTTCTACTTTCAGATGCAACAGAAATTTTGCGGATTGGTCAATCCGTTCGCGAGACATGGCAGTTTGGATGTAAGAAACGCTTGAGAAACTCAAAATTTTCACAGTTCTGATGCTCGAAACGATTAACTAGAGTGGCCTAGGGTAAAAGTACACATACCGTTGGAATAGGGGGAGTTTCTCCATTCAGATGCAACAGTAATTTTGCGGATTGGTCAATCCGTTCGCGAGATATGGCCGTTTGGAGGTAAGAAACGCTTGAGAAACTCAAAATTTTCGCAGTTCTGATGCTTGAAACGAATAAGTAGAACGGCCTAGGGGAAAAGTACGCATACCGTTGTAATCGGGCGAGTTTCTACTTTCAGATGCAACAGAAATTTTGTGGATTGGTCAATCCGTTCGCGAGATATGGCAGTTTGGAGGTAAGAAACGCTTGAGAAACTCAAAATTTTCGCAGTTCTGATGCTCGAAACGAATAACTAGAATGGCCTAGGGGAAAAGTACACATACCGTTGTAATCGGGGGAGTTTCTCCATTCAGATGCAACAGTAATTTTGCGGATTGGTCAATCCGTTCGCGAGATATGGCAGTTTGGGTGTAAGAAACGCTTGAGAAACTCTAAATTTTCGTAGCTCTGATGCACGAGAGTAATACCTAGAATGGCCTAGGGGAAAACTACACGTACCGTTGTAGTCGGGCGAGTTTCTACTTTCAGATGCAGCAGAAATTTTGTGGATTGGTCAATCCGTTCGCGAGATATGGCAGTTTGGGGTTAAGAAACGCTTGAGAAACTCAAAATTTTCGTAGGTCTGATGCGCGAAACGAATACCTAGAATGGCCTAGGGGAAAACTACACATACCGTTGTAATCGGGCGAGTTTCTACTTTCAAATGCAACAGAAATTTTGCGGATTGGTCAATCCGTTCGCGAGATATAGCAGTTTGGAGGTAAGAAACGCTTGAGAAACTCAAAATTTTCGGAGCTCTGATGCGCGAGAGTAATACCTAGAATGGCCTAGGGGAAAACTACACACACCGTTGTAATCGGGCGAGTTTCTACTTTCAGATGCAACAGAAATTTTGCGGATTGTTCAATCCGTTCGCGAGATATGGCTGTTTGGAGGTAAGAAACGCTTGAGAAACTCAAAATTTTCGCAGTTCTGATGCTCGAAATGAATAACTAGGACGGCTTAGGGGAAAAGTACGCACACTGTTGTAATCGGGCGAGTTTCTACTTTCAGATGCAGCAGAAATTTTGCGGATTGGTCAATCCGTTCGCGAGATATGGCAGTTTGGAGGTAAGAAACGCTTGAGAAACTCAAAATTTTCGCAGTTCTGATGCTCGAAACGAATAACTAGAATGGCCTAGGGGAAAAGTACGTATACCGTTGTAATCGGGCGAGTTTCTACTTTCAGATGCAACAGAAGTTTTGCGGATTCGTCAATCTGTTCGCCAGATATGGCAGTGTGGCTGTAAGAAACGCTTGAGAAACTCAAAATTTTCGTAGCTCTGATGCGCGAAACGAATACCTAGAATGGCCTAGGGGAAAACTACACATACCGTTGTAATCGGGCGAGTTTCTACTTTCAGATGCAACAGAAATTTTGCGGATTGTTCAATCCGTTCGCGAGATATGGCAGTTTGGAGGTAAGAAACGCTTGAGAAACTCAAAATTTTCGTAGCTCTGATGCGCGAGAGTAATACCTAGAATGGCCTAGGGGAAAACTACACATACCGTTGTAATCGGGCGAGTTTCTACTTTCAGATGCAACAGAAATTTTGTGGATTGGTCAATCCGTTCGCCAGATATGGCAGTTTGGAGGTAAGAAACGCTTGAGAAACTCAAAATTT
Organism: Ptiloglossa arizonensis; assembly: GCF_051014685.1. Lineage (NCBI taxonomy): Eukaryota > Metazoa > Arthropoda > Insecta > Hymenoptera > Colletidae > Ptiloglossa > Ptiloglossa arizonensis. The sequence goes on from NW_027478405.1 coordinate 1,328,036, forward strand.
TCGCAGTTCTGAAGCTCGAAATGAATAACTAGGACGGCTTAGGGGAAGAGTACGCACACTGTTGTAATCGGGCGAGTTTCTACTTTCAGATGCAGCAGAAATTTTGCGGATTGGTCCATCCGTTCGCGAGATATGGCAGTTTGGAGGTAAGAAACGCTTGAGAAACTCAAAATTTCCGTAGTTCTGATGCTCGAAACGAATAACTAGAATGGCCTAGGGGAAAAGTACGTATACCGTTGTAATCGGGCGAGTTTCTACTTTCAGATGCAACAGAAGTTTTGCGGATTCGTCAATCTGTTCGCCAGATATGGCAGTTTGGAGGTAAGAAACGCATGAGAAACTCAAAATTTTCGCAGCTCTGATGCTCGAAACGAATAACTAGAATGGCCTAGGGGAAAAGTACGTATACCGTTTAATCGGGCGAGTTTCTACTTTCAGATGCAACAGAAATTTTGCGGATTCGTCAATCCGTTCGCGAGATATGGCAGTTTGGGGGAAAGAAACGCTTGAGAAACTCAAAATTTTCGTAGCTCTGATGCGCGGGAGTAATACTTAGAATGGCCTAGGGGAAAACTACACACACCGTTGTAATCGGGCGAGCTTCTACTTTCAGATGCAACAGAAATTTTGCGGATTCGTCAATCCGTTCGCGAGATATGGCAGTTTGGGGGTAAGAAACGCTTGAGAAACTCAAAATTTTCGTAGCTCTGATGCGCGAGAGTAATACCTAGAATGGCCTAGGGGAAAACTACACATACCGTTGTAATCGGGCGTGTTTCTACTTTCAGATGCAACAGAAATTTTGCGGATTGGTCAATCCGTTCGCGAGACATGGCAGTTTGGATGTAAGAAACGCTTGAGAAACTCAAAATTTTCGCAGTTCTGATGCTCAAAACGAATAACTAGAATGGCCTAGGGGAAAAGAACGTATACCGTTGTAATCGGGCGAGTTTCTACTTTCAGATGCAACAGAAATTTTGCGGATTAGCCAATCCGTTCGCCAGATATGACAGTTTGGAGGTAAGAAACGCTTGAGAAACTCTAAATTTTCACAGTTCTGATGCTCGAAACGATTAACTAGAGTGGCCTAGGGTAAAAGTACACATACCGTTGGAATAGGGGGAGTTTCTCCATTCAGATGCAACAGTAATTTTGCGGATTGGTCAATCCGTTCGCGAGATATGGCCGTTTGGAGGTAAGAAACGCTTGAGAAACTCAAAATTTTCGCAGTTCTGATGCTTGAAACGAATAAGTAGAACGGCCTAGGGGAAAAGTACGCATACCGTTGTAATCGGGCGAGTTTCTACTTTCAGATGCAACAGAAATTTTGTGGATTGGTCAATCCGTTCGCGAGATATGGCAGTTTGGAGGTAAGAAACGCTTGAGAAACTCAAAATTTTCGCAGTTCTGATGCTCGAAACGAATAACTAGAATGGCCTAGGGGAAAAGTACACATACCGTTGTAATCGGGGGAGTTTCTCCATTCAGATGCAACAGTAATTTTGCGGATTGGTCAATCCGTTCGCGAGATATGGCAGTTTGGGTGTAAGAAACGCTTGAGAAACTCTAAATTTTCGTAGCTCTGATGCACGAGAGTAATACCTAGAATGGCCTAGGGGAAAACTACACGTACCGTTGTAGTCGGGCGAGTTTCTACTTTCAGATGCAGCAGAAATTTTGTGGATTGGTCAATCCGTTCGCGAGATATGGCAGTTTGGGGTTAAGAAACGCTTGAGAAACTCAAAATTTTCGTAGGTCTGATGCGCGAAACGAATACCTAGAATGGCCTAGGGGAAAACTACACATACCGTTGTAATCGGGCGAGTTTCTACTTTCAAATGCAACAGAAATTTTGCGGATTGGTCAATCCGTTCGCGAGATATAGCAGTTTGGAGGTAAGAAACGCTTGAGAAACTCAAAATTTTCGTAGCTCTGATGCGCGAGAGTAATACCTAGAATGGCCTAGGGGAAAACTACACACACCGTTGTAATCGGGCGAGTTTCTACTTTCAGATGCAACAGAAATTTTGCGGATTGTTCAATCCGTTCGCGAGATATGGCAGTTTGGAGGTAAGAAACGCTTGAGAAACTCAAAATTTTCGCAGTTCTGATGCTCGAAATGAATAACTAGGACGGCTTAGGGGAAAAGTACGCACACTGTTGTAATCGGGCGAGTTTCTACTTTCAGATGCAGCAGAAATTTTGCGGATTGGTCAATCCGTTCGCGAGATATGGCAGTTTGGAGGTAAGAAACGCTTGAGAAACTCAAAATTTTCGCAGTTCTGATGCTCGAAACGAATAACTAGAATGGCCTAGGGGAAAAGTACGTATACCGTTGTAATCGGGCGAGTTTCTACTTTCAGATGCAACAGAAGTTTTGCGGATTGGTCAACCCGTTCGCGAGATATGGCAGTTTGGAGGTAAGAAACGCTTGAGAAACTCAAAATTTTCGTAGCTCTGATGCGCGAGAGTAATACCTAGAATGGCCTAGGGGAAAACTACACATACCGTTGTAATCGGGCGAGTTTCTACTTTCAGATGCAACAGAAATTTTGTGGATTGGTCAATCCGTTCGCCAGATATGGCAGTTTGGAGGTAAGAAACGCTTGAGAAACTCAAAATTTTCGCAGTTCTGAAGCTCGAAATGAATAACTAGGACGGCTTAGGGGAAGAGTACGCACACTGTTGTAATCGGGCGAGTTTCTACTTTCAGATGCAGCAGAAATTTTGCGGATTGGTCGATCCGTTCACGAGATATGGCAGTTTGGAGGTAAGAAACGCTTGAGAAACTAAAAATTTTCGGAGCTCTGATGCGCGAGAGTAATACCTAGAATGGCCTAGGGGAAAACTACACACACCGTTGTAATCGGGCGAGTTTCTACTTTCAGATGCAACAGAAATTTTGCGGATTGGTCAATCCGTTCGCGAGATATGGCAGTTTGGAGGTAAGAAACGCTTGAGAAACTCAAAATTTTCGCAGTTCTGATGCTCGAAACGAATAACTAGAATGGCCTAGGGGAAAAGTACACATACCGTTGTAATCGGGGGAGTTTCTCCATTCAGATGCAACAGTAATTTTGCGGATTGGTCAATCCGTTCGCGAGATATGGCAGTTTGGGTGTAAGAAACGCTTGAGAAACTCTAAATTTTCGTAGCTCTGATGCACGAGAGTAATACCTAGAATGGCCTAGGGGAAAACTACACGTACCGTTGTAGTCGGGCGAGTTTCTACTTTCAGATGCAGCAGAAATTTTGTGGATTGGTCAATCCGTTCGCGAGATATGGCAGTTTGGGGTTAAGAAACGCTTGAGAAACTCAAAATTTTCGTAGCTCTCATGCGCGAAACGAATACCTAGAATGGCCTAGGGGAAAACTACACATACCGTTGTAATCGGGCGAGTTTCTACTTTCAAATGCAACAGAAATTTTGCGGATTGGTCAATCCGTTCGCGAGATATAGCAGTTTGGAGGTAAGAAACGCTTGAGAAACTCAAAATTTTCGGAGCTCTGATGCGCGAGAGTAATACCTAGAATGGCCTAGGGGAACACTACACACACCGTTGTAATCGGGCGAGTTTCTACTTTCAGATGCAACAGAAGTTTTGTGGATTCGTCAATCTGTTCGCCAGATATGGCAGTGTGGCTGTAAGAAACGCTTGAGAAACTCAAAATTTTCGTAGCTCTGATGCGCGAAACGAATACCTAGAATGGCCTAGGGGAAAACTACACATACCGTTGTAATCGGGCGAGTTTCTACTTTCAGATGCAACAGAAATTTTGCGGATTGGTCAATCCGTTCGCGAGATATGGCAGTTTGGAGGTAAGAAACGCTTGAGAAACTCAAAATTTTCGCAGTTCTGATGCTCGAAACGAATAACTAGAATGGCCTAGGGGAACAGTACACATACCGTTGTAATCGGGGGAGTTTCTCCATTCAGATGCAACAGTAATTTTGCGGATTGGTCAATCCTTTCGCGAGATATGGCAGTTTGGGTGTAAGAAACGCTTGAGAAACTCTAAATTTTCGTAGCTCTGATGCACGAGAGTAATACCTAGTATGGCCTAGGGGAAAACTACACGTACCGTTGTAGTCGGGCGAGTTTCTACTTTCAGATGCAGCAGAAATTTTGTGGACTGGTCAATCCGTTCGCGAGATATGGCAGTTTGGGGTTAAGAAACGCTTGAGAAACTCAAAATTTTCGTAGGTCTGATGCGCGAAACGAATACCTAGAATGGCCTAGGGGAAAACTACACATACCGTTGTAATCGGGCGAGTTTCTACTTTCAAATGCAACAGAAATTTTGCGGATTGGTCAATCCGTTCGCGAGATATGGCAGTTTGGAGGTAAGAAACGCTTGAGAAACTCAAAATTTTCGTAGTTCTGATGCTCGAAACGAATAACTAGAATGGCCTAGGGGAAAAGTACGTATACCGTTGTAATCGGGCGAGTTTCTACTTTCAGATGCAACAGAAGTTTTGCGGATTCGTCAATCTGTTCGCCAGATATGGCAGTGTGGCTGTAAGAAACGCTTGAGAAACTCAAAATTTTCGTAGCTCTGATGCGCGAAACGAATACCTAGAATGGCCTAGGGGAAAACTACACATACCGTTGTAATCGGGCGAGTTTCTACTTTCAGATGCAACAGAAATTTTGCGGATTGGTCAATCCGTTCGCGAGATATGGCAGTTTGGAGGTAAGAAACGCTTGAGAAACTCAAAATTTTCGTAGCTCTGATGCGCGAGAGTAATACCTAGAATGGCCTAGGGGAAAACTACACATTCCGTTGTAATCGGGCGTGTTTCTACTTTCAGATGCAACAGAAATTTTGCGGATTGGTCGATCCGTTCACGAGATATGGCAGTTTGGAGGTAAGAAACGCTTGAGAAACTCAAAATTTTCGCAGTTCTGATGCTCGAAACGAATAACTAGAATGGCCTAGGGGAAAAGAACGTATACCGTTGTAATCGGGCGAGTTTCTACTTTCAGATGCAACAGAAATTTTGCGGATTAGTCAATCGGTTCGCCAGATATGACAGTTTGGAGGTAAGAAACGCTTGAGAAACTCTAAATTTTCACAGTTCTGATCCTCGAAACGATTAACTAGAATGGCCTAGGGTAAAAGTACACATACCGTTGGAATAGGGGGAGTTTCTCCATTCAGATGCAACAGTAATTTTGCGGATTGGTCAATCCGTTCGCGAGATATGGCCGTTTGGAGGTAAGAAACGCTTGAGAAACTCAAAATTTTCGCAGTTCTGATGCTTGAAACGAATAAGTAGAACGGCCTAGGGGAAAAGTACGCATACCGTTGTAATCGGGCGAGTTTCTACTTTCAGATGCAACAGAAATTTTGTGGATTGGTCAATCCGTTCGCGAGATATGGCAGTTTGGAGGTAAGAAACGCTTGAGAAACTCAAAATTTTCGCAGTTCTGATGCTCGAAACGAATAACTAGAATGGCCTAGGGGAAAAGTACACATACCGTTGTAATCGGGGGAGTTTCTCCATTCAGATGCAACAGTAATTTTGCGGATTGGTCAATCCGTTCGCGAGATATGGCAGTTTGGAGGTAAGAAACGCTTGAGAAACTCAAAATTTTCGCAGTTCTGATGCTCGAAACGAATAACTAGAATGGCCTAGGGGAAAAGTACGTATACCGTTGTAGTCGGGCGAGTTTCTACTTTCAGATGCAACAGAAGTTTTGCGGATTCGTCAATCCGTTTGCGAGATATGGCAGTTTGAGGGTAAGAAACGCTTGAGAAACTCAAAATTTTCGTAGCTCTGATGCGCGGGAGTAATACCTAGAATGGCCTAGGGGAAAACTACACATACCGTTGTAATCGGGCGAGTTTCTACATTCAGGTGCAACAGAAATTTTGCGGATTGGACAATCCGTTCGCGATATATGGCAGTTTGGAGGTAAGAAACGCTTGAGAAACTCAAAATTTTCGCAGTTCTGATGCTCGAAACGATTAACTAGAATGGCCTAGGGTAAAAGTACACATACCGTTGTAATCGGGGGAGTTTCTCCATTCAGATGCAGCAGAAATTTTGCGGATTGGTCAATCCGTTCGCGAGATATGGCAGTTTGGAGGTAAGAAACGCTTGAGAAACTCAAAATTTTCGCAGTTCTGATGCTCGAAACGAATGACTAGAATGGCCTAGGGGAAAAGTACGTATACCGTTGTAATCGGGCGAGTTTCTCCATTCAGATGCAACAGTAATTTTGCGGATTGGTCAATCCGTTCGCGAGATATGGCAGTTTGGAGGTAAGAAACGCTTGAGAAACTCAAAATTTTCGCAGTTCTGATGCTCGAAATGAATAATTATAACGGCCTAGGGGAAAAGTACGTATACCGTTGTAATCGGGCGAGTTTCTACTTTCAGATGCAACAGAAATTTTGCGGATTCGTCAATCCGTTTGCGAGATATGGCAGTTTGGGGGTAAGAAACGCTTGAGAAACTCAAAATTTTCGTAGCTCTGATGCGCGGGAGTAATACCTAGATTGGCCTAGGGGAAAACTACACATACCGTTGTAATCGGGCGTGTTTCTACTTTCAGATGCAACAGAAATTTTGCGGATTCGTCAATCCGTTCGCGAGATATGGCAGTTTGGGGGTAAGAAACGCTTGAGAAACTCAAAATTTTCGTAGCTCTGATGCGCGGGAGTAATACTTAGAATGGCCTAGGGGAAAACTACACACACCGTTGTAATCGGGCGAGCTTCTACTTTCAGATGCAACAGAAATTTTGCGGATTCGTCAATCCGTTCGCGAGATATGGCAGTTTGGGGGAAAGAAACGCTTGAGAAACTCAAAATTTTCGTAGCTCTGATGCGCGGGAGTAATACTTAGAATGGCCTAGGGGAAAACTACACACACCGTTGTAATCGGGCGAGCTTCTACTTTCAGATGCAACAGAAATTTTGCGGATTCGTCAATCCGTTCGCGAGATATGGCAGTTTGGGGGTAAGAAACGCTTGAGAAACTCAAAATTTTCGTAGCTCTGATGCGCGAGAGTAATACCTAGAATGGCCTAGGGGAAAACTACACATACCGTTGTAATCGGGCGTGTTTCTACTTTCAGATGCAACAGAAATTTTGCGGATTGGTCAATCCGTTCGCGAGACATGGCAGTTTGGATGTAAGAAACGCTTGAGAAACTCAAAATTTTCGCAGTTCTGATGCTCAAAACGAATAACTAGAATGGCCTAGGGGAAAAGAACGTATACCGTTGTAATCGGGCGAGTTTCTACTTTCAGATGCAACAGAAATTTTGCGGATTAGCCAATCCGTTCGCCAGATATGACAGTTTGGAGGTAAGAAACGCTTGAGAAACTCTAAATTTTCACAGTTCTGATGCTCGAAACGATTAACTAGAGTGGCCTAGGGTAAAAGTACACATACCGTTGGAATAGGGGGAGTTTCTCCATTCAGATGCAACAGTAATTTTGCGGATTGGTCAATCCGTTCGCGAGATATGGCCGTTTGGAGGTAAGAAACGCTTGAGAAACTCAAAATTTTCGCAGTTCTGATGCTTGAAACGAATAAGTAGAACGGCCTAGGGGAAAAGTACGCATACCGTTGTAATCGGGCGAGTTTCTACTTTCAGATGCAACAGAAATTTTGTGGATTGGTCAATCCGTTCGCGAGATATGGCAGTTTGGAGGTAAGAAACGCTTGAGAAACTCAAAATTTTCGCAGTTCTGATGCTCGAAACGAATAACTAGAATGGCCTAGGGGAAAAGAACGTATACCGTTGTAATCGGGCGAGTTTCTACTTTCAGATGCAACAGAAATTTTGCGGATTAGTCAATCGGTTCGCCAGATATGACAGTTTGGAGGTAAGAAACGCTTGAGAAACTCTAAATTTTCACAGTTCTGATCCTCGAAACGATTAACTAGAATGGCCTAGGGTAAAAGTACACATACCGTTGGAATAGGGGGAGTTTCTCCATTCAGATGCAACAGTAATTTTGCGGATTGGTCAATCCGTTCGCGAGATATGGCCGTTTGGAGGTAAGAAACGCTTGAGAAACTCAAAATTTTCGCAGTTCTGATGCTTGAAACGAATAAGTAGAACGGCCTAGGGGAAAAGTACGCATACCGTTGTAATCGGGCGAGTTTCTACTTTCAGATGCAACAGAAATTTTGTGGATTGGTCAATCCGTTCGCGAGATATGGCAGTTTGGAGGTAAGAAACGCTTGAGAAACTCAAAATTTTCGCAGTTCTGATGCTCGAAACGAATAACTAGAATGGCCTAGGGGAAAAGTACACATACCGTTGTAATCGGGGGAGTTTCTCCATTCAGATGCAACAGTAATTTTGCGGATTGGTCAATCCGTTCGCGAGATATGGCAGTTTGGAGGTAAGAAACGCTTGAGAAACTCAAAATTTTCGCAGTTCTGATGCTCGAAACGAATAACTAGAATGGCCTAGGGGAAAAGTACGTATACCGTTGTAGTCGGGCGAGTTTCTACTTTCAGATGCAACAGAAGTTTTGCGGATTCGTCAATCCGTTTGCGAGATATGGCAGTTTGAGGGTAAGAAACGCTTGAGAAACTCAAAATTTTCGTAGCTCTGATGCGCGGGAGTAATACCTAGAATGGCCTAGGGGAAAACTACACATACCGTTGTAATCGGGCGAGTTTCTACATTCAGGTGCAACAGAAATTTTGCGGATTGGACAATCCGTTCGCGATATATGGCAGTTTGGAGGTAAGAAACGCTTGAGAAACTCAAAATTTTCGCAGTTCTGATGCTCGAAACGATTAACTAGAATGGCCTAGGGTAAAAGTACACATACCGTTGTAATCGGGGGAGTTTCTCCATTCAGATGCAGCAGAAATTTTGCGGATTGGTCAATCCGTTCGCGAGATATGGCAGTTTGGAGGTAAGAAACGCTTGAGAAACTCAAAATTTTCGCAGTTCTGATGCTCGAAACGAATGACTAGAATGGCCTAGGGGAAAAGTACGTATACCGTTGTAATCGGGCGAGTTTCTCCATTCAGATGCAACAGTAATTTTGCGGATTGGTCAATCCGTTCGCGAGATATGGCAGTTTGGAGGTAAGAAACGCTTGAGAAACTCAAAATTTTCGCAGTTCTGATGCTCGAAATGAATAATTATAACGGCCTAGGGGAAAAGTACGTATACCGTTGTAATCGGGCGAGTTTCTACTTTCAGATGCAACAGAAATTTTGCGGATTCGTCAATCCGTTTGCGAGATATGGCAGTTTGGGGGTAAGAAACGCTTGAGAAACTCAAAATTTTCGTAGCTCTGATGCGCGGGAGTAATACCTAGATTGGCCTAGGGGAAAACTACACATACCGTTGTAATCGGGCGAGTTTATACTTTCAGGTGCAACAGAAATTTTGCGGATTGGACAATCCGTTCGCGATATATGGCAGTTTGGAGGTAAGAAACGCTTGAGAAACTCAAAATTTTCGCAGTTCTGATGCTCGAATTGACTAACTAGAATGGCCTAGGGTAAAAGTACACATACCGTTGTAATCGGGGGAGTTTCTCCATTCAGATGCAACAGTAATTTTGCGGATTGGTCAATCCGTTCGCGAGATATGGCAGTTTGGATGTAAGAAACGCTTGAGAAACTCAAAATTTTCGCAGTTCTGATGCTCGAAATGAATAACTATAACGGCCTAGGGGAAAAGTACGTATACCGTTGTAATCGGGCGAGTTTCTACTTTCAGATGCAGCAGAAATTTTGCGGATTGGTCAATCCGTTCGCGAGATATGGCAGTTTGGAGGTAAGAAACGCTTGAGAAACTCAAAATTTTCGCAGTTCTGATGCTCGAAACGAATAACTAGAATGGCCTAGGGGAAAAGTACGTATACCGTTGTAGTCGGGCGAGTTTCTACTTTCAGATGCAACAGAAGTTTTGCGGATTCGTCAATCCGTTTGCGAGATATGGCAGTTTGGGGGTAAGAAACGCTTGAGAAACTCAAAATTTTCGTAGCTCTGATGCGCGGGAGTAATACCTAGAATGGCCTAGGGGAAAACTACACATACCGTTGTAATCGGGCGAGTTTCTACATTCAGGTGCAACAGAAATTTTGCGGATTGGACAATCCGTTCGCGATATATGGCAGTTTGGAGGTAAGAAACGCTTGAGAAACTCAAAATTTTCGCAGTTCTGATGCTCGAAACGATTAACTAGAATGGCCTAGGGTAAAAGTACACATACCGTTGTAATCGGGGGAGTTTCTCCATTCAGATGCAGCAGAAATTTTGCGGATTGGTCAATCCGTTCGCGAGATATGGCAGTTTGGAGGTAAGAAACGCTTGAGAAACTCAAAATTTTCGCAGTTCTGATGCTCGAAACGAATGACTAGAATGGCCTAGGGGAAAAGTACGTATACCGTTGTAATCGGGCGAGTTTCTCCATTCAGATGCAACAGTAATTTTGCGGATTGGTCAATCCGTTCGCGAGATATGGCAGTTTGGAGGTAAGAAACGCTTGAGAAACTCAAAATTTTCGCAGTTCTGATGCTCGAAATGAATAATTATAACGGCCTAGGGGAAAAGTACGTATACCGTTGTAATCGGGCGAGTTTCTACTTTCAGATGCAACAGAAATTTTGCGGATTCGTCAATCCGTTTGCGAGATATGGCAGTTTGGGGGTAAGAAACGCTTGAGAAACTCAAAATTTTCGTAGCTCTGATGCGCGGGAGTAATACCTAGATTGGCCTAGGGGAAAACTACACATACCGTTGTAATCGGGCGAGTTTATACTTTCAGGTGCAACAGAAATTTTGCGGATTGGACAATCCGTTCGCGATATATGGCAGTTTGGAGGTAAGAAACGCTTGAGAAACTCAAAATTTTCGCAGTTCTGATGCTCGAATTGACTAACTAGAATGGCCTAGGGTAAAAGTACACATACCGTTGTAATCGGGGGAGTTTCTCCATTCAGATGCAACAGTAATTTTGCGGATTGGTCAATCCGTTCGCGAGATATGGCAGTTTGGATGTAAGAAACGCTTGAGAAACTCAAAATTTTCGCAGTTCTGATGCTCGAAATGAATAACTATAACGGCCTAGGGGAAAAGTACGTATACCGTTGTAATCGGGCGAGTTTCTACTTTCAGATGCAGCAGAAATTTTGCGGATTGGTCAATCCGTTCGCGAGATATGGCAGTTTGGAGGTAAGAAACGCTTGAGAAACTCAAAATTTTCGCAGTTCTGATGCTCGAAACGAATAACTAGAATGGCCTAGGGGAAAAGTACGTATACCGTTGTAATCGGGCGAGTTTCTACTTTCAGATGCAACAGAAATTTTGCGGATTCGTCAATCCATTTGCGAGATATGGCAGTTTGGGGGTAAGAAACGCTTGAGAAACTCAAAATTTTCGTAGCTCTGATGCGCGGGAGTAATACCTAGAATGGCCTAGGGGAAAACTACACATACCATTGTAATCGGGCGAGTTTCTACTTTCAGATGCAACAGAAATTTTGGGGATTGGTCAATCCGTTCGCGAGATATGGCAGTTTGGAGGTAAGAAACGCTTGAGAAGCTCAAAATTTTCGCAGTTCTGATGCTCGAAACGAATAACTAGAACGGCCTAGGGGAACAGTACGCATACCGTTGTAATCGGGTGAGTTTCTACTTTCAGATGCAACAGAAATTTTGTGGATTGGTCAATCCGTTCGCCAGATATGGCAGTTTGGAGGTAAGAAACCCTTGAGAAACTCAAAATTTTTGTAGCTCTGATGCGCGAGAGTAATACCTAGAATGGCCTAGGGGAAAACTACACATACCGTTGTAATCGGGCGAGTTTCTACTTTCAGATGCAACAGAAATTTTGCGGATTAGTCAATCCGTTCACGAGATATGACAGTTTGGAGGTAAGAAACGCTTGAGAAACTCTAAATTTTCACAGTTCTGATGCTCGAAACTATTAACTAGAATGGCCTAGGGTAAAAGTACACATACCGTTGTAATCGGAGGAGTTTCTCCATTCACATGCAACAGTACTTTTGCGGATTGGTCAATCCGTTCGCGAGATATGGCCGTTTGGAGGTAAAAAACGCTTGAGAAACTCAAAATTTTCGCAGTTCTGATGCTTGAAACGAATAAGTAGAACGGCCTAGGGGAAAAGTACGCATACCGTTGTAATCGGGCGAGTTTCTACTTTCAGATGCAACAGAAATTTTGTGGATTGGTCAATCCGTTCGCCAGATATGGCAGTTTGGATGTAAGAAACGCTTGAGAAACTCAAAATTTTCGCAGTTCTGTAGCTCGAAATGATTAACTAGGACGGCCTAGGGGAAAAGTACGCACACCGTTGTAATCGGGAGAGTTTCTACTCTCAGATGCAGCAGAAATTTTGCGGATTGGTCAATCCGTTCGCGAGATATGGCAGTTTGGAGGTGAGAAACGCTTGAGAATCTCAAAATTTTCGCAGTTCTGATGCTCGAAACGAATAACTAGAATGGCCTAGGGGAAAAGTACGTATACCGTTGTAATCGGGCGAGTTTCTACTTTCAGATGCAAAAGAAATTTTGCAGATTCGTCAATCTTTTCGCCAGATATGGCAGTGTGGCGGTAAGAAACGCTTGAGAAACTCAAAATTTTCGTAGCTCTGATGCGCGAAACGAATACCTAGAATGGCCTAGGGGAAAACTACACATACCGTTGTAATCGGGCGAGTTGCTACTTTCAGATGCAACAGAAATTTTGCGGATTGGTCAATCCGTTCGCGAGATATGGCAGTTTAGAGGTAAGAAACGCTTGAGAAACACAAAATTTTCGTAGCTCTGATGCGCGAGAGTAATACCTAGAATGGCCTAGGGGAAACTACACATACCGTTGTAATCGGGCGTGTTTCTACTTTCAGATGCAACAGAAATTTTGCGGATTGGTCAATCCGTTCGCGAGATATGGCAGTTTGGAGGTAAGAAACGCTTGAGAAACTCAAAATTTTCGCAGTTCTGATGCTCGAAACGAATAACTAGAATGGCCTAGGGGAAGAGTACGTATACCGTTGTAATTGGGCGAGTTTCTACTTTCAGATGCAACAGAAATTTTGCGGATTCGTCAATCCGTTTGCGAGATATGGCAGTTTGGGGGTAAGAAATGCTTGAGAAACTCAAAATTTTCGTAGCTCTGATGCGCGGGAGTAATACCTAGAATGGCCTAGGGGAAAACTACACATACCGTTGTAATCGGGCGAGTTTCTACTTTCAGATGCAACAGAAATTTTGCGGATTGGTCAATCCGTTCGCGAGATATGGCAGTTTGGAGGTAAGAAACGCTTGAGAAACTCAAAATTTTCGTAGCTCTGATGCCCGAGAGTAATACCTAGAATGGCCTAGGGGAAAACGACACATACCGTTGTAATCGGGCGTGTTTCTACTTTCAGATGCAACAGAAATTTTGCGGATTGGTCAATCCGTTCGCGAGATATGGCAGTTTGGAGGTAAGAAACGCTTGAGAAACTCAAAATTTTCGCAGTTCTGATGCTCGAAACGAATAACTAGAATGGCCTAGGGGAAAAGTACGTATACCGTTGTAATCGGGCGAGTTTCTACTTTCAGATGCAACAGAAATTTTGCGGATTCGTCAATCCGTTTGCGAGATATGGCAGTTTGGGGGTAAGAAACGGTTGAGAAACTCAAAATTTTCGTAGCTCTGATGCGCGGGAGTATTACCTAGAATGGTCTAGGGGAAAACTACACATACCGTTGTAATCGGGCGAGTTTCTACTTTCAGATGCAACAGAAATTTTGCGGATTGGTCAATCCGTTCGCGAGATATGGCAGTTTGGAGGTAAGAAACGCTTGAGAAACTCAAAATTTTCGCAGTTCTGATGCTCGAAACGAATAACTAGAATGGCCTAGGGGAAAAGAACGTATACCGTTGTAATCGAGCGAGTTTCTACTTTCAGATGCAACAGAAATTTTGCGGATTAGCCAATCCGTTCGCGAGATATGACAGTTTGGAGGTAAGAAACGCTTGAGAAACTCTAAATTTTCACAGTTCTGATGCTCGAAACGATCAACTAGCTTGGCCTAGGGTAAAAGTACACATACCGTTGTAATCGGGGGAATTTCTCCATTCAGATGCAACAGTAATTTTGCGGATTGGTCAATCCGTTCGCGAGATATGGCCGTTTGGAGGTAAGAAACGCTTGAGAAACTCAAAATTTTCGCAGTTCTGATGCTTGAAACGAATAAGTAGAACGGCCTAGGGGAAAAGTACGCATACCGTTGTAATCGGGCGAGTTTCTACTTTCAGATGCAACAGAAATTTTGTGGATTGGTCAATCCGTTCGCCAGATATGGCAGTTTGGAGGTAAGAAACGCTTGAGAAACTCAAAATTTTCGCAGTTCTGATGCTCAAAATGAATAACTAGGACGGCCTAGGGGAAAAGTACGCACACCGTTGTAATCGGGCGAGTTTCCACTTTCAAATGCAACAGAAATTTTGCGGATTGGTCAATCCGTTCGCGAGATATAGCAGTTTGGAGGTAAGAAACGCTTGAGAAACTCAAAATTTTCGTAGCTCTGATGCGCGAGAGTAATACCTAGAATGGCCTAGGGGAAAACTACACACACCGTTGTAATCGGGCGAGTTTCTACTTTCAGATGCAAGAGAAATTTTGCAGATTCGTCAATCTGTTCGCCAGATATGGCAGTGTGGCGGTAAGAAACGCTTGAGAACCTCAAAATTTCCGTAGCTCTGATGCGCGAAACGAATACCTAGAATGGCCTAGGGGAAAACTACACATACCGTTGTAATCGGGCGAGTTTCCACTTTCAAATGCAACAGAAATTTTGCGGATTGGTCAATCCGTTCGCGAGATATAGCAGTTTGGAGGTAAGAAACGCTTGAGAAACTCAAAATTTTCGTAGCTCTGATGCGCGAGAGTAATACCTAGAATGGCCTAGGGGAAAACTACACACACCGTTGTAATCGGGCGAGTTTCTACTTTCAGATGCAACAGAAATTTTGCGGATTGGTCAATCCGTTCGCGAGATATGGCAGTTTGGAGGTAAGGAACGCTTGAGAAACTCAAAATTTTCGCAGTTCTGATGCTCGAAACGAATAACTAGAATGGCCTAGGGGAAAAGAACGTATACCGTTGTAATCGGGCGAGTTTCTACTTTCAGATGCAACAGAAATTTTGCGGATTCGTCAATCCGTTCGCTAGATATGTCAGTTTGGGTGTAAGAAACGCTTGAGAAACTCAAAATTTTCGTAGCTCTGAGGCGCGAAACGAATACCTAGAATGGCCTAGGGGAAAACTACACATACCGTTGTAATCGGGCGAGTTTCAACATTCAGATGCAACAGAAATTTTGCGGATTGGTCAATCCTTTCGCGAGATATAGCAGTTTGGATGTAAGAAACGCTTGAGAAACTTAAAATTTTCCTAGCTCTGATGCGCGAGAGTAATACCTAGAATGGCCCAGGGGAAAACTACAAATACCGTTGTAATCGGGCGAGTTTCTACTTTCAGATGCAACAGAAATTTTGCGGATTGGTCAATCCGTTCGCGAGATATGGCAGTTTAGGGGTAAGAAGCGCTTGAGAAACTCAAAATTTTCGTAGCTCTGATGCGCGAGAGTAATACCTAGAATGGCCTAGGGGTAAACTACACACACCGTTGTAATCGGGCGAGTTTCTTCTTTCAGATGCAACAGAAATTTTGCGGATTGGTCAATCCGTTCGCGAGATATGGCAGTTTGGAGGTAAGAAACGCTTGAGAAACTCAAAATTTTCGCAGTTCTGATGCTCGAAACGAATAACTAGAATGGCCTAGGTGAAAAGAAAGTATACCGATGTAATCGGGCGAGCTTCTACTTTCAGATGCAACAGAAATTTTGCGGATTCGTCAATCCGTTCGCGAGATATGGCAGTTTGGGTGTAAGAAACGCTTGAGAAACTCTAAATTTTCGTAGCTCTGATGCGCAAGAGTAATACCTAGAACGACCTAGGGGAAAAGTACGTATACCGTTGTAAACGGGCGAGTTTCTACTTTTAGATGCAACAGAAATTTTGTGGATTGGTCAATCCGTTCGCGAGATATGGCAGTTTGGAGGTAAGAAACGCTTGAGAAACTCTAAATTTTCGTAGCTCTGATGCTCGAAAGGAATAACTAGAATGGCCTAGGGGAAAAGAACGTATACCGTTGTAATCGGGCGAGCTTCTACTTTCAGATGCAACAGAAATTTTGCGGATTGGTCAATCCGTTCGCGAGATATGGCAGTTTGGAGGTAAGAAACGCTTGAGAAACTCAAAATTTTCGTAGCTCTGATGCGCGAGAGTAATACCTAGAATGGCCTAGGGGAAAACTACACATACCGTTGTAATCGGGCGAGTTTCTACTTTCAAATGCAACAGAAATTTTGCGGATTGGTCAATCCGTTCGCGAGATATGGCAGTTTGGGGGTAAGAAACGCTTGAGAAACTCAAAATTTTCGTAGCTCTGATGCGCGAGAGTAATACCTAGAATGGCCTAGGGGAAAACTACACACACCGTTGTAATCGGGCGAGTTTCTACTTTCAGATGCAACAGAAATTTTGCGGATTGGTCAATCCGTTCGCGAGATATGGCAGTTTGGAGGTAAGAAACGCTTGAGAAACTCAAAATTTTCGTAGCTCAGATGCGCGAGAGTAATACCTAAAATGGCCTAGGGGAAAATTACACATACCGTTGTAATCGGGCGAGTTTCTACTTTCAGATGCAACAGAAATTTTGCGGATTGGTCAATCCGTTCGCGAGATATGGCAGTTTGGAGGTAAGAAACGCTTGAGAAACTCAAAATTTTCGTAGCTCTGATGCGTGAGAGTAATACCTAGAATGGCCTAGGGGAAAACTGCACATACCATTGTAATCGGGCGAGTTTCTACTTTCAGATGCAACAGAAATTTTGCGGACTGGTCAATCCGTTCGCGAGATATGGCAGTTTGGAGGTAAGAAACGCTTGAGAAACTCAAAATTTTCGCAGTTCTGATGCTCGAAACGAATAACTAGAATGGCCTAGGGGAAAAGTACGTATACCGTTGTAATCGGGCGAGTTTCTACTTTCAGATGCAACAGAAATTTTGCGGATTCGTCAATCCGTTCGCGAGATATGGCAGTTTGGAGGTAAGAAACGCTTGAGAAACTCAAAATTTTCGCAGTTCTGATGCTCGAAACGAATAACTAGAATGGCCTAGGGGAAAAGAACGTATACCGTTGTAATCGAGCGAGTTTCTACTTTCAGATGCAACAGAAATTTTGCGGATTAGTCAATCCGTTCGCGAGATATGACAGTTTGGAGGTAAGAAACGCTTGAGAAACTCTAAATTTTCACAGTTCTGATGCTCGAAACGATTAACTAGCTTGGCCTAGGGTAAAAGTACACATACCGTTGTAATCGGGGGAGTTTCTCCATTCAGATGCAACAGTAATTTTGCGGATTGGTCAATCCGTTCGCGAGATATGGCCGTTTGGAGGTAAGAAACGCTTGAGAAACTCAAAATTTTCGCAGTTCTGATGCTTGAAACGAATAAGTAGAACGGCCTAGGGGAAAAGTACGCATACCGTTGTAATCGGGCGAGTTTCTACTTTCAGATGCAACAGAAATTTTGTGGATTGGTCAATCCGTTCGCCAGATATGGCAGTTTGGAGGTAAGAAACGCTTGAGAAACTCAAAATTTTCGCAGTTCTGATGCTCAAAATGAATAACTAGGACGGCCTAGGGGAAAAGTACGCACACCGTTGTAATCGGGCGAGTTTCTACTTTCAGATGCAGCAGAAATTTTGCGGATTGGTCAATCCGTTCGCGAGATATGGCAGTTTGGAGGTAAGAAACGCTTGAGAAACTCAAAATTTTCGCAGTTCTGATGCTCGAAACGAATAACTAGAATGGCCTAGGGGAAAAGTACGTATACCGTTGTAATCGGGCGAGTTTCTACTTTCAGATGCAAGAGAAATTTTGCAGATTCGTCAATCTGTTCGCCAGATATGGCAGTGTGGCGGTAAGAAACGCTTGAGAACCTCAAAATTTCCGTAGCTCTGATGCGCGAAACGAATACCTAGAATGGCCTAGGGGAAAACTACACATACCGTTGTAATCGGGCGAGTTTCCACTTTCAAATGCAACAGAAATTTTGCGGATTGGTCAATCCGTTCGCGAGATATAGCAGTTTGGAGGTAAGAAACGCTTGAGAAACTCAAAATTTTCGTAGCTCTGATGCGCGAGAGTAATACCTAGAATGGCCTAGGGGAAAACTACACACACCGTTGTAATCGGGCGAGTTTCTACTTTCAGATGCAACAGAAATTTTGCGGATTGGTCAATCCGTTCGCGAGATATGGCAGTTTGGAGGTAAGGAACGCTTGAGAAACTCAAAATTTTCGCAGTTCTGATGCTCGAAACGAATAACTAGAATGGCCTAGGGGAAAAGAACGTATACCGTTGTAATCGGGCGAGTTTCTACTTTCAGATGCAAGAGAAATTTTGCGGATTCGTCAATCCGTTCGCGAGATATGGCAGTTTGGGGGTAAGAAACGCTTGAGAAACTCAAAATTTTAGCAGTTCTGAAGCTCGAAACGAATAACTAGAATGGCCTAGGGGAAAAGAACGCATACCGTTGTAATCGGGCGAGTTTCTACTTTCAGATGCAACAGAAATTTTGTGGATTGGTCAATCCGTTCGCGAGATATGACAGTTTGGAGGTAAGAAACGCTTGAGAAACTCTAAATTTTCACAGTTCTGATGCTCGAAACGATTAACTTGCTTGGCCTAGGGTAAAAGTACACATACCGTTGTAATCGGGGGAGTTTCTACATTCAGATGCAACAGAAATTTTGCGGATTGGTCAATCCTTTCGCGAGATATAGCAGTTTGGATGTAAGAAACGCTTGAGAAACTTAAAATTTTCCTAGCTCTGATGCGCGAGAGTAATACCTAGAATGGCCCAGGGGAAAACTACACATACCGTTGTAATCGGGCGAGTTTCTACTATCAGATGCAACAGAAATTTTGCGGATTGGTCAATCCGTTCGCGAGATATGGCAGTTTGGGGGTAAGAAGCGCTTGAGAAACTCAAAATTTTCGTAGCTCTGATGCGCGAGAGTAATACCTAGAATGGCCTAGGGGTAAACTACACACACCGTTGTAATCGGGCGAGTTTCTTCTTTCAGATGCAACAGAAATTTTGCGGATTGGTCAATCCGTTCGCGAGATATGGCAGTTTGGAGGTAAGAAACGCTTGAGAAACTCAAAATTTTCGCAGTTCTGATGCTCGAAACGAATAACTAGAATGGCCTAGGTGAAAAGAACGTATACCGTTGTAATCGGGCGAGTTTCTACTTTCAGATGCAACAGAAATTTTGCGGATTAGTCAATCCGTTCGCGAGATATGACAGTTTGGAGGTAAGAAACGCTTGAGAAACTCTAAATTTTCACAGTTCTGATGCTCGAAACGATTAACTAGCTTGGCCTAGGGTAAAAGTACACATACCGTTGTAATCGGGGGAGTTTCTCCATTCAGATGCAACAGTAATTTTGCGGATTGGTCAATCCGTTCGCGTGATATGGCCGTTTGGAGGTAAGAAACGCTTGAGAAACTCAAAATTTTCGCAGTTCTGATGCTTGAAACGAATAAGTAGAACGGCCTAGGGGAAAAGTACGCATACCGTTGTAATCGGGCGAGTTTCTACTTTCAGATGCAACAGAAATTTTGTGGATTGGTCAATCCTTTCGCCAGATATGGCAGTTTGGAGGTAAGAAACGCTTGAGAAACTCAAAATTTTCGCAGTTCTGATGCTCAAAATGAATAACTAGGACGGCCTAGGGGAAAAGTACACATACCGTTGTAATCGGGCGAGTTTCTACTTTCAGATGCAGCAGAAATTTTGCGGATTGGTCAATCCGTTCGCGAGATATGGCAGTTTGGAGGTAAGAAACGCTTGAGAAACTCAAAATTTTCGCAGTTCTGATGCTCGAAACGAATAACTAGAATGGCCTAGGGGAAAAGAACGTATACCGTTGTAATCGGGCGAGTTTCTACTTTCAGATGCAACAGAAATTTTGCGGATTAGTCAATCCGTTCGCGAGATATGACAGTTTGGAGGTAAGAAACGCTTGAGAAACTCTAAATTTTCACAGTTCTGATGCTCGAAACGATTAACTAGCTTGGCCTAGGGTAAAAGTACACATACCGTTGTAATCGGGCGAGTTTCTACTTTCAGATGCAGCAGAAATTTTGCGGATTGGTCCATCCGTTCGCGAGATATGGCATTTTGGAGGTAAGAAACGCTTGAGAAACTCAAAATTTTCGTAGCTCTGATGCGCGAGAGTAATACCTAGAATGGCCTAGGGGAAAACTACACACACCGTTGTAATCGGGCGAGTTTCTACTTTCAGATGCAACAGAAATTTTGCGGATAGGTCAATCCGTTCGCGAGATATGGCAGTTTGGAGGTAAGGAACGCTTGAGAAACTCAAAATTTTCGCAGTTCTGATGCTCGAAACGAATAACTAGAATGGCCTAGGTGAAAAGAACGTATACCGTTGTAATCGGGCGAGTTTCTACTTTCAGATGCAACAGAAATTTTGCGGATTCGTCAATCCGTTCGCGAGGTATGGCAGTTTGGGTGTAAGAAACGCTTGAGAAACTCAAAATTTTCGTAGCTCTGATGCGCAGGAGTAATACCTAGAATGGTCTAGGGGAAAACTACACATACCGTTGTAATCGGGCGAGTTTCTACTCTCAGATGCAACAGAAATTTTGCGGATTGGTCAATCCGTTCGCGAGATATGGCAGTTTGGAGGTAAGAAACGCTTGAGAAACACAAAATTTTCGCAGTTCTGATGCTCGAAACGAATAACTAGAATGGCCTAGGGGAAAAGTACGTATACCGTTGTAATCGGGCGAGTTTCTACTTTCAGATGCAAGAGAAATTTTGCAGATTCGTCAATCTGTTCGCCAGATATGGCAGTGTGGCGGTAAGAAACGCTTGAGAACCTCAAAATTTCCGTAGCTCTGATGCGCGAAACGAATACCTAGAATGGCCTAGGGGAAAACTACACATACCGTTGTAATCGGGCGAGTTTCCACTTTCAAATGCAACAGAAATTTTGCGGATTGGTCAATCCGTTCGCGAGATATAGCAGTTTGGAGGTAAGAAACGCTTGAGAAACTCAAAATTTTCGTAGCTCTGATGCGCGAGAGTAATACCTAGAATGGCCTAGGGGAAAACTACACACACCGTTGTAATCGGGCGAGTTTCTACTTTCAGATGCAACAGAAATTTTGCGGATTGGTCAATCCGTTCGCGAGATATGGCAGTTTGGAGGTAAGGAACGCTTGAGAAACTCAAAATTTTCGCAGTTCTGATGCTCGAAACGAATAACTAGAATGGCCAAGGTGAAAAGAAAGTATACCGATGTAATCGGGCGAGTTTCTACTTTCAGATGCAACAGAATTTTTGCGGATTCGTCAATCCGTTCGCGAGATATGGCAGTTTGGGTGTAAGAAACGCTTGAGAAACTCTAAATTTTCGTAGCTCTGATGCGCAAGAGTAATACCTAGAACGACCTAGGGGAAAAGTACGTATACCGTTGTAAACGGGCGAGTTTCTACTTTTAGATGCAACAGAAATTTTGTGGATTGGTCAATCCGTTCGCGAGATATGGCAGTTTGGAGGTAAGAAACGCTTGAGAAACTCTAAATTTTCGTAGCTCTGATGCTCGAAAGGAATAACTAGAATGGCCTAGGGGAAAAGAACGTATACCGTTGTAATCGGGCGAGCTTCTGCTTTCAGATGCAACAGAAATTTTGCGGATTGGTCAATCCGTTCGCGAGATATGGCAGTTTGGAGGTAAGAAACGCTTGAGAAACTCAAAATTTTCGTAGCTCAGATGCGCGAGAGTAATACCTAAAATGGCCTAGGGGAAAATTACACATACCGTTGTAATCGGGCGAGTTTCTACTTTCAGATGCCACAGAAATTTTGCGGACTGGTCAATCCGTTCGCGAGATATGGCAGTTTGGAGGTAAGAAACGCTTGAGAAACTCAAAATTTTCGCAGTTCTGATGCTCGAAACGAATAACTAGAATGGCCTAGGAGAAAAGTACGTATACCGTTGTAATCGGGCGAGTTTCTACTTTCAGATGCAACAGAAATTTTGCGGATTCGTCAATCCGTTTGCGAGATATGGCAGTTTGGGGGTAAGAAACGCTTGAGAAACTCAAAATTTTCGTAGCTCTGATGCGCGGGAGTAATACCTAGAATGGTCTAGGGGAAAACTACACATACCGTTGTAATCGGGCGAGTTTCTACTTTCAGATGCAACAGAAATTTTGCGGATTGGTCAATCCGTTCGCGAGATATGGCAGTTTGGAGGTAAGAAACGCTTGAGAAACTCAAAATTTTCGCAGTTCTGATGCTCGAAACGAATAACTAGAATGGCCTAGGGGAAAAGAACGTATACCGTTGTAATCGAGCGAGTTTCTACTTTCAGATGCAACAGAAATTTTGCGGATTAGTCAATCCGTTCGCGAGATATGACAGTTTGGAGGTAAGAAACGCTTGAGAAACTCTAAATTTTCACAGTTCTGATGCTCGAAACGATTAACTAGCTTGGCCTAGGGTAAAAGTACACATACCGTTGTAATCGGGGGAGTTTCTCCATTCAGATGCAACAGTAATTTTGCGGATTGGTCAATCCGTTCGCGAGATATGGCCGTTTGGAGGTAAGAAACGCTTGAGAAACTCAAAATTTTCGCAGTTCTGATGCTTGAAACGAATAAGTAGAACGGCCTAGGGGAAAAGTACGCATACCGTTGTAATCGGGCGAGTTTCTACTTTCAGATGCAACAGAAAT
This sequence comes from Ptiloglossa arizonensis, assembly GCF_051014685.1. Lineage (NCBI taxonomy): Eukaryota > Metazoa > Arthropoda > Insecta > Hymenoptera > Colletidae > Ptiloglossa > Ptiloglossa arizonensis. The sequence goes on from NW_027478405.1 coordinate 1,350,886, forward strand.
TTTGTGGATTGGTCAATCCGTTCGCCAGATATGGCAGTTTGGAGGTAAGAAACGCTTGAGAAACTCAAAAGTTTCGCAGTTCTGATGCTCAAAATGAATAACTAGGACGGCCTAGGGGAAAAGTACGCACACCGTTGTAATCGGGCGAGTTTCTACTTTCAGATGCAGCAGAAATTTTGCGGATTGGTCAATCCGTTCGCGAGATATGGCAGTTTGGAGGTAAGAAACGCTTGAGAAACTCAAAATTTTCGCAGTTCTGATGCTCGAAACGAATAACTAGAATGGCCTAGGGGAAAAGTACGTATACCGTTGTAATCGGGCGAGTTTCTACTTTCAGATGCATGAGAAATTTTGCAGATTCGTCAATCTGTTCGCCAGATATGGCAGTGTGGCGGTAAGAAACGCTTGAGAACCTCAAAATTTCCGTAGCTCTGATGCGCGAAACGAATACCTAGAATGGCCTAGGGGAAAACTACACATACCGTTGTAATCGGGCGAGTTTCCACTTTCAAATGCAGCAGAAATTTTGCGGATTGGTCAATCCGTTCGCGAGATATAGCAGTTTGGAGGTAAGAAACGCTTGAGAAACTCAAAATTTTCGTAGCTCTGATGCGCGAGAGTAATACCTAGAATGGCCTAGGGGAAAACTACACACACCGTTGTAATCGGGCGAGTTTCTACTTTCAGATGCAACAGAAATTTTGCGGATTGGTCAATCCGTTCGCGAGATATGGCAGTTTGGAGGTAAGGAACGCTTGAGAAACTCAAAATTTTCGCAGTTCTGATGCTCGAAACGAATAACTGGAATGGCCTAGGGGAAAAGAACGTATACCGTTGTAATCGGGCGAGTTTCTACTTTCAGATGCAAGAGAAATTTTGCGGATTCGTCAATCCGTTCGCGAGATATGGCAGTTTGGGTTAAGAAACGCTTGAGAAACTCAAAATTTTCGCAGTTCTGAAGCTCGAAACGAATAACTAGAATGGCCTAGGGGAAAAGAACGTATACCGTTGTAATCGGGCGAGTTTCTACTTTCAGATGCAACAGAAATTTTGTGGATTGCTCAATCCGTTCGCGAGATATGACAGTTTGGAGGTAAGAAACGCTTGAGAAACTCTAAATTTTCACAGTTCTGATGCTCGAAACGATTAACTAGCTTGGCCTAGGGTAAAAGTACACATACCGTTGTAATCGGGGGAGTTTCTCCATTCAGATGCAACAGTAATTTTGCGGATTGGTCAATCCGTTCGCGAGATATGGCCGTTTGGAGGTAAGAAACGCTTGAGAAACTCAAAATTTTCGCAGTTCTGATGCTTGAAACGAATAAGTAGAACGGCCTAGGGGAAAAGTACGCATACCGTTGTAATCGGGCGAGTTTCTACTTTCAGATGCAACAGAAATTTTGTGGATTGGTCAATCCGTTCGCCAGATATGGCAGTTTGGAGGTAAGAAACGCTTGAGAAACTCAAAATTTTCGCAGTTCTGATGCTCAAAATGAATAACTAGGACGGCCTAGGGGAAAAGTACGCACACCGTTGTAATCGGGCGAGTTTCTACTTTCAGATGCAGCAGAAATTTTGCGGATTGGTCAATCCGTTCGCGAGATATGGCAGTTTGGAGGTAAGAAACGCTTGAGAAACTCAAAATTTTCGCAGTTCTGATGCTCGAAACGAATAACTAGAATGGCCTAGGGGAAAAGTACGTATACCGTTGTAATCGGGCGAGTTTCTACTTTCAGATGCAAGAGAAATTTTGCAGATTCGTCAATCTGTTCGCCAGATATGGCAGTGTGGCGGTAAGAAACGCTTGAGAACCTCAAAATTTCCGTAGCTCTGATGCGCGAAACGAATACCTAGAATGGCCTAGGGGAAAACTACACATACCGTTGTAATCGGGCGAGTTTCCACTTTCAAATGCAACAGAAATTTTGCGGATTGGTCAATCCGTTCGCGAGATATAGCAGTTTGGAGGTAAGAAACGCTTGAGAAACTCAAAATTTTCGTAGCTCTGATGCGCGAGAGTAATACCTAGAATGGCCTAGGGGAAAACTACACACACCGTTGTAATCGGGCGAGTTTCTACTTTCAGATGCAACAGAAATTTTGCGGATTGGTCAATCCGTTCGCGAGATATGGCAGTTTGGAGGTAAGGAACGCTTGAGAAACTCAAAATTTTCGCAGTTCTGATGCTCGAAACGAATAACTAGAATGGCCTAGGGGAAAAGAACGTATACCGTTGTAATCGGGCGAGTTTCTACTTTCAGATGCAAGAGAAATTTTGCGGATTCGTCAATCCGTTCGCGAGATATGGCAGTTTGGGGTAAGAAACGCTTGAGAAACTCAAAATTTTCGCAGTTCTGAAGCTCGAAACGAATAACTAGAATGGCCTTGGGGAAAAGAACGTATACCGTTGTAATCGGGCGAGTTTCTACTTTCAGATGCAACAGAAATTTTGCGGATTCGTCAATCCGTTCGCTAGATATGTCAGTTTGGGTGTAAGAAACGCTTGAGAAACTCAAAATTTTCGTAGCTCTGAGGCGCGAAACGAATACCTAGAATGGCCTAGGGGAAAACTACACATACCGTTGTAATCGGGCGAGTTTCTACATTCAGATGCAACAGAAATTTTGCGGATTGGTCAATCCGTTCGCGAGGTATGGCAGTTTGGGTGTAAGAAACGCTTGAGAAACTCTAAATTTTCGTAGCTCTGATGCGCGAGAGTAATACCTAGAACGGCCTAGGGGAAAAGTACGTATACCTTTGTAAACGGGCGAGTTTCTACTTTTAGATGCAACAGAAATTTTGTGGATTGGTCAATCCGTTCGCGAGATATGGCAGTTTGGAGGTAAGAAACGCTTGAGAAACTCTAAATTTTCGTAGCTCTGATGCTCGAAAGGAATAACTAGAATGGCCTAGGGGAAAAGAACGTATACCGTTGTAATCGGGCGAGCTTCTACTTTCAGATGCAACAGAAATTTTGCGGATTCGTCAATCCGTTCGCGAGATATGGCAGTTTGGGGGTAAGTAACGCTTGAGAAACTCAAAATTTTCGTAGCTCTGATGCGCGAAACGAATACCTAGAATGGCCTAGGGGAAAACTACACATACCGTTGTAATCGGGCGAGTTTCTACTTTCAGATGCAACAGAAATTTTGCGGATTGGTCAATCCGTTCGCGAGATATGGCAGTTTGGAGGTAAGAAACGCTTGAGAAACTCAAAATTTTCGCAGTTCTGATGCTCGAAACGAATAACTAGAATGGCCTAGGGGAAAAGAACGTATACCGTTGTAATCGAGCGAGTTTCTACTTTCAGATGCAACAGAAATTTTGCGGATTAGTCAATCCGTTCGCGAGATATGACAGTTTGGAGGTAAGAAACGCTTGAGAAACTCTAAATTTTCACAGTTCTGATGCTCGAAACGATTAACTAGCTTGGCCTAGGGTAAAAGTACACATACCGTTGTAATCGGGGGAGTTTCTCCATTCAGATGCAACAGTAATTTTGCGGATTGGTCAATCCGTTCGCGAGATATGGCCGTTTGGAGGTAAGAAACGCTTGAGAAACTCAAAATTTTCGCAGTTCTGATGCTTGAAACGAATAAGTAGAGCGGCCTAGGGGAAAATTACGCATACCGTTGTAATCGGGCGAGTTTCTACTTTCAGATGCAATAGAAATTTTGTGGATTGGTCAATCCGTTCGCCAGATATGGCAGTTTGGAGGTAAGAAACGCTTGAGAAACTCAAAATTTTCGCAGTTCTGATGCTCAAAATGAATAACTAGGACGGCCTAGGGGAAAAGTACGCACACCGTTGTAATCGGGCGAGTTTCTACTTTCAGATGCAGCAGAAATTTTGCGGATTGGTCAATCCGTTCGCGAGATATGGCAGTTTGGAGGTAAGAAACGCTTGAGAAACTCAAAATTTTCGCAGTTCTGATGCTCGAAACGAATAACTAGAATGGCCTAGGGGAAAAGAACGTATACCGTTGTAATCGAGCGAGTTTCTACTTTCAGATGCAACAGAAATTTTGCGGATTAGTCAATCCGTTCGCGAGATATGACAGTTTGGAGGTAAGAAACGCTTGAGAAACTCTAAATTTTCACAGTTCTGATGCTCGAAACGATTAACTAGCTTGGCCTAGGGTAAAAGTACACATACCGTTGTAATCGGGGGAGTTTCTCCATTCAGATGCAACAGTAATTTTGCGGATTGGTCAATCCGTTCGCGAGATATGGCCGTTTGGAGGTAAGAAACGCTTGAGAAACTCAAAATTTTCGCAGTTCTGATGCTTGAAACGAATAAGTAGAGCGGCCTAGGGGAAAATTACGCATACCGTTGTAATCGGGCGAGTTTCTACTTTCAGATGCAATAGAAATTTTGTGGATTGGTCAATCCGTTCGCCAGATATGGCAGTTTGGAGGTAAGAAACGCTTGAGAAACTCAAAATTTTCGCAGTTCTGATGCTCAAAATGAATAACTAGGACGGCCTAGGGGAAAAGTACGCACACCGTTGTAATCGGGCGAGTTTCTACTTTCAGATGCAGCAGAAATTTTGCGGATTGGTCAATCCGTTCGCGAGATATGGCAGTTTGGAGGTAAGAAACGCTTGAGAAACTCAAAATTTTCGTAGCTCTGATGCGCGAGAGTAATACCTAGAATGGCCTAGGGGAAAACTACACACACCGTTGTAATCGGGCGAGTTTCTACTTTCAGATGCAACAGAAATTTTGCGGATTGGTCAATCCGTTCGCGAGATATGGCAGTTTGGAGGTAAGGAACGCTTGAGAAACTCAAAATTTTCGCAGTTCTGATGCTCGAAACGAATAACTGGAATGGCCTAGGGGAAAAGAACGTATACCGTTGTAATCGGGCGAGTTTCTACTTTCAGATGCAAGAGAAATTTTGCGGATTCGTCAATCCGTTCGCGAGATATGGCAGTTTGGGTTAAGAAACGCTTGAGAAACTCAAAATTTTCGCAGTTCTGAAGCTCGAAACGAATAACTAGAATGGCCTAGGGGAAAAGAACGTATACCGTTGTAATCGGGCGAGTTTCTACTTTCAGATGCAACAGAAATTTTGTGGATTGCTCAATCCGTTCGCGAGATATGACAGTTTGGAGGTAAGAAACGCTTGAGAAACTCTAAATTTTCACAGTTCTGATGCTCGAAACGATTAACTAGCTTGGCCTAGGGTAAAAGTACACATACCGTTGTAATCGGGGGAGTTTCTCCATTCAGATGCAACAGTAATTTTGCGGATTGGTCAATCCGTTCGCGAGATATGGCCGTTTGGAGGTAAGAAACGCTTGAGAAACTCAAAATTTTCGCAGTTCTGATGCTTGAAACGAATAAGTAGAACGGCCTAGGGGAAAAGTACGCATACCGTTGTAATCGGGCGAGTTTCTACTTTCAGATGCAACAGAAATTTTGTGGATTGGTCAATCCGTTCGCCAGATATGGCAGTTTGGAGGTAAGAAACGCTTGAGAAACTCAAAATTTTCGCAGTTCTGATGCTCAAAATGAATAACTAGGACGGCCTAGGGGAAAAGTACGCACACCGTTGTAATCGGGCGAGTTTCTACTTTCAGATGCAGCAGAAATTTTGCGGATTGGTCAATCCGTTCGCGAGATATGGCAGTTTGGAGGTAAGAAACGCTTGAGAAACTCAAAATTTTCGCAGTTCTGATGCTCGAAACGAATAACTAGAATGGCCTAGGGGAAAAGTACGTATACCGTTGTAATCGGGCGAGTTTCTACTTTCAGATGCAAGAGAAATTTTGCAGATTCGTCAATCTGTTCGCCAGATATGGCAGTGTGGCGGTAAGAAACGCTTGAGAACCTCAAAATTTCCGTAGCTCTGATGCGCGAAACGAATACCTAGAATGGCCTAGGGGAAAACTACACATACCGTTGTAATCGGGCGAGTTTCCACTTTCAAATGCAACAGAAATTTTGCGGATTGGTCAATCCGTTCGCGAGATATAGCAGTTTGGAGGTAAGAAACGCTTGAGAAACTCAAAATTTTCGTAGCTCTGATGCGCGAGAGTAATACCTAGAATGGCCTAGGGGAAAACTACACACACCGTTGTAATCGGGCGAGTTTCTACTTTCAGATGCAACAGAAATTTTGCGGATTGGTCAATCCGTTCGCGAGATATGGCAGTTTGGAGGTAAGGAACGCTTGAGAAACTCAAAATTTTCGCAGTTCTGATGCTCGAAACGAATAACTAGAATGGCCTAGGGGAAAAGAACGTATACCGTTGTAATCGGGCGAGTTTCTACTTTCAGATGCAAGAGAAATTTTGCGGATTCGTCAATCCGTTCGCGAGATATGGCAGTTTGGGGTAAGAAACGCTTGAGAAACTCAAAATTTTCGCAGTTCTGAAGCTCGAAACGAATAACTAGAATGGCCTTGGGGAAAAGAACGTATACCGTTGTAATCGGGCGAGTTTCTACTTTCAGATGCAACAGAAATTTTGCGGATTCGTCAATCCGTTCGCTAGATATGTCAGTTTGGGTGTAAGAAACGCTTGAGAAACTCAAAATTTTCGTAGCTCTGAGGCGCGAAACGAATACCTAGAATGGCCTAGGGGAAAACTACACATACCGTTGTAATCGGGCGAGGTTCTACATTCAGATGCAACAGAAATTTTGCGGATTGGTCAATCCTTTCGCGAGATATAGCAGTTTGGATGTAAGAAACGCTTGAGAAACTTAAAATTTTCCTAGCTCTGATGCGCGAGAGTAATACCTAGAATGGCCCAGGGGAAAACTACACATACCGTTGTAATCGGGCGAGTTTCCACTATCAGATGCAACAGAAATTTTGCGGATTGGTCAATCCGTTCGCGAGATATGGCAGTTTGGGGGTAAGAAGCGCTTGAGAAACTCAAAATTTTCGTAGCTCTGATGCGCGAGAGTAATACCTAGAATGGCCTAGGGGTAAACTACACACACCGTTGTAATCGGGCGAGTTTCTTCTTTCAGATGCAACAGAAATTTTGCGGATTGGTCAATCCGTTCGCGAGATATGGCAGTTTGGAGGTAAGAAACGCTTGAGAAACTCAAAATTTTCGCAGTTCTGATGCTCGAAACGAATAACTAGAATGGCCTAGGTGAAAAGAACGTATACCGTTGTAATCGGGCGAGTTTCTACTTTCAGATGCAACAGAAATTTTGCGGATTCGTCAATCCGTTCGCGAGGTATGGCAGTTTGGGTGTAAGAAACGCTTGAGAAACTCTAAATTTTCGTAGCTCTGATGCGCGAGAGTAATACCTAGAACGGCCTAGGGGAAAAGTACGTATACCTTTGTAAACGGGCGAGTTTCTACTTTTAGATGCAACAGAAATTTTGTGGATTGGTCAATCCGTTCGCGAGATATGGCAGTTTGGAGGTAAGAAACGCTTGAGAAACTCTAAATTTTCGTAGCTCTGATGCTCGAAAGGAATAACTAGAATGGCCTAGGGGAAAAGAACGTATACCGTTGTAATCGGGCGAGCTTCTACTTTCAGATGCAACAGAAATTTTGCGGATTCGTCAATCCGTTCGCGAGATATGGCAGTTTGGGGGTAAGTAACGCTTGAGAAACTCAAAATTTTCGTAGCTCTGATGCGCGAAACGAATACCTAGAATGGCCTAGGGGAAAACTACACATACCGTTGTAATCGGGCGAGTTTCTACTTTCAGATGCAACAGAAATTTTGCGGATTGGTCAATCCGTTCGCGAGATATGGCAGTTTGGAGGTAAGAAACGCTTGAGAAACTCAAAATTTTCGCAGTTCTGATGCTCGAAACGAATAACTAGAATGGCCTAGGGGAAAAGAACGTATACCGTTGTAATCGAGCGAGTTTCTACTTTCAGATGCAACAGAAATTTTGCGGATTAGTCAATCCGTTCGCGAGATATGACAGTTTGGAGGTAAGAAACGCTTGAGAAACTCTAAATTTTCACAGTTCTGATGCTCGAAACGATTAACTAGCTTGGCCTAGGGTAAAAGTACACATACCGTTGTAATCGGGGGAGTTTCTCCATTCAGATGCAACAGTAATTTTGCGGATTGGTCAATCCGTTCGCGAGATATGGCCGTTTGGAGGTAAGAAACGCTTGAGAAACTCAAAATTTTCGCAGTTCTGATGCTTGAAACGAATAAGTAGAACGGCCTAGGGGAAAATTACGCATACCGTTGTAATCGGGCGAGTTTCTACTTTCAGATGCAATAGAAATTTTGTGGATTGGTCAATCCGTTCGCCAGATATGGCAGTTTGGAGGTAAGAAACGCTTGAGAAACTCAAAATTTTCGCAGTTCTGATGCTCAAAATGAATAACTAGGACGGCCTAGGGGAAAAGTACGCACACCGTTGTAATCGGGCGAGTTTCTACTTTCAGATGCAACAGAAATTTTGCGGATTGGTCAATCCGTTCGCGAGATATAGCAGTTTGGAGGTAAGAAACGCTTGAGAAACTCAAAATTTTCGTAGCTCTGATGCGCGAGAGTAATACCTAGAATGGCCTAGGGGAAAACTACACACACCGTTGTAATCGGGCGAGTTTCTACTTTCAGATGCAACAGAAATTTTGCGGATTGGTCAATCCGTTCGCGAGATATGGCAGTTTGGAGGTAAGGAACGCTTGAGAAACTCAAAATTTTCGCAGTTCTGATGCTCGAAACGAATAACTAGAATGGCCTAGGGGAAAAGAACGTATACCGTTGTAATCGGGCGAGTTTCTACTTTCAGATGCAAGAGAAATTTTGCGGATTCGTCAATCCGTTCGCGAGATATGGCAGTTTGGGGTAAGAAACGCTTGAGAAACTCAAAATTTTCGCAGTTCTGAAGCTCGAAACGAATAACTAGAATGGCCTTGGGGAAAAGAACGTATACCGTTGTAATCGGGCGAGTTTCTACTTTCAGATGCAACAGAAATTTTGCGGATTCGTCAATCCGTTCGCTAGATATGTCAGTTTGGGTGTAAGAAACGCTTGAGAAACTCAAAATTTTCGTAGCTCTGAGGCGCGAAACGAATACCTAGAATGGCCTAGGGGAAAACTACACATACCGTTGTAATCGGGCGAGTTTCTACATTCAGATGCAACAGAAATTTTGCGGATTGGTCAATCCTTTCGCGAGATATAGCAGTTTGGATGTAAGAAACGCTTGAGAAACTTAAAATTTTCCTAGCTCTGATGCGCGAGAGTAATACCTAGAATGGCCCAGGGGAAAACTACACATACCGTTGTAATCGGGCGAGTTTCTACTATCAGATGCAACAGAAATTTTGCGGATTGGTCAATCCGTTCGCGAGATATGGCAGTTTGGGGGTAAGAAGCGCTTGAGAAACTCAAAATTTTCGTAGCTCTGATGCGCGAGAGTAATACCTAGAATGGCCTAGGGGTAAACTACACACACCGTTGTAATCGGGCGAGTTTCTTCTTTCAGATGCAACAGAAATTTTGCGGATTGGTCAATCCGTTCGCGAGATATGGCAGTTTGGAGGTAAGAAACGCTTGAGAAACTCAAAATTTTCGCAGTTCTGATGCTCGAAACGAATAACTAGAATGGCCTAGGTGAAAAGAACGTATACCGTTGTAATCGGGCGAGTTTCTACTTTCAGATGCAACAGAAATTTTGCGGATTCGTCAATCCGTTCGCGAGGTATGGCAGTTTGGGTGTAAGAAACGCTTGAGAAACTCTAAATTTTCGTAGCTCTGATGCGCGAGAGTAATACCTAGAACGGCCTAGGGGAAAAGTACGTATACCTTTGTAAACGGGCGAGTTTCTACTTTTAGATGCAACAGAAATTTTGTGGATTGGTCAATCCGTTCGCGAGATATGGCAGTTTGGAGGTAAGAAACGCTTGAGAAACTCTAAATTTTCGTAGCTCTGATGCTCGAAAGGAATAACTAGAATGGCCTAGGGGAAAAGAACGTATACCGTTGTAATCGGGCGAGCTTCTACTTTCAGATGCAACAGAAATTTTGCGGATTCGTCAATCCGTTCGCGAGATATGGCAGTTTGGGGGTAAGTAACGCTTGAGAAACTCAAAATTTTCGTAGCTCTGATGCGCGAAACGAATACCTAGAATGGCCTAGGGGAAAACTACACATACCGTTGTAATCGGGCGAGTTTCTACTTTCAGATGCAACAGAAATTTTGCGGATTGGTCAATCCGTTCGCGAGATATGGCAGTTTGGAGGTAAGAAACGCTTGAGAAACTCAAAATTTTCGCAGTTCTGATGCTCGAAACGAATAACTAGAATGGCCTAGGGGAAAAGAACGTATACCGTTGTAATCGAGCGAGTTTCTACTTTCAGATGCAACAGAAATTTTGCGGATTAGTCAATCCGTTCGCGAGATATGACAGTTTGGAGGTAAGAAACGCTTGAGAAACTCTAAATTTTCACAGTTCTGATGCTCGAAACGATTAACTAGCTTGGCCTAGGGTAAAAGTACACATACCGTTGTAATCGGGGGAGTTTCTCCATTCAGATGCAACAGTAATTTTGCGGATTGGTCAATCCGTTCGCGAGATATGGCCGTTTGGAGGTAAGAAACGCTTGAGAAACTCAAAATTTTCGCAGTTCTGATGCTTGAAACGAATAAGTAGAACGGCCTAGGGGAAAATTACGCATACCGTTGTAATCGGGCGAGTTTCTACTTTCAGATGCAACAGAAATTTTGTGGATTGGTCAATCCGTTCGCCAGATATGGCAGTTTGGAGGTAAGAAACGCTTGAGAAACTCAAAATTTTCGCAGTTCTGATGCTCAAAATGAATAACTAGGACGGCCTAGGGGAAAAGTACGCACACCGTTGTAATCGGGCGAGTTTCTACTTTCAGATGCAGCAGAAATTTTGCGGATTGGTCAATCCGTTCGCGAGATATGGCAGTTTGGAGGTAAGAAACGCTTGAGAAACTCAAAATTTTCGCAGTTCTGATGCTCGAAACGAATAACTAGAATGGCCTAGGGGAAAAGTACGTATACCGTTGTAATCGGGCGAGTTTCTACTTTCAGATGCAAGAGAAATTTTGCAGATTCGTCAATCTGTTCGCCAGATATGGCAGTGTGGCGGTAAGAAACGCTTGAGAACCTCAAAATTTCCGTAGCTCTGATGCGCGAAACGAATACCTAGAATGGCCTAGGGGAAAACTACACATACCGTTGTAATCGGGCGAGTTTCCACTTTCAAATGCAACAGAAATTTTGCGGATTGGTCAATCCGTTCGCGAGATATAGCAGTTTGGAGGTAAGAAACGCTTGAGAAACTCAAAATTTCCGTAGCTCTGATGCGCGAGAGTAATACCTAGAATGGCCTAGGGGAAAACTACACACACCGTTGTAATCGGGCGAGTTTCTACTTTCAGATGCAACAGAAATTTTGCGGATTGGTCAATCCTTTCGCGAGATATGGCAGTTTGGAGGTAAGGAACGCTTGAGAAACTCAAAATTTTCGCAGTTCTGATGCTCGAAACGAATAACTAGAATGGCCTAGGGGAAAAGAACGTATACCGTTGTAATCGGGCGGGTTTCTACTTTCAGATGCAAGAGAAATTTTGCGGATTCGTCAATCCGTTCGCGAGATATGGCAGTTTGGGGTAAGAAACGCTTGAGAAACTCAAAATTTTCGCAGTTCTGAAGCTCGAAACGAATAACTAGAATGGCCTAGGGGAAAAGAACGTATACCGTTGTAATCGGGCGAGTTTCTACTTTCAGATGCAACAGAAATTTTGCGGATTCGTCAATCCGTTCGCTAGATATGTCAGTTTGGGTGTAAGAAACGCTTGAGAAACTCAAAATTTTCGTAGCTCTGAGGCGCGAAACGAATACCTAGAATGGCCTAGGGGAAAACTACACATACCGTTGTAATCGGGCGAGTTTCTTCATTCAGATGCAACAGAAATTTTGCGGATTGGTCAATCCTTTCGCGAGATATAGCAGTTTGGATGTAAGAAACGCTTGAGAAACTTCAAATTTTCCTAGCTCTGATGCGCGAGAGTAATACCTAGAATGGCCCAGGGGAAAACTACACATACCGTTGTAATCGGGCGAGTTTCTACTATCAGATGCAACAGAAATTTTGCGGATTGGTCAATCCGTTCGCGAGATATGGCAGTTTGGGGGTAAGAAGCGCTTGAGAAACTCAAAATTTTCGTAGCTCTGATGCGCGAGAGTAATACCTAGAATGGCCTAGGGGTAAACTACACACACCGTTGTAATCGGGCGAGTTTCTTCTTTCAGATGCAACAGAAATTTTGCGGATTGGTCAATCCGTTCGCGAGATATGGCAGTTTGGAGGTAAGAAACGCTTGAGAAACTCAAAATTTTCGCAGTTCTGATGCTCGAAACGAATAACTAGAATGGCCTAGGTGAAAAGAACGTATACCGTTGTAATCGGGCGAGTTTCTACTTTCAGATGCAACAGAAATTTTGCGGATTCGTCAATCCGTTCGCGAGGTATGGCAGTTTGGGTGTAAGAAACGCTTGAGAAACTCTAAATTTTCGTAGCTCTGATGCGCGAGAGTAATACCTAGAACGGCCTAGGGGAAAAGTACGTATACCTTTGTAAACGGGCGAGTTTCTACTTTTAGATGCAACAGAAATTTTGTGGATTGGTCAATCCGTTCGCGAGATATGGCAGTTTGGAGGTGAGAAACGCTTGAGAAACTCTAAATTTTCGTAGCTCTGATGCTCGAAAGGAATAACTAGAATGGCCTAGGGGAAAAGAACGTATACCGTTGTAATCGGGCGAGCTTCTACTTTCAGATGCAACAGAAATTTTGCGGATTGGTCAATCCGTTCGCGAGATATGGCAGTTTGGAGGTAAGAAACGCTTGAGAAACTCAAAATTTTCGTAGCTCTGATGCGCGAGAGTAATACCTAGAATGGCCTAGGGGAAAACTGCACATACCATTGTAATCGGGCGAGTTTCTACTTTCAGATGCAACAGAAATTTTGCGGACTGGTCAATCCGTTCGCGAGATATGGCAGTTTGGAGGTAAGAAACGCTTGAGAAACTCAAAATTTTCGAAGTTCTGATGCTCGAAACGAATAACTAGAACGGCCTAGGGCAAAGTACGCATACCGTTGTAATCGGGCGAGTTTCTACTTTCAGATGCAACAGAAATTTTGTGGATTGGTCAATCCGTTCGCCAGATATGGCAGTTTGGAGGTAAGAAACCCTTGAGAAACTCAAAATTTTCGTAGCTCTGATGCGCGAGAGTAATATCTAGAATGGCCTAGGGGAAAACTACACATACCGTTGTAATCGGGCGAGTTTCTACTTTCAGATGCAACAGAAATTTTGCGGATTAGTCAATCCGTTCGCGAGATATGACAGTTTGGAGGTAAGAAACGCTTGAGAAACTCTAAATTTTCACAGTTCTGATGCTCGAAACGATTAACTAGAATGGCCTAGGGTAAAAGTACACATACCGTTGTAATCGGGCGAGTTTCTACTTTCAGATGCAAGAGAAATTTTGCAGATTCGTCAATCTGTTCGCCAGATATGGCAGTGTGGCGGTAAGAAACGCTTGAGAAACTCAAAATTTTCGTAGCTCTGATGCGCGAAACGAATACCTAGAATGGCCTAGGGGAAAACTACACATACCGTTGTAATCGGGCGAGTTTCTACTTTCAGATGCAACAGAAATTTTGCGGATTGGTCAATCCGTTCGCGAGATATGGCCGTTTGGAGGTAAGAAACGCTTGAGAAACTCAAAATTTTCGCAGTTCTGATGCTTGAAACGAATAAGTAGAACGGCCTAGGGGAAAAGTACGCAGACCGTTGTAATCGGGCGAGTTTCTACTTTCAGATGCAACAGAAATTTTGTGGATTGGTCAATCCGTTCGCCAGATATGGCAGTTTGGAGGTAAGAAACGCTTGAGAAACTCAAAATTTTTGCAGTTCTGATGCTCGAAATGAATAACTAGGACGGCCTAGGGGAAAAGTACGCAAACCGTTGTAATCGGGCGAGTTTCTACTTTCAGATGCAGCAGAAATTTTGCGGATTGGTCAATCCGTTCGCGAGGTATGGCAGTTTGGAGGTAAGAAACGCTTGAGAAACTCAAAATTTTCGCAGTTCTGATGCTCGAAACGAATAACTAGAATGGCCTAGGGGAAAAGTACGTATACCGTTGTAATCGGGCGAGTTTCTACTTTCAGATGCAAGAGAAATTTTGCAGATTCGTCAATCTGTTCGCCAGATATGGCAGTGTGGCGGTAAGAAACGCTTGAGAAACTCAAAATTTTCGTAGCTCTGATGCGCGAAACGAATACCTAGAATGGCCTAGGGGAAAACTACACATACCGTTGTAATCGGGCGAGTTTCTACTTTCAGATGCAACAGAAATTTTGCGGATTGGTCAATCCGTTCGCGAGATATGGCAGTTTGGAGGTAAGAAACGCTTGAGAAACTCAAAATTTTCGTAGCTCTGATGCGCGAGAGTAATACCTAGAATGGCCTAGGGGAAAACTACACATACCGTTGTAATCGGGCGTGTTTCTACTTTCAGATGCAACAGAAATTTTGCGGATTGGTCAATCCGTTCGCGAGATATGGCAGTTTGGAGGTAAGAAACGCTTGAGAAACTCAAAATTTTCGCAGTTCTGATGCTCGAAACGAATAACTAGAATGGCCTAGGGGAAGAGTACGTATACCGTTGTAATCGGGCGAGTTTCTACTTTCAGATGCAACAGAAACTTTGCGGATTCGTCAATCCGTTTGCGAGATATGGCAGTTTGGGGGTAAGAAACGCTTGAGAAACTCGAAATTTTCGTAGCTCTGACGTGCGAGAGTAATACCTAGAATGGCCTAGGGGAAAACTACACATACCATTGTAATCGGGCGAGTTTCTACTTTCAGATGCAACAGAAATTTTGTGGATTGTTCAATCCGTTCGCCAGATATGGCAGTTTGGAGGTAAGAAACCCTTGAGAAACTCAAAACTTTCGTAGCTCTGATGCGCGAGAGTAATATCTAGAATGGCCTAGGGGAAAACTACACATACCGTTGTAATCGGGCGAGTTTCTACTTTCAGCTGCAACAGAAATTTTGCGGATTAGTCAATCCGTTCGCGAGATATGACAGTTTGGAGGTAAGAAACGCTTGAGAAACTCTAAATTTTCACAGTTCTGATGCTCGAAATGATTAACTAGAATGGCCTAGGGTAAAAGTACACATACCGTTGTAATCGGGCGAGTTTCTACTTTCAGATGCAAGAGAAATTTTGCAGATTCGTCAATCTGTTCGCCAGATATGGCAGTGTGGCGGTAAGAAACGCTTGAGAAACTCAAAATTTTCGTAGCTCTGATGCGCGAAACGAATACCTAGAATGGCCTAGGGGAAAACTACACATACCGTTGTAATCGGGCGAGTTTCTACTTTCAGATGCAACAGAAATTTTGCGGATTGGTCAATCCGTTCGCGAGATATGGCCGTTTGGAGGTAAGAAACGCTTGAGAAACTCAAAATTTTCGCAGTTCTGATGCTTGAAACGAATAAGTAGAACGGCCTAGGGGAAAAGTACGCAGACCGTTGTAATCGGGCGAGTTTCTACTTTCAGATGCAACAGAAATTTTGTGGATTGGTCAATCCGTTCGCCAGATATGGCAGTTTGGAGGTAAGAAACGCTTGAGAAACTCAAAATTTTCGCAGTTCTGATGCTCGAAATGAATAACTAGGACGGCCTAGGGGAAAAGTACGCAAACCGTTGTAATCGGGCGAGTTTCTACTTTCAGATGCAGCAGAAATTTTGCGGATTGGTCAATCCGTTCGCGAGATATGGCAGTTTGGAGGTAAGAAACGCTTGAGAAACTCAAAATTTTCGCAGTTCTGATGCTCGAAACGAATAACTAGAATGGCCTAGGGTAAAAGTACACATACCGTTGTAATCGGAGGAGTTTCTCCATTCAGATGCAACAGTAATTTTGCGGATTGGTCAATCCGTTCGCGAGATATGGCCGTTTGGAGGCAAGAAACGCTTGAGAAACTCAAAATTTTCGCAGTTCTGATGCTTGAAGCGAATAAGTAGAACGGCCTAGGGTAAAAGTACACATACCGTTGTAATCGGAGGAGTTTCTCCATTCAGATGCAACAGTAATTTTGCGGATTGGTCAATCCGTTCGCGAGATATGGCCGTTTGGAGGCAAGAAACGCTTGAGAAACTCAAAATTTTCGTAGCTCTGATGCGCGAAACGAATACCTAGAATGGCCTAGGGGAAAACTACACATACCGTTGTAATCGGGCGAGTTTCTACTTTCAGATGCAGCAGAAATTTTGCGGATTGGTCAATCCGTTCGCGAGATATGGCCGTTTGGAGGTAAGAAACGCTTGAGAAACTCAAAATTTTCGCAGTTCTGATGCTTGAAACGAATAAGTAGAACGGCCTAGGGGAAAAGTACGCAGACCGTTGTAATCGGGCGAGTTTCTACTTTCAGATGCAACAGAAATTTTGTGGATTGGTCAATCCGTTCGCCAGATATGGCAGTTTGGAGGTAAGAAACGCTTGAGAAACTCAAAATTTTCGCAGTTCTGATGCTCGAAATGAATAACTAGGACGGCCTAGGGGAAAAGTACGCAAACCGTTGTAATCGGGCGAGATTCTACTTTCAGATGCAGCAGAAATTTTGCGGATTCGTCAATCCGTTCGCGAGATATGGCAGTTTGGAGGTAAGAAACGCTTGAGAAACTCTAAATTTTCGCAGTTCTGATGCTCGAAACGAATAACTAGAATGGCCTAGGGGAAAAGTACGTATACCGTTGTAATCGGGCGAGTTTCTACTTTCAGATGCAAGAGAAATTTTGCAGATTCGTCAATCTGTTCGCCAGATATGGCAGTGTGGCGGTAAGAAACGCTTGAGAAACTCAAAATTTTCGTAGCTCTGATGCGCGAAACGAATACCTAGAATGGCCTAGGGGAAAACTACACATACCGTTGTAATCGGGCGAGTTTCTACTTTCAGATGCAACAGAAATTTTGCGGATTGGTCAATCCGTTCGCGAGATATGGCAGTTTGGAGGTAAGAAACGCTTGAGAAACTCAAAATTTTCGTAGCTCTGACGTGCGAGAGTAATACCTAGAATGGCCTAGGGGAAAACTACACATACCATTGTAATCGGGCGAGTTTCTACTTTCAGATGCAACAGAAATTTAGTGGAGTGGTCAATCTGTTCGCCAGATATGGCAGTTTGGAGGTAAGAAACCCTTGAGAAACTCAAAATTTTCGTAGCTCTGATGCGCGAGAGTAATATCTAGAATGGCCTAGGGGAAAACTACACATACCGTTGTAATCGGGCGAGTTTCTACTTTCAGATGCAACAGAAATTTTGCGGATTAGTCAATCCGTTCGCGAGATATGACAGTTTGGAGGTAAGAAACGCTTGAGAAACTCTAAATTTTCACAGTTCTGATGCTCGAAACGATTAACTAGAATGGCCTAGGGTAAAAGTACACATACCGTTGTAATCGGGCGAGTTTCTACTTTCAGATGCAAGAGAAATTTTGCAGATTCGTCAATCTGTTCGCCAGATATGGCAGTGTGGCGGTAAGAAACGCTTGAGAAACTCAAAATTTTCGTAGCTCTGATGCGCGAAACGAATACCTAGAATGGCCTATGGGAAAACTACACATACCGTTGTAATCGGGCGAGTTTCTACTTTCAGATGCAACAGAAATTTTGCGGATTGGTCAATCCGTTCGCGAGATATGGCCGTTTGGAGGTAAGAAACGCTTGAGAAACTCAAAATTTTCGCAGTTCTGATGCTCGAAATGAATAACTAGGACGGCCTAGGGGAAAAGTACGCAAACCGTTGTAATCGGGCGAGATTCTACTTTCAGATGCAGCAGAAATTTTGCGGATTCGTCAATCCGTTCGCGAGATATGGCAGTTTGGAGGTAAGAAACGCTTGAGAAACTCAAAATTTTCGCAGTTCTGATGCTCGAAACGAATAACTAGAATGGCCTAGGGGAAAAGTACGTATACCGTTGTAATCGGGCGAGTTTCTACTTTCAGATGCAAGTGAAATTTTGCAGATTCGTCAATCTGTTCGCCAGATATGGCAGTGTGGCGGTAAGAAACGCTTGAGAAACTCAAAATTTTCGTAGCTCTGATGCGCGAAACGAATACCTAGAATGGCCTAGGGGAAAACTACACATACCGTTGTAATCGGGCGAGTTTCTACTTTCAGATGCAACAGAAATTTTGCGGATTGGTCAATCCGTTCGCGAGATATGGCAGTTTGGAGGTAAGAAACGCTTGAGAAACTCAAAATTTTCGTAGCTCTGATGCGCGAGAGTAATACCTAGAATGGCCTAGGGGAAAACTACACATACCGTTGTAATCGGGCGAGTTTCTACTTTCAGATGCAACAGAAATTTTGCGGATTTGTCAATCCGTTCGCGAGATATGACAGTTTGGAGGTAAGAAACGCTTGAGAAACTCTAAATTTTCACAGTTCTGATGGTCGAAACGATTAACTAGAATGGCCTAGGGTAAAAGTACACATACCGTTGTAATCGGGCGAGTTTCTACTTTCAGATGCAAGAGAAATTTTGCAGATTCGTCAATCTGTTCGCCAGATATGGCAGTGTGGCGGTAAGAAACGCTTGAGAAACTCAAAATTTTCGTAGCTCTGATGCGCGAAACGAATACCTAGAATGGCCTAGGGGAAAACTACACATACCGTTGTAATCGGGCGAGTTTCTACTTTCAGATGCAACAGAAATTTTGCGGATTGGTCAATCCGTTCGCGAGATATGGCAGTTTGGAGGTAAGAAACGCTTGAGAAACTCAAAATTGTCGCAGTTCTGATACTCGAAACGAATAACTAGAATGGCCTAGGGGAAAAGTACGTATACCGTTGTAATCGGGCGAGTTTCTACTTTCAGATGCAAGAGAAATTTTGCAGATTCGTCAATCTGTTCGCCAGATATGGCAGTGTGGCGGTAAGAAACGCTTGAGAAACTCAAAATTTTCGTAGCTCTGATGCGCGAAACGAATACCTAGAATGGCCTAGGGGAAAACTACACATACCGTTGTAATCGGACGAGTTTCTACTTTCAGATGCAACAGAAATTTTGCGGATTGGTCAATCCGTTCGCGAGATATGGCAGTTTGGAGGTAAGAAACGCTTGAGAAACTCAAAATTTTCGTAGCTCTGATGCGCGAGAGTAATACCTAGAATGGCCTAGGGGAAAACTACACATACCGTTGTAATCGGGCGTGTTTCTACTTTCAGATGCAACAGAAATTTTGCGGATTGGTCAATCCGTTCGCGAGATATGGCAGTTTGGAGGTAAGAAACGCTTGAGAAACTCAAAATTTTCGCAGTTCTGATGCTCGAAATGAATAACTATAACGGCCTAGGGGAAAAGTACGCACACCGTTGTAATCGGGCGAGTTTCTACTTTCAGATGTAGCAGAAATTTTGCGGATTGGTCAATCCGTTCGCGAGATATGGCCGTTTGGAGGTAAGAAACGCTTGAGAAACTCAAAATTTTCGCAGTTCTGATGCTCGAAACGAATAACTAGAATGGCCTAGGGGAAGAGTACGTATACCGTTGTAATCGGGCGAGTTTCTACTTTCAGATGCAACAGAAATTTTGCGGATTCGTCAATCCGTTTGCGAGATATGGCAGTTTGGGGGTAAGAAACGCTTGAGAAACTCGAAATTTTCGTAGCTCTGACGTGCGAGAGTAATACCTAGAATGGCCTAGGGGAAAACTACACATACCATTGTAATCGGGCGAGTTTGTACTTTCAGATGCAACAGAAATTTTGGGGATTCGTCAATCCGTTCGCGAGATATGGCCGTTTGGAGGCAAGAAACGCTTGAGAAACTCAAAATTTTCGCAGTTCTGATGCTTGAAACGAATAAGTAGAACGGCCTAGGGGAAAAGTACGCATACCGTTGTAATCGGGCGAGTTTCTACTTTCAGATGCAACAGAAATTTTGTGGATTGGTCAATCCGTTCGCCAGATATGGCAGTTTGGAGGTAAGAAACGCTTGAGAAACTCAAAATTTTCGCAGTTCTGATGCTCGAAATGAATAACTAGAATGGCCTAGGGGAAAAGTACGTATACCGTTGTAATCGGGCGAGTTTCTACTTTCAGATGCAACAGAAATTTTGTGGATTGGTCAATCCGTTCGCGAGATATGGCCGTTTGGAGGCAAGAAACGCTTGAGAAACTCAAAATTTTCACAGTTCTGATGCTTGAAACGAATAAGTAGAACGGCCTAGGGTAAAAGTACACATACCGTCGTAATCGGAGGAGTTTCTCCATTCAGATGCAACAGTAATTTTGCGGATTGGTCAATCCGTTCGCGAGATATGGCCGTTTGGACGCAAGAAACGCTTGAGAAACTCAAAATTTTCGCAGTTCTGATGCTCGAAATGAGTAACTAGGACGTCCTAGGGGAAAAGTACGCTACCGTTGTAATCGGGCGAGCTTCTACTTTCAGATGCAGCAGAAATTTTGCGGATTGGTCAATCCGTTCGCGAGATATGGCAGTTTGGAGGTAAGAAACGCTTGAGAAACTCAAAATTTCCGCAGTTCTGATGCTCGAAACGAATAACTAGAATGGCCTAGGGGAAAAGTACGTATACCGTTGTAATCGGGTGAGTTTCTACTTTCAGATGCAACAGAAATTTTGTGGATTGGTCAATCCGTTCGCCAGATATGGCAGTTTGGAGGTAAGAAACGCTTGAGAAACTCTAAATTTGCACAGTTCTGATGCTCGAAACGATTAACTAGAATGGCCTAGGGTAAAAGTACACATACCGTTGTAATCGGAGGAGTTTCTCCATTCAGATGCAACAGCAATTTTGCGGATTGGTCAATCCGTTCGCGAGATATGGCCGTTTGGAGGCAAGAAACGCTTGAGAAACTCAAAATTTTCGCAGTTCTGATGCTCGAAATGAATAACTAGGACGTCCTAGGGGAAAAGTACGCACACCGTTGTAATCGGGCGAGTTTCTACTTTCAGATGCAGCAGAAATTTTGCGGATTGGTCAATCCGTTCGCGAGATATGGCAGTTTGGAAGTAAGAAACGCTTGAGAAACTCAAAATTTTCGTAGCTCCGATGCTCGAAACGATTAACTAGAATGGCCTAGGGTAAAAGTACACATACCGTTGTAATCGGAGGAGTTTCTCCATTCAGATGCAACAGAAATTTTGCGGATTGGTCAATCCGTTCGCGAGATATGGCAGTTTGGAGGTAAGAAACGCTTGAGAAACTCAAAATTTTCGTAGCCCTGGTGCGCGAGAGTAATACCTAGAATGGCCTAGGGGAAAACTACACATACCGTTGTAATCGGGCGAGTTTCTACTTTCAGATGCAACTGAAATTTTGCGGATTGGTCAATCCGTTCGCGAGATATGGCAGTTTGGAAGTAAGAAACGCTTGAGAAACTCAAAATTTTCGTAGCTCTGATGCTCGAAACGATTAACTAGAATGGCCTAGGGTAAAAGTACACATACCGTTGTAATCGGAGGAGTTTCTCCATTCAGATGCAACAGTAATTTTGCGGATTGGTCAATCCGTTCGCGAGTTATGGCCGTTTGGAGGTAAGAAACGCTTGAGAAACTCAAAATTTTCGCAGTTCTGATGCTTGAAACGAATAAGTAGAACGGCCTAGGGGAAAAGTACGCATACCGTTGTAATCGGGCGAGTTTCTACTTTCAGATGCAACAGAAATTTTGTGGATTGGTCAATCCGTTCGCCAGATATGGCAGTTTGGAGGTAAGAAACGCTTGAGAAACTCAAAATTTTCGCAGTTCTGATGCTCGAAATGAATAACTAGGACGGCCTAGGGGAAAAGTACGCACACCGTTGTAATCGGGCGAGTTTCTACTTTCAGATGCAACAGAAATTTTGTGGATTGGTCAATCCGTTCGCCAGATATGGCAGTTTGGAGGTAAGAAACCCTTGAGAAACTCAAAATTTTCGTAGCTCTGATGCGCGAGAGTAATACCTAGAATGGCCTAGGGGAAAACTACACATACCGTTGTAATCGGGCGAGTTTCTACTTTCAGATGCAACAGAAATTTTGCGGATTAGTCAATCCGTTCGCGAGATATGACAGTATGGAGGTAAGAAACGCTTGAGAAACTCAAAATTTTCGTAGCTCTGATGCGCGAGAGTAATACCTAGAATGGCCTAGGGGAAAACTACACATACCGTTGTAATCGGGCGTGTTTCTACTTTCAGATGCAACAGAAATTTTGCGGATTGGTCAATCCGTTCGCAAGATATGGCAGTTTGGAGGTAAGAAACGCTTGAGAAACTCAAAATTTTCGCAGTTCTGATGCTCGAAACGAATAACTAGAATGGCCTAGGGGAAAAGTACGTATACCGTTGTAATCGGGCGAGTTTCTACTTTCAGATGCAACAGAAATTTTGCGGATTCGTCAATCCGTTTGCGAGATATGGCAGTTTGGGTGTAAGAAACGCTTGAGAAACTCCAAATTTTCGTAGCTCTGATGCGCGGGAGTAATACCTAGAATGGCCTAGGGTAAAAGTACACATGCGTTTGTAATCGGGGGAGTTTCTCCATTCAGATGCAACAGTAATTTTGCGGATTGGTCAATCCGTTCGCGAGATATGGCCGTTTGGAGGTAAGAAACGCTTGAGAAACTCAAAATTTTCGCAGTTCTGATGCTTGAAACGAATAAGTAGAACGGCCTAGGGGAAAAGTACGCATACCGTTGTAATCGGGCGAGTTTCTACTTTCAGATGCAACAGAAATTTTGTGGATTGGTCAATCCGTTCGCCAGATATGGCAGTATGGAGGTAAGAGACGCTTGAGAAACTCAAAATTTTCGCAGTTCTGATGCTCGAAACGAATAACTAGAATGGCCTAGGGGAAAAGTACGTATACCGTTGTAATCGGGCGAGTTTCTACTTTCAGATGCAAACGAAATTTTGCAGATTCGTCAATCTGTTCGCCAGATATGGCAGTGTGGCGGTAAGAAACGCTTGAGAAACTCAAAATTTTCGTAGCTCAGATGCGCGAAACGAATACCTAGAATGGCCTAGGGGAAAACTACACATACCGTTGTAATCGGGCGAGTTGCTACTTTCAGATGCAACAGAAATTTTGCGGATTGGTCAATCCGTTCGCGAGATATGGCAGTTTGGAGGTAAGAAACGCTTGAGAAACTCAAAATTTTCGTAGCTCTGATGCGCGAGAGTAATACCTAGAATGGCCTAGGGGAAAACTACACATACCGTTGTAATCGGGCGTGTTTCTACTTTCAGATGCAACAGAAATTTTGCGGATTGGTCAATCCGTTCGCGAGATGTGGCAGTTTGGAGGTAAGAAACGCTTGAGAAACTCAAAATTTTCGCAGTTCTGATGCTCGAAACGAATAACTAGAATGGCCTAGGGGAAGAGTACGTATACCGTTGTAATCGGGCGAGTTTCTACTTTCAGATGCAACAGAAATTTTGCGGATTCGTCAATCCGTTTGCGAGATATGGCAGTTTGGGGGTAAGAAACGCTTGAGAAACTCAAAATTTTCGTAGCTCTGATGCGCGGGAGTAATACCTAGAATGGCCTAGGGGAAAACTACACATACCGTTGTAATCGGGCGAGTTTCTACTTTCAGATGCAACAGAAATTTTGCGGATTGGTCAATCCGTTCGCGAGATATGGCAGTTTGGAGGTAAGAAACGCTTGAGAAACTCAAAACTTTCGTAGCACTGATGCTCGAAACGATTAACTAGAATGGCCTAGGGTAAAAGTACACATACCGTTGTAATCGGAGGAGTTTCTCCATTCAGATGCAACAGTAATTTTGCGGATTGGTCAATCCGTTCGCGAGATATGGCCGTTTGGAGGTAAGAAACGCTTGAGAAACTCAAAATTTTCGCAGTTCTGATGCTTGAAACGAATAAGTAGAACGGCCTAGGGGAAAAGTACGTATACCGTTGTAATCGGGCGAGTTTCTACTTTCAGATGCAATAGAAATTTTGTGGATTGGTCAATCCGTTCGCCAGATATGGCAGTTTGGAGGTAAGAAACGCTTGAGAAACTCAAAATTTTCGCAGTTCTGATGCTTGAAACGAATAAGTAGAACGGCCTAGGGGAAAAGAACGCATACCGTAGTAATCGGGCGAGTTTCTACTTTCAGATGCAACAGAAATTTTGTGGATTGGTCAATCCGTTCGCGAGATATGGCAGTTTGGAGGTAAGAAACGCTTGAGAAACTCAAAATTTTCGCAGTTCTGATGCTCGAAACGAATAACTAGAATGGCCTAGGGGAAAAGTACGTATACCGATGTAATCGGGCGAGTTTCTACTTTCAGATGCAAACGAAATTTTGCAGATTTGTCAATCTGTTCGCCAGATATGGCAGTTTGGCGGTAAGAAACGCTTGAGAAACTCAAAATTTTCGTAGCTCTGATGCGCGAAACGAATACCTAGAATGGCCTAGGGGAAAACTACACATACCGTTGTAATCGGGCGAGTTGCTACTTTCAGAGGCAACAGAAATTTTGCGGATTGGTCAATCCGTTCGCGAGATATGGCAGTTTGGAGGTAAGAAACGCTTGAGAAACTCAAAATTTTCGTAGCTCTGATGCGCGAGAGTAATACCTAGAATGGCCTAGGGGAAAACTACACATACCGTTGTAATCGGGCGTGTTTCTACTTTCAGATGCAACAGAAATTTTGCGGATGGGTCAATCCGTTCGCGAGATATGGCAGTTTGGATGTAAGAAACGCTTGAGAAACTCAAAATTTTCGCAGTTCTGATGCTCGAAACGAATAACTAGAATGGCCTAGGGGAAAAGTACGTATAACGTTGTAATGGGGCGAGTTTCTACTTTCAGATGCAACAGAAATTTTGCGGATTCGTCAATCCGTTTGCGAGATATGGCAGTTTGGGGGTAAGAAACGCTTGAGAAACTCAAAATTTTCGTAGCTCTGATGCGCGGGAGTAATACCTAGAATGGCCTAGGGGAAAACTACACATACCGTTGTAATCGGGCGAGTTTCTACTTTCAGATGCAACAGAAATTTTGCGGATTGGTCAATTCGTTCGCGAGATATGGCAGTTTGGAGGTAAGAAACGCTTGAGAAACTCAAAACTTTCGTAGCACTGATGCTCGAAACGATTAACTAGAATGGCCTAGGGTAAAAGTACACATACCGTTGTAATCGGAGGAGTTTCTCCATTCAGATGCAACAGTAATTTTGCGGATTGGTCAATCCGTTCGCGAGATATGGCCGTTTGGAGGTAAGAAACGCTTGAGAAACTCAAAATTTTCGCAGTTCTGATGCTTGAAACGAATAAGTAGAACGGCCTAGGGGAAAAGTACGTATACCGTTGTAATCGGGCGAGTTTCTACTTTCAGATGCAATAGAAATTTTGTGGATTGGTCAATCCGTTCGCCAGATATGGCAGTTTGGAGGTAAGAAACGCTTGAGAAACTCAAAATTTTCGCAGTTCTGATGCTTGAAACGAATAAGTAGAACGGCCTAGGGGAAAAGAACGCATACCGTAGTAATCGGGCGAGTTTCTACTTTCAGATGCAACAGAAATTTTGTGGATTGGTCAATCCGTTCGCGAGATATGGCAGTTTGGAGGTAAGAAACGCTTGAGAAACTCAAAATTTTCGCAGTTCTGATGCTCGAAACGAATAACTAGAATGGCCTAGGGGAAAAGTACGTATACCGATGTAATCGGGCGAGTTTCTACTTTCAGATGCAAACGAAATTTTGCAGATTTGTCAATCTGTTCGCCAGATATGGCAGTTTGGCGGTAAGAAACGCTTGCGAAACTCAAAATTTTCGTAGCTCTGATGCGCGAAACGAATACCTAGAATGGCCTAGGGGAAAACTACACATACCGTTGTAATCGGGCGAGTTGCTACTTTCAGAGGCAACAGAAATTTTGCGGATTGGTCAATCCGTTCGCGAGATATGGCAGTTTGGAGGTAAGAAACGCTTGAGAAACTCAAAATTTTCGTAGCTCTGATGCGCGAGAGTAATACCTAGAATGGCCTAGGGGAAAACTACACATACCGTTGTAATCGGGCGTGTTTCTACTTTCAGATGCAACAGAAATTTTGCGGATGGGTCAATCCGTTCGCGAGATATGGCAGTTTGGATGTAAGAAACGCTTGAGAAACTCAAAATTTTCGCAGTTCTGATGCTCGAAACGAATAACTAGAATGGCCTAGGGGAAAAGTACGTATAACGTTGTAATGGGGCGAGTTTCTACTTTCAGATGCAACAGAAATTTTGCGGATTCGTCAATCCGTTTGCGAGATATGGCAGTTTGGGGGTAAGAAACGCTTGAGAAACTCAAAATTTTCGTAGCTCTGATGCGCGGGAGTAATACCTAGAATGGCCTAGGGGAAAACTACACATACCGTTGTAATCGGGCGAGTTGCTACTTTCAGATGCAACAGAAATTTTGCGGATTGGTCAATCCGTTCGCGAGATATGGCAGTTTGGAGGTAAGAAACGCTTGAGAAACTCAAAATTTTCGTAGCTCTGATGCGCGAGAGTAATACCTAGAATGGCCTAGGGGAAAACTACACATACCGTTGTAATCGGGCGTGTTTCTACTTTCAGATGCAACAGAAATTTTGCGGATTGGTCAATCCGTTCGCGAGATGTGGCAGTTTGGAGGTAAGAAACGCTTGAGAAACTCAAAATTTTCGCAGTTCTGATGCTCGAAACGAATAACTAGAATGGCCTAGGGGAAGAGTACGTATACCGTTGTAATCGGGCGAGTTTCTACTTTCAGATGCAACAGAAATTTTGCGGATTCGTCAATCCGTTTGCGAGATATGGCAGTTTGGGGGTAAGAAACGCTTGAGAAACTCAAAATTTTCGTAGCTCTGATGCGCGGGAGTAATACCTAGAATGGCCTAGGGGAAAACTACACATACCGTTGTAATCGGGCGGGTTTCTACTTTCAGATGCAACAGAAATTTTGCGGATTGGTCAATCCGTTCGCGAGATATGGCAGTTTGGAGGTAAGAAACGCTTGAGAAACTCAAAATTTTCGCAGTTCTGATGCTCGAAACGAATAACTAGAATGGCCTAGGGGAAGCGTACGTATACCGTTGTAATCGGGCGTGTTTCTACTTTCAGATGCAACAGAAATTTTGCGGATTGGTCAATCCGTTCGCGAGATATGGCAGTTTGGAGGTAAGAAACGCTTGAGAAACTCAAAATTTTCGCAGTTCTGATGCTCGAAACGAATAACTAGAATGGCCTAGGGGAAAAGTACGTATACCGTTGTAATCGGGCGAGTTTCTACTTTCAGATGCAAACGAAATTTTGCAGATTCGTCAATCTGTTCGCCAGATATGGCAGTGTGGCGGTAAGAAACGCTTGAGAAACTCAAAATTTTCGTAGCTCTGATGCGCGAAACGAATACCTAGAATGGCCTAGGGGAAAACTACACATACCGTTGTAATCGGGCGAGTTGCTACTTTCAGATGCAACAGAAATTTTGCGGATTGGTCAATCCGTTCGCGAGATATGGCAGTTTGGAGGTAAGAAACGCTTGAGAAACTCAAAATTTTCGTAGCTCTGATGCGCGAGAGTAATACCTAGAATGGCCTAGGGGAAAACTACACATACCGTTGTAATCGGGCGTGTTTCTACTTTCAGATGCAACAGAAATTTTGCGGATTGGTCAATCCGTTCGCGAGATGTGGCAGTTTGGAGGTAAGAAACGCTTGAGAAACTCAAAATTTTCGTAGCTCTGATGCGCGAGAGTAATACCTAGAATGGCCTAGGGGAAAACTACACATACCGTTGTAATCGGGCGTGTTTCTACTTTCAGATGCAACAGAAATTTTGCGGATTGGTCAATCCGTTCGCGAGATGTGGCAGTTTGGAGGTAAGAAACGCTTGAGAAACTCAAAATTTTCGCAGTTCTGATGCTCGAAACGAATAACTAGAATGGCCTAGGGGAAGAGTACGTATACCGTTGTAATCGGGCGAGTTTCTACTTTCAGATGCAACAGAAATTTTGCGGATTCGTCAATCCGTTTGCGAGATATGGCAGTTTGGGGGTAAGAAACGCTTGAGAAACTCAAAATTTTCGTAGCTCTGATGCGCGGGAGTAATACCTAGAATGGCCTAGGGGAAAACTACACATACCGTTGTAATCGGGCGAGTTTCTACTTTCAGATGCAACAGAAATTTTGCGGATTGGTCAATCCGTTCGCGAGATATGGCAGTTTGGAGGTAAGAAACGCTTGAGAAACTCAAAACTTTCGTAGCACTGATGCTCGAAACGATTAACTAGAATGGCCTAGGGTAAAAGTACACATACCGTTGTAATCGGAGGAGTTTCTCCATTCAGATGCAACAGTAATTTTGCGGATTGGTCAATCCGTTCGCGAGATATGGCCGTTTGGAGGTAAGAAACGCTTGAGAAACTCAAAATTTTCGCAGTTCTGATGCTTGAAACGAATAAGTAGAACGGCCTAGGGGAAAAGTACGTATACCGTTGTAATCGGGCGAGTTTCTACTTTCAGATGCAATAGAAATTTTGTGGATTGGCCAATCCGTTCGCCAGATATGGCAGTTTGGAGGTAAGAAACGCTTGAGAAACTCAAAATTTTCGCAGTTCTGATGCTTGAAACGAATAAGTAGAACGGCCTAGGGGAAAAGAACGCATACCGTAGTAATCGGGCGAGTTTCTACTTTCAGATGCAACAGAAATTTTGTGGATTGGTCAATCCGTTCGCGAGATATGGCAGTTTGGAGGTAAGAAACGCTTGAGAAACTCAAAATTTTCGCAGTTCTGATGCTCGAAACGAATAACTAGAATGGCCTAGGGGAAAAGTACGTATACCGATGTAATCGGGCGAGTTTCTACTTTCAGATGCAAACGAAATTTTGCAGATTTGTCAATCTGTTCGCCAGATATGGCAGTTTGGCGGTAAGAAACGCTTGAGAAACTCAAAATTTTCGTAGCTCTGATGCGCGAAACGAATACCTAGAATGGCCTAGGGGAAAACTACACATACCGTTGTAATCGGGCGAGTTGCTACTTTCAGAGGCAACAGAAATTTTGCGGATTGGTCAATCCGTTCGCGAGATATGGCAGTTTGGAGGTAAGAAACGCTTGAGAAACTCAAAATTTTCGTAGCTCTGATGCGCGAGAGTAATACCTAGAATGGCCTAGGGGAAAACTACACATACCGTTGTAATCGAGCGTGTTTCTACTTTCAGATGCAACAGAAATTTTGCGGATGGGTCAATCCGTTCGCGAGATATGGCAGTTTGGATGTAAGAAACGCTTGAGAAACTCAAAATTTTCGCAGTTCTGATGCTCGAAACGAATAACTAGAATGGCCTAGGGGAAAAGTACGTATAACGTTGTAATGGGGCGAGTTTCTACTTTCAGATGCAACAGAAATTTTGCGGATTCGTCAATCCGTTTGCGAGATATGGCAGTTTGGGGGTAAGAAACGCTTGAGAAACTCAAAATTTTCGTAGCTCTGATGCGCGGGAGTAATACCTAGAATGGCCTAGGGGAAAACTACACATACCGTTGTAATCGGGCGAGTTTCTACTTTCAGATGCAACAGAAATTTTGCGGATTCGTCAATCCGTTTGCGAGATATGGCAGTTTGGGTGTAAGAAACGCTTGAGAAACTCGAAATTTTCGTAGCTCTGACGTGCGAGAGTAATACCTAGAATGGCCTAGGGGAAAACTACACATACCATTGTAATCGGGCGAGTTTCTACTTTCAGATGCAACAGAAATTTTGGGGATTGGTCAATCCGTTCGCGAGATATGGCAGTTTGGAAGTAAGAAACGCTTGAGAAACTCAAAATTTTTGCAGTTCTGATGCTCGAAACGATTAACTGGAATGGCCTAGGGTAAAAGTACACATACCGTTGTAATCGGAGGAGTTTCTCCATTCAGATGCAACAGTAATTTTGCGGATTGGTCAATCCGTTCGCGAGATATGGCCGTTTGGAGGCAAGAAACGCTTGAGAAACTCAAAATTTTCGCAGTTCTGATGCTTGAAACGATTAACTAGAATGGCCTAGGGTAAAAGTACACATACCGTTGTAATCGGAGGAGTTTCTCCATTCAGATGCAACAGTAATTTTGCGGATTGGTCAATCCGTTCGCGAGATATGGCCGTTTGGAGGCAAGAAACGCTTGGGAAACTCAAAATTTTCGCAGTTCTGATGCTTGAAACGAATAAGTAGAACGGCCTAGGGGAAAAGTACGCATACCGTTGTAATCGGGCGAGTTTCTACTTTCAGATGCAACAGAAATTTTGTGGATTGGTCAATCCGTTCGCCAGATATGGCAGTTTGGAGGTAAGAAACGCTTGAGAAACTCAAAATTTTCGCAGTTCTGATGCTCGAAATGAATAACTAGAATGGCCTAGGGGAAAAGTACGTATACCGTTGTAATCGGGCGAGTTTCTACTTTCAGATGCAACAGAAATTTTGTGGATTGGTCAATCCGTTCGCCAGATATGGCAGTTTGGAGGTAAGAAACGCTTGAGAAACTCTAAATTTTCACAGTTCTGATGCTCGAAACGATTAACTAGAATGGCCTAGGGTAAAAGTATACATACCGTTGTAATCGGAGGAGTTTCTCCATTCAGATGCAACAGTAATTTTGCGGATTGGTCAATCCGTTCGCGAGATATGGCCGTTTGGAGGCAAGAAACGCTTGAGAAACTCAAAATTTTCGCAGTTCTGATGCTTGAAACGAATAAGTAGAACGGCCTAGGGTAAAAGTACACATACCGTTGTAATCGGAGGAGTTTCTCCATTCAGATGCAACAGTAATTTTGCGGATTGGTCAATCCGTTCGCGAGATATGGCCGTTTGGAGGCAAGAAACGCTTGAGAAACTCAAAATTTTCGCAGTTCTGATGCTCGAAATGAGTAACTAGGACGTCCTAGGGGAAAAGTACGCACACCGTTGTAATCGGGCGAGTTTCTACTTTCAGATGCAGCAGAAATTTTGCGGATTGGTCAATCCGTTCGCGAGATATGCCAGTTTGGAGGTAAGAAACGCTTGAGAAACTCAAAATTTCCGCAGTTCTGATGCTCGAAACGAATAACTAGAATGGCCTAGGGGAAAAGTACGTATACCGTTGTAATCGGGTGAGCCTCTACTTTCAGATTCAACAGAAATTTTGTGGATTGGTCAATCCGTTCGCCAGATATGGCAGTTTGGAGGTAAGAAACGCTTGAGAAACTCTAAATTTTCCCAGTTCTGATGCTCGAAACGATTAACTAGAATGGCCTAGGGTAAAAGTACACATACCGTTGTAATCGGAGGAGTTTCTCCATTCAGATGCAACAGCAATTTTGCGGATTGGTCAATCCGTTCGCGAGATATGGCCGTTTGGAGGCAAGAAACGCTTGAGAAACTCAAAATTTTCGCAGTTCTGATGCTTGAAACGAATAAGTAGAACGGCCTAGGGTAAAAGTACACATACCGTTGTAATCGGAGGAGTTTCTCCATTCAGATGCAACAGTAATTTTGCGGATTGGTCAATCCGTTCGCGAGATATGGCCGTTTGGAGGCAAGAAACGCTTGAGAAACTCAAAATTTTCGCAGTTCTGATGCTCGAAATGAATAACTAGGACGTCCTAGGGGAAAAGTACGCACACCGTTGTAATCGGGCGAGTTTCTACTTTCAGATGCAGCAGAAATTTTGCGGATTGGTCAATCCGTTCGCGAGATATGGCAGTTTGGAAGTAAGAAACGCTTGAGAAACTCAAAATTTTCGTAGCTCTGATGCTCGAAACGATTAACTAGAATGGCCTAGGGTAAAAGTACACATACCGTTGTAATCGGAGGAGTTTCTCCATTCAGATGCAACAGAAATTTTGCGGATTGGTCAATCCGTTCGCGAGATATGGCAGTTTGGAGGTAAGAAACGCTTGAGAAACTCAAAATTTTCGTAGCCCTGGTGCGCGAGAGTAATACCTAGAATGGCCTAGGGGAAAACTACACATACCGTTGTAATCGGGCGTGTTTCTACTTTCAGATGCAACAGAAATTTTGCGGATTGGTCAATCCGTTCGCGAGATATGGCAGTTTGGAGGTAAGAAACGCTTGAGAAACTCAAAATTTTCGCAGTTCTGATGCTCGAAACGAATAACTAGAATGGCCTAGGGGAAGAGTACGTATACCGTTGTAATCGGGCGAGTTTCTACTTTCAGATGCAACAGAAATTTTGCGGATTCGTCAATCCGTTTGCGAGATATGGCAGTTTGGGGGTAAGAAACGCTTGAGAGACTCAAAATTTTCGTAGCTCTGATGCGCGGGAGTAATACCTAGAATGGCCTAGGGGAAAACGACACATACCGTTGTAATCGGGCGAGTTTCTACTTTCAGATGCAACTGAAATTTTGCGGATTGGTCAATCCGTTCGCGAGATATGGCAGTTTGGAAGTAAGAAACGCTTGAGAAACTCAAAATTTTCGTAGCTCTGATGCTCGAAACGATTAACTAGAATGGCCTAGGGTAAAAGTACACATACCGTTGTAATCGGAGGAGTTTCTCCATTCAGATGCAACAGTAATTTTGCGGATTGGTCAATCCGTTCGGGAGTTATGGCCGTTTGGAGGTAAGAAACGCTTGAGAAACTCAAAATTTTCGCAGTTCTGATGCTTGAAACGAATAAGTAGAACGGCCTAGGGGAAAAGTACGCATACCGTTGTAATCGGGCGAGTTTCTACTTTCAGATGCAACAGAAATTTTGTGGATTGGTCAATCCGGTCGCCAGATATGGCAGTTTGGAGGTAAGAAACGCTTGAGAAACTCTAAATTTTCACAGTTCTGATGCTCGAAACGATTAACTAGAATGGCCTAGGGTAAAAGTACACATACCGTTGTAATCGGAGGAGTTTCTCCATTCAGATGCAACAGCAATTTTGCGGATTGGTCAATCCGTTCGCGAGATATGGCCGTTTGGAGGCAAGAAACGCTTGAGAAACTCAAAATTTTCGCAGTTCTGATGCTTGAAACGAATAAGTAGAACGGCCTAGGGTAAAAGTACACATACCGCTGTAATCGGAGGAGTTTCTCCATTCAGATGCAACAGTAATTTTGCGGATTGGTCAATCCGTTCGCGAGATATGGCCGTTTGGAGGCAAGAAACGATTGCGAAACTCAAAATTTTCGCAGTTCTGATGCTCGAAATGAATAACCGGGACGTCCTAGGGGAAAAGTACGCACACCGTTGTAATCGGGCGAGTTTCTACTTTCAGATGCAGCAGAAATTTTGCGGATTGGTCAATCCGTTCGCGAGATATGGCAGTTTGGAAGTAAGAAACGCTTGAGAAACTCAAAATTTTCGTAGCTCTGATGCTCGAAACGATTAACTAGAATGGCCTAGGGTACAAGTACACATACCGTTGTAATCGGAGGAGTTTCTCCATTCAGCTGCAACAGAAATTTTGCGGATTGGTCAATCCGTTCGCGAGATATGGCAGTTTGGAGGTAAGAAACGCTTGAGAAACTCAAAATTTTCGTAGCCCTGGTGCGCGAGAGTAATACCTAGAATGGCCTAGGGGAAAACTACACATACCGTTGTAATCGGGCGTGTTTCTACTTTCAGATGCAACAGAAATTTTGCGGATTGGTCAATCCGTTCGCGAGATATGGCAGTTTGGAGGTAAGAAACGCTTGAGAAACTCAAAATTTTCGCAGTTCTGATGCTCGAAACGAATAACTAGAATGGCCTAGGGGAAGAGTACGTATACCGTTGTAATCGGGCGAGTTTCTACTTTCAGATGCAACAGAAATTTTGCGGATTCGTCAATCCGTTTGCGAGATATGGCAGTTTGGGGGTAAGAAACGCTTGAGAGACTCAAAATTTTCGTAGCTCTGATGCGCGGGAGTAATACCTAGAATGGCCTAGGGGAAAACGACACATACCGTTGTAATCGGGCGAGTTTCTACTTTCAGATGCAACTGAAATTTTGCGGATTGGTCAATCCGTTCGCGAGATATGGCAGTTTGGAAGTAAGAAACGCTTGAGAAACTCAAAATTTTCGTAGCTCTGATGCTCGAAACGATTAACTAGAATGGCCTAGGGTAAAAGTACACATACCGTTGTAATCGGAGGAGTTTCTCCATTCAGATGCAACAGTAATTTTGCGGATTGGTCAATCCGTTCGGGAGTTATGGCCGTTTGGAGGTAAGAAACGCTTGAGAAACTCAAAATTTTCGCAGTTCTGATGCTTGAAACGAATAAGTAGAACGGCCTAGGGGAAAAGTACGCATACCGTTGTAATCGGGCGAGTTTCTACTTTCAGATGCAACAGAAATTTTGTGGATTGGTCAATCCGTTCGCGAGATATGGCAGTTTGGAAGTAAGAAACGCTTGAGAAACTCAAAATTTTCGTAGCTCTGATGCTCGAAACGATTAACTAGAATGGCCTAGGGTAAAAGTACGCACACCGTTGTAATCGGGCGAGTTTCTACTTTCAGATGCAGCAGAAATTTTGCGGATTGGTCAATCCGTTCGCGAGATATGGCCGTTTGGAGGCAAGAAACGCTTGAGATACTCAAAATTTTCGCAGTTCTGATGCTCGAAATGAGTAACTAGGACGTCCTAGGGGAAAAGTACGCACACCGTTGTAATCGGGCGAGTTTCTACTTTCAGATGCAGCAGAAATTTTGCGGATTGGTCAATCCGTTCGCGAGATATGCCAGTTTGGAGGTAAGAAACGCTTGAGAAACTCAAAATTTCCGCAGTTCTGATGCTCGAAACGAATAACTAGAATGGCCTAGGGGAAAAGTACGTATACCGTTGTAATCGGGTGAGCCTCTACTTTCAGATTCAACAGAAATTTTGTGGATTGGTCAATCCGTTCGCCAGATATGGCAGTTTGGAGGTAAGAAACGCTTGAGAAACTCTAAATTTTCCCAGTTCTGATGCTCGAAACGATTAACTAGAATGGCCTAGGGTAAAAGTACACATACCGTTGTAATCGGAGGAGTTTCTCCATTCAGATGCAACAGCAATTTTGCGGATTGGTCAATCCGTTCGCGAGATATGGCCGTTTGGAGGCAAGAAACGCTTGAGAAACTCAAAATTTTCGCAGTTCTGATGCTTGAAACGAATAAGTAGAACGGCCTAGGGTAAAAGTACACATACCGTTGTAATCGGAGGAGTTTCTCCATTCAGATGCAACAGTAATTTTGCGGATTGGTCAATCCGTTCGCGAGATATGGCCGTTTGGAGGCAAGAAACGCTTGAGAAACTCAAAATTTTCGCAGTTCTGATGCTCGAAATGAATAACTAGGACGTCCTAGGGGAAAAGTACGCACACCGTTGTAATCGGGCGAGTTTCTACTTTCAGATGCAGCAGAAATTTTGCGGATTGGTCAATCCGTTCGCGAGATATGGCAGTTTGGAAGTAAGAAACGCTTGAGAAACTCAAAATTTTCGTAGCTCTGATGCTCGAAACGATTAACTAGAATGGCCTAGGGTAAAAGTACACATACCGTTGTAATCGGAGGAGTTTCTCCATTCAGATGCAACAGAAATTTTGCGGATTGGTCAATCCGTTCGCGAGATATGGCAGTTTGGAGGTAAGAAACGCTTGAGAAACTCAAAATTTTCGTAGCCCTGGTGCGCGAGAGTAATGCCTAGAATGGCCTAGGGGAAAACTACACATACCGTTGTAATCGGGCGTGTTTCTACTTTCAGATGCAACAGAAATTTTGCGGATTGGTCAATCCGTTCGCGAGATATGGCAGTTTGGAGGTAAGAAACGCTTGAGAAACTCAAAATTTTCGCAGTTCTGATGCTCGAAACGAATAACTAGAATGGCCTAGGGGAAGAGTACGTATACCGTTGTAATCGGGCGAGTTTCTACTTTCAGATGCAACAGAAATTTTGCGGATTCGTCAATCCGTTTGCGAGATATGGCAGTTTGGGGGTAAGAAACGCTTGAGAGACTCAAAATTTTCGTAGCTCTGATGCGCGGGAGTAATACCTAGAATGGCCTAGGGGAAAACGACACATACCGTTGTAATCGGGCGAGTTTCTACTTTCAGATGCAACTGAAATTTTGCGGATTGGTCAATCCGTTCGCGAGATATGGCAGTTTGGAAGTAAGAAACGCTTGAGAAACTCAAAATTTTCGTAGCTCTGATGCTCGAAACGATTAACTAGAATGGCCTAGGGTAAAAGTACACATACCGTTGTAATCGGAGGAGTTTCTCCATTCAGATGCAACAGTAATTTTGCGGATTGGTCAATCCGTTCGGGAGTTATGGCCGTTTGGAGGTAAGAAACGCTTGAGAAACTCAAAATTTTCGCAGTTCTGATGCTTGAAACGAATAAGTAGAACGGCCTAGGGGAAAAGTACGCATACCGTTGTAATCGGGCGAGTTTCTACTTTCAGATGCAACAGAAATTTTGTGGATTGGTCAATCCGGTCGCCAGATATGGCAGTTTGGAGGTAAGAAACGCTTGAGAAACTCTAAATTTTCACAGTTCTGATGCTCGAAACGATTAACTAGAATGGCCTAGGGTAAAAGTACACATACCGTTGTAATCGGAGGAGTTTCTCCATTCAGATGCAACAGCAATTTTGCGGATTGGTCAATCCGTTCGCGAGATATGGCCGTTTGGAGGCAAGAAACGCTTGAGAAACTCAAAATTTTCGCAGTTCTGATGCTTGAAACGAATAAGTAGAACGGCCTAGGGTAAAAGTACACATATCGCTGTAATCGGAGGAGTTTCTCCATTCAGATGCAACAGTAATTTTGCGGATTGGTCAATCCGTTCGCGAGATATGGCCGTTTGGAGGCAAGAAACGATTGCGAAACTCAAAATTTTCGCAGTTCTGATGCTCGAAATGAATAACCGGGACGTCCTAGGGGAAAAGTACGCACACCGTTGTAATCGGGCGAGTTTCTACTTTCAGATGCAGCAGAAATTTTGCGGATTGGTCAATCCGTTCGCGAGATATGGCAGTTTGGAAGTAAGAAACGCTTGAGAAACTCAAAATTTTCGTAGCTCTGATGCTCGAAACGATTAACTAGAATGGCCTAGGGTAAAAGTACACATACCGTTGTAATCGGAGGAGTTTCTCCATTCAGCTGCAACAGAAATTTTGCGGATTGGTCAATCCGTTCGCGAGATATGGCAGTTTGGAGGTAAGAAACGCTTGAGAAACTCAAAATTTTCGTAGCCCTGGTGCGCGAGAGTAATACCTAGAATGGCCTAGGGGAAAACTACACATACCGTTGTAATCGGGCGTGTTTCTACTTTCAGATGCAACAGAAATTTTGCGGATTGGTCAATCCGTTCGCGAGATATGGCAGTTTGGAGGTAAGAAACGCTTGAGAAACTCAAAATTTTCGCAGTTCTGATGCTCGAAACGAATAACTAGAATGGCCTAGGGGAAGAGTACGTATACCGTTGTAATCGGGCGAGTTTCTACTTTCAGATGCAACAGAAATTTTGCGGATTCGTCAATCCGTTTGCGAGATATGGCAGTTTGGGGGTAAGAAACGCTTGAGAGACTCAAAATTTTCGTAGCTCTGATGCGCGGGAGTAATACCTAGAATGGCCTAGGGGAAAACGACACATACCGTTGTAATCGGGCGAGTTTCTACTTTCAGATGCAACTGAAATTTTGCGGATTGGTCAATCCGTTCGCGAGATATGGCAGTTTGGAAGTAAGAAACGCTTGAGAAACTCAAAATTTTCGTAGCTCTGATGCTCGAAACGATTAACTAGAATGGCCTAGGGTAAAAGTACACATACCGTTGTAATCGGAGGAGTTTCTCCATTCAGATGCAACAGTAATTTTGCGGATTGGTCAATCCGTTCGGGAGTTATGGCCGTTTGGAGGTAAGAAACGCTTGAGAAACTCAAAATTTTCGCAGTTCTGATGCTTGAAACGAATAAGTAGAACGGCCTAGGGGAAAAGTACGCATACCGTTGTAATCGGGCGAGTTTCTACTTTCAGATGCAACAGAAATTTTGTGGATTGGTCAATCCGGTCGCCAGATATGGCAGTTTGGAGGTAAGAAACGCTTGAGAAACTCTAAATTTTCACAGTTCTGATGCTCGAAACGATTAACTAGAATGGCCTAGGGTAAAAGTACACATACCGTTGTAATCGGAGGAGTTTCTCCATTCAGATGCAACAGCAATTTTGCGGATTGGTCAATCCGTTCGCGAGATATGGCCGTTTGGAGGCAAGAAACGCTTGAGAAACTCAAAATTTTCGCAGTTCTGATGCTTGAAACGAATAAGTAGAACGGCCTAGGGTAAAAGTACACATACCGCTGTAATCGGAGGAGTTTCTCCATTCAGATGCAACAGTAATTTTGCGGATTGGTCAATCCGTTCGCGAGATATGGCCGTTTGGAGGCAAGAAACGATTGCGAAACTCAAAATTTTCGCAGTTCTGATGCTCGAAATGAATAACCGGGACGTCCTAGGGGAAAAGTACGCACACCGTTGTAATCGGGCGAGTTTCTACTTTCAGATGCAGCAGAAATTTTGCGGATTGGTCAATCCGTTCGCGAGATATGGCAGTTTGGAAGTAAGAAACGCTTGAGAAACTCAAAATTTTCGTAGCTCTGATGCTCGAAACGATTAACTAGAATGGCCTAGGGTAAAAGTACACATACCGTTGTAATCGGAGGAGTTTCTCCATTCAGCTGCAACAGAAATTTTGCGGATTGGTCAATCCGTTCGCGAGATATGGCAGTTTGGAGGTAAGAAACGCTTGAGAAACTCAAAATTTTCGTAGCCCTGGTGCGCGAGAGTAATACCTAGAATGGCCTAGGGGAAAACTACACATACCGTTGTAATCGGGCGTGTTTCTACTTTCAGATGCAACAGAAATTTTGCGGATTGGTCAATCCGTTCGCGAGATATGGCAGTTTGGAGGTAAGAAACGCTTGAGAAACTCAAAATTTTCGCAGTTCTGATGCTCGAAACGAATAACTAGAATGGCCTAGGGGAAGAGTACGTATACCGTTGTAATCGGGCGAGTTTCTACTTTCAGATGCAACAGAAATTTTGCGGATTCGTCAATCCGTTTGCGAGATATGGCAGTTTGGGGGTAAGAAACGCTTGAGAGACTCAAAATTTTCGTAGCTCTGATGCGCGGGAGTAATACCTAGAATGGCCTAGGGGAAAACGACACATACCGTTGTAATCGGGCGAGTTTCTACTTTCAGATGCAACTGAAATTTTGCGGATTGGTCAATCCGTTCGCGAGATATGGCAGTTTGGAAGTAAGAAACGCTTGAGAAACTCAAAATTTTCGTAGCTCTGATGCTCGAAACGATTAACTAGAATGGCCTAGGGTAAAAGTACACATACCGTTGTAATCGGAGGAGTTTCTCCATTCAGATGCAACAGTAATTTTGCGGATTGGTCAATCCGTTCGGGAGTTATGGCCGTTTGGAGGTAAGAAACGCTTGAGAAACTCAAAATTTTCGCAGTTCTGATGCTTGAAACGAATAAGTAGAACGGCCTAGGGGAAAAGTACGCATACCGTTGTAATCGGGCGAGTTTCTACTTTCAGATGCAACAGAAATTTTGTGGATTGGT
Organism: Ptiloglossa arizonensis; assembly: GCF_051014685.1. Lineage (NCBI taxonomy): Eukaryota > Metazoa > Arthropoda > Insecta > Hymenoptera > Colletidae > Ptiloglossa > Ptiloglossa arizonensis. Next base: position 1,390,441 of record NW_027478405.1, read on the forward strand.
CAATCCGGTCGCCAGATATGGCAGTTTGGAGGTAAGAAACGCTTGAGAAACTCTAAATTTTCACAGTTCTGATGCTCGAAACGATTAACTAGAATGGCCTAGGGTAAAAGTACACATACCGTTGTAATCGGAGGAGTTTCTCCATTCAGATGCAACAGCAATTTTGCGGATTGGTCAATCCGTTCGCGAGATATGGCCGTTTGGAGGCAAGAAACGCTTGAGAAACTCAAAATTTTCGCAGTTCTGATGCTTGAAACGAATAAGTAGAACGGCCTAGGGTAAAAGTACACATACCGCTGTAATCGGAGGAGTTTCTCCATTTAGATGCAACAGTAATTTTGCGGATTGGTCAATCCGTTCGCGAGATATGGCCGTTTGGAGGCAAGAAACGATTGCGAAACTCAAAATTTTCGCAGTTCTGATGCTCGAAATGAATAACCGGGACGTCCTAGGGGAAAAGTACGCACACCGTTGTAATCGGGCGAGTTTCTACTTTCAGATGCAGCAGAAATTTTGCGGATTGGTCAATCCGTTCGCGAGATATGGCAGTTTGGAAGTAAGAAACGCTTGAGAAACTCAAAATTTTCGTAGCTCTGATGCTCGAAACGATTAACTAGAATGGCCTAGGGTAAAAGTACACATACCGTTGTAATCGGAGGAGTTTCTCCATTCAGCTGCAACAGAAATTTTGCGGATTGGTCAATCCGTTCGCGAGATATGGCAGTTTGGAGGTAAGAAACGCTTGAGAAACTCAAAATTTTCGTAGCCCTGGTGCGCGAGAGTAATACCTAGAATGGCCTAGGGGAAAACTACACATACCGTTGTAATCGGGCGTGTTTCTACTTTCAGATGCAACAGAAATTTTGCGGATTGGTCAATCCGTTCGCGAGATATGGCAGTTTGGAGGTAAGAAACGCTTGAGAAACTCAAAATTTTCGCAGTTCTGATGCTCGAAACGAATAACTAGAATGGCTTAGGGGAAGAGTACGTATACCATTGTAATCGGGCGAGTTTCTACTTTCAGATGCAACAGAAATTTTGCGGATTCGTCAATCCGTTTGCGAGATATGGCAGTTTGGGGGTAAGAAACGCTTGAGAAACTCAAAATTTTCGCAGTTCTGATGCTTGAAACGAATAAGTAGAACGGCCTAGGGGAAAAGTACGCATACCGTTGTAATCGGCCGAGTTTCTACTTTCAGATGCAACAGAAATTTTGTGGATTGGTCAATCCGTTCGCCAGATATGGCAGTTTGGAGGTAAGAAACGCTTGAGAAACTCAAAATTTTCGCAGTTCTGATGCTCGAAACCAATAACTAGAATGGCCTAGGGGAAAAGTACGTATACCGTTGTAATCGGGCGAGTTTCTACTTTCAGATGCAAACGAAATTTTGCAGATTTGTCAATCTGTCGCCAGATATGGCAGTGTGGCGCTAAGAAACGCTTGAGAAACTCAAAATTTTCGTAGCTCTGATGCGCGAAACGAATACCTAGAATGGCCTAGGGGAAAACTACACATACCGTTGTAATCGGGCGAGTTGCTACTTTCAGATGCAACAGAAATTTTGCGGATTGGTCAATCCGTTCGCGAGATATGGCAGTTTGGAGGTAGGAAACGCTTGAGAAACTCAAAATTTTCGTAGCTCTGATGCGCGAGTGTAATACCTAGAATGGCCTAGGGGAAAACTACACATACCGTTGTAATCGGGCGTGTTTCTACTTTCAGATGCAACAGAAATTTTGCGGATTGGTCAATCCGTTTGCAAGATATGGCAGTTTGGAGGTAAGAAACGCTTGAGAAACTCAAAATTTTCGCAGTTCTGATGCTCGAAACGAATAACTAGAATGGCCTAGGGGAAAAGTACGTATACCGTTGTAATCGGGCGAGTTTCTACTTTCAGATGCAACAGAAATTTTGCGGATTCGTCAATCCGTTTGCGAGATATGGCAGTTTGGGTGTAAGAAACGCTTGAGAAACTCAAAATTTTCGTAGCTCTGATGCGCGGGAGTAATACCTAGAATGGCCTAGGGGAAAACTACACATACCGTTGTAATCGGGCGAGTTTCTACTTTCAGATGCAACAGAAATTTTGCGGATTGGTCAATCCGTTCGCGAGATATGGCAGTTTGGAGGTAAGAAACGCTTGAGAAACTCAAAATTTTCGCAGTTCTGATGCTCGAAACGAATAACTAGATTGGCCTAGGGGAAAAGAACGTATACCGTTGTAATCGGGCGAGTTTCTACTTTCAGATGCAATAGAAATTTTGCGGATTCGTCAATCCGTTTGCGAGATATGGCAGTTTGGGGGTAAGAAACGCTTGAGAAACTCAAAATTTTCGCAGTTCTGATGCTTGAAACGAATAAGTAGAACGGCCTAGGGGAAAAGTACGCATACCGTTGTAATCGGCCGAGTTTCTACTTTCAGATGCAACAGAAATTTTGTGGATTGGTCAATCCGTTCGCCAGATATGGCAGTTTGGAGGTAAGAAACGCTTGAGAAACTCAAAATTTTCGCAGTTCTGATGCTCGAAACCAATAACTAGAATGGCCTAGGGGAAAAGTACGTATACCGTTGTAATCGGGCGAGTTTCTACTTTCAGATGCAAACGAAATTTTGCAGATTTGTCAATCTGTCGCCAGATATGGCAGTGTGGCGCTAAGAAACGCTTGAGAAACTCAAAATTTTCGTAGCTCTGATGCGCGAAACGAATACCTAGAATGGCCTAGGGGAAAACTACACATACCGTTGTAATCGGGCGAGTTGCTACTTTCAGATGCAACAGAAATTTTGCGGATTGGTCAATCCGTTCGCGAGATATGGCAGTTTGGAGGTAGGAAACGCTTGAGAAACTCAAAATTTTCGTAGCTCTGATGCGCGAGTGTAATACCTAGAATGGCCTAGGGGAAAACTACACATACCGTTGTAATCGGGCGTGTTTCTACTTTCAGATGCAACAGAAATTTTGCGGATTGGTCAATCCGTTCGCAAGATATGGCAGTTTGGAGGTAAGAAACGCTTGAGAAACTCAAAATTTTCGCAGTTCTGATGCTCGAAACGAATAACTAGAATGGCCTAGGGGAAAAGTACGTATACCGTTGTAATCGGGCGAGTTTCTACTTTCAGATGCAACAGAAATTTTGCGGATTCGTCAATCCGTTTGCGAGATATGGCAGTTTGGGTGTAAGAAACGCTTGAGAAACTCAAAATTTTCGTAGCTCTGATGCGCGGGAGTAATACCTAGAATGGCCTAGGGGAAAACTACACATACCGTTGTAATCGGGCGAGTTTCTACTTTCAGATGCAACAGAAATTTTGCGGATTGGTCAATCCGTTCGCGAGATATGGCAGTTTGGAGGTAAGAAACGCTTGAGAAACTCAAAATTTTCGCAGTTCTGATGCTCGAAACGAATAACTAGATTGGCCTAGGGGAAAAGAACGTATACCGTTGTAATCGGGCGAGTTTCTACTTTCAGATGCAATAGAAATTTTGCGGATTAGTCAATCCGTTCGCGAGATATGACAGTTTGGAGGTAAGAAACGCTTGAGAAACTCTAAATTTTCACAGTTCTGATGCTCGAAACGATTAACTAGAATGGCCTAGGGGAAGAGTACGCATACCGTTGTAATCGGGCGAGTTTCTACTTTCAGATGCAACAGAAATTTTGTGGATTGGTCAATCCGTTCGCCAGATATGGCAGTTTGGATGTAAGAAACGCTTGAGAAACTCAAAATTTTCGCAGTTCTGATGCTCGAAATGAATAACTAGGACGGCCTAGGGGAAAAGTACGCACACCGTTGTAATCGGGCGAGTTTCTACTTTCAGATGCAACAGAAATTTTGTGGATTGGTCAATCCGTTCGCCAGATATGGCAGTTTGGAGGTAAGAAACCCTTGAGAAACTCAAAATTTTCGTAGCTCTGATGCGCGAGAGTAATACCTAGAATGGCCTAGGGGAAAACTACACATACCGTTGTAATCGGGCGAGTTTCTACTTTCAGATGCAACAGAAATTTTGCGGATTAGTCAATCCGTTCGCGAGATATGACAGTTTGGAGGTAAGAAACGCTTGAGAAACTCTAAATTTTCACAGTTCTGATGCTCGAAACGATTAACTAGAATGGCCTAGGGTAAAAGTACACATACCGTTGTAATCGGAGGAGTTTCTCCATTCAGATGCAACAGTAATTTTGCGGATTGGTCAATCCGTTCGCGAGATATGGCCGTTTGGATGTAAGAAACGCTTGAGAAACTCAAAATTTTCGCAGTTCTGATGCTTGAAACGAATAAGTAGAACGGCCTAGGGCAAAAGTACGCATACCGTTGTAATCGGGCGAGTTTCTACTTTCAGATGCAACAGAAATTTTGTGGATTGGTCAATCCGTTCGCCAGATATGGCAGTTTGGAGGTAAGAAACGCTTGAGAAACTCAAAATTTTCGCAGTTCTGATGCTCGAAACGAATAACTAGAATGGCCTAGGGGAAAAGTACGTATACCGTTGTAATCGGGCGAGTTTCTACTTTCAGATGCAAACGAAATTTTGCAGATTTGTCAATCTGTCGCCAGATATGGCAGTGTGGCGCTAAGAAACGCTTGAGAAACTCAAAATTTTCGTAGCTCTGATGCGCGAAACGAATACCTAGAATGGCCTAGGGGAAAACTACACATACCGTTGTAATCGGGCGAGTTGCTACTTTCAGACGCAACAGAAATTTTGCGGATTGGTCAATCCGTTCGCGAGATATGGCAGTTTGGAGGTAAGAAACGCTTGAGAAACTCAAAATTTTCGTAGCTCTGATGCGCGAGAGTTATACCTAGAATGGCCTAGGGGAAAACTACACATAACGTTGTAATCGGGCGTGTTTCTACTTTCAGATGCAACAGAAATTTTGCGGATTGGTCAATCCGTTCGCAAGATATGGCAGTTTGGAGGTAAGAAACGCTTGAGAAACTCAAAATTTTCGCAGTTCTGATGCTCGAAACGAATAACTAGAATGGCCTAGGGGAAAAGTACGTATACCGTTGTAATCGGGCGAGTTTCTACTTTCAGATGCAACAGAAATTTTGCGGATTCGTCAATCCGTTTGCGAGATATGGCAGTTTGGGTGTAAGAAACGCTTGAGAAACTCAAAATTTTCGTAGCTCTGATGCGCGGGAGTAATACCTAGAATGGCCTAGGGGAAAACTACACATACCGTTGTAATCGGGCGAGTTTCTACTTTCAGATGCAACAGAAATTTTGCGGATTGGTCAATCCGTTCGCGAGATATGGCAGTTTGGAGGTAAGAAACGCTTGAGAAACTCAAAATTTTCGCAGTTCTGATGCTCGAAACGAATAACTAGAATGGCCTAGGGGAAAAGAACGTATACCGTTGTAATCGGGCGAGTTTCTACTTTCAGATGCAATAGAAATTTTGCGGATTAGTCAATCCGTTCGCGAGATATGACAGTTTGGAGGTAAGAAACGCTTGAGAAACTCTAAATTTTCACAGTTCTGATGCTCGAAACGATTAACTAGAATGGCCTAGGGGAAGAGTACGCATACCGTTGTAATCGGGCGAGTTTCTACTTTCAGATGCAACAGAAATTTTGTGGATTGGTCAATCCGTTCGCCAGATATGGCAGTTTGGAGGTAAGAAACGCTTGAGAAACTCAAAATTTTCGCAGTTCTGATGCTCGAAATGAATAACTAGGACGGCCTAGGGGAAAAGTACGCACACCGTTGTAATCGGGCGAGTTTCTACTTTCAGATGCAACAGAAATTTTGTGGATTGGTCAATCCGTTCGCCAGATATGGCAGTTTGGAGGTAAGAAACCCTTGAGAAACTCAAAATTTTCGTAGCTCTGATGCGCGAGAGTAATACCTAGAATGGCCTATGGGAAAACTACACATACCGTTGTAATCGGGCGAGTTTCTACTTTCAGATGCAACAGAAATTTTGCGGATTAGTCAATCCGTTCGCGAGATATGACAGTTTGGAGGTAAGAAACGCTTGAGAAACTCTAAATTTTCACAGTTCTGATGCTCGAAACGATTAACTAGAATGGCCTAGGGTAAAAGTACACATACTGTTGTAATCGGAGGAGTTTCTCCATTCAGATGCAACAGTAATTTTGCGGATTGGTCAATCCGTTCGCGAGATATGGCCGTTTGGATGTAAGAAACGCTTGAGAAACTCAAAATTTTCGCAGTTCTGATGCTTGAAACGAATAAGTAGAACGGCCTAGGGCAAAAGTACGCATACCGTTGTAATCGGGCGAGTTTCTACTTTCAGATGCAACAGAAATTTTGTGGATTGGTCAATCCGTTCGCCAGATATGGCAGTTTGGAGGTAAGAAACGCTTGAGAAACTCAAAATTTTCGCAGTTCTGATGCTCGAAACGAATAACTAGAATGGCCTAGGGGAAAAGTACGTATACCGTTGTAATCGGGCGAGTTTCTACTTTCAGATGCAAACGAAATTTTGCAGATTTGTCAATCTGTCGCCAGATATGGCAGTGTGGCGCTAAGAAACGCTTGAGAAACTCAAAATTTTCGTAGCTCTGATGCGCGAAACGAATACCTAGAATGGCCTAGGGGAAAATTACACATACCGTTGTAATCGGGCGAGTTGCTACTTTCAGATGCAACAGAAATTTTGCGGATTGGTCAATCCGTTCGCGAGATATGGCAGTTTGGAGGTAAGAAACGCTTGAGAAACTCAAAATTTTCGTAGCTCTGATGCGCGAGAGTAATACCTAGAATGGCCTAGGGGAAAACTACACATACCGTTGTAATCGGGCGTGTTTCTACTTTCAGATGCAACAGAAATTTTGCGGATTGGTCAATCCGTTCGCAAGATATGGCAGTTTGGAGGTAAGAAACGCTTGAGAAACTCAAAATTTTCGCAGTTCTGATGCTCGAAACGAATAACTAGAATGGCCTAGGGGAAAAGTACGTATACCGTTGTAATCGGGCGAGTTTCTACTTTCAGATGCAAACGAAATTTTGCAGATTTGTCAATCGGTCGCCAGATATGGCAGTGTGGCGCTAAGAAACGCTTGAGAAACTCAAAATTTTCGTAGCTCTGATGCGCGAAACGAATACCTAGAATTGCCTAGGGGAAAACTACACATACCGTTGTAATCGGGCGAGTTGCTACTTTCAGATGCAACAGAAATTTTGCGGATTGGTCAATCCGTTCGCGAGATATGGCAGTTTGGAGGTAAGAAACGCTTGAGAAACTCAAAATTTTCGTAGCTCTGATGCGCGAGTGTAATACCTAGAATGGCCTAGGGGAAAACTACACATACCGTTGTAATCGGGCGTGTTTCTACTTTCAGATGCAACAGAAATTTTGCGGATTGGTCAATCCGTTCGCAAGATATGGCAGTTTGGAGGTAAGAAACGGTTGAGAAACTCAAAATTTTCGCAGTTCTGATGCTCGAAACGAATAACTAGAATGGCCTAGGGGAAAAGTACGTATACCGTTGTAATCGGGCGAGTTTCTACTTTCAGATGCAACAGAAATTTTGCGGATTCGTCAATCCGTTTGCGAGATATGGCAGTTTGGGTGTAAGAAACGCTTGAGAAACTCAAAATTTTCGTAGCTCTGATGCGCGGGAGTAATACCTAGAATGGCCTAGGGGAAAACTACACATACCGTTGTAATCGGGCGAGTTTCTACTTTCAGATGCAACAGAAATTTTGCGGATTGGTCAATCCGTTCGCGAGATATGGCAGTTTGGAGGTAAGAAACGCTTGAGAAACTCAAAATTTTCGCAGTTCTGATGCTCGAAATGAATAACTAGGACGGCCTAGGGGAAAAGTACGCACACCGTTGTAATCGGGCGAGTTTGTAATTTCAGATGCAACAGAAATTTTGTGGATTGGTCAATCCGTTCGCCAGATATGGCAGTTTGGAGGTAAGAAACCCTTGAGAAACTCAAAATTTTCGTAGCTCTGATGCGCGAGAGTAATACCTAGAATGGCCTAGGGGAAAACTACACATACCGTTGTAATCGGGCGAGTTTCTACTTTCAGATGCAACAGAAATTTTGCGGATTAGTCAATCCGTTCGCGAGATATGACAGTTTGGAGGTAAGAAACGCTTGAGAAACTCTAAATTTTCACAGTTCTGATGCTCGAAACGATTAACTAGAATGGCCTAGGGTAAAAGTACACATACCGTTGTAATCGGAGGAGTTTCTCCATTCAGATGCAACAGTAATTTTGCGGATTGGTCAATCCGTTCGCGAGATATGGCCGTTTGGATGTAAGAAACGCTTGAGAAACTCAAAATTTTCGCAGTTCTGATGCTTGAAACGAATAAGTAGAACGGCCTAGGGCAAAAGTACGCATACCGTTGTAATCGGGCGAGTTTCTACTTTCAGATGCAACAGAAATTTTGTGGATTGGTCAATCCGTTCGCCAGATATGGCAGTTTGGAGGTAAGAAACGGTTGAGAAACTCAAAATTTTCGCAGTTCTGATGCTCGAAACGAATAACTAGAATGGCCTAGGGGAAAAGTACGTATACCGTTGTAATCGGGCGAGTTTCTACTTTCAGATGCAACAGAAATTTTGCGGATTCGTCAATCCGTTTGCGAGATATGGCAGTTTGGGTGTAAGAAACGCTTGAGAAACTCAAAATTTTCGTAGCTCTGATGCGCGGGAGTAATACCTAGAATGGCCTAGGGGAAAACTACACATACCGTTGTAATCGGGCGAGTTTCTACTTTCAGATGCAACAGAAATTTTGCGGATTGGTCAATCCGTTCGCGAGATATGGCAGTTTGGAGGTAAGAAACGCTTGAGAAACTCAAAATTTTCGCAGTTCTGATGCTCGAAACGAATAACTAGAATGGCCTAGGGGAAAAGTACGTATACCGTTGTAATCGGGCGAGTTTCTACTTTCAGATGCAACAGAAATTTTGCGGATTCGTCAATCCGTTTGCGAGATATGGCAGTTTGGGTGTAAGAAACGCTTGAGAAACTCAAAATTTTCGTAGCTCTGATGCGCGGGAGTAATACCTAGAATGGCCTAGGGGAAAACTACACATACCGTTGTAATCGGGCGAGTTTCTACTTTCAGATGCAACAGAAATTTTGCGGATTGGTCAATCCGTTCGCGAGATATGGCAGTTTGGAGGTAAGAAACGCTTGAGAAACTCAAAATTTTCGCAGTTCTGATGCTCGAAACGATTAACTAGAATGGCCTAGGGTAAAAGTACACATACCGTTGTAATCGGAGGAGTTTCTCCATTCAGATGCAACAGTAATTTTGCGGATTGGTCAATCCGTTCGCGAGATATGGCCGTTTGGATGTAAGAAACGCTTGAGAAACTCAAAATTTTCGCAGTTCTGATGCTTGAAACGAATAAGTAGAACGGCCTAGGGCAAAAGTACGCATACCGTTGTAATCGGGCGAGTTTCTACTTTCAGATGCAACAGAAATTTTGTGGATTGGTCAATCCGTTCGCCAGATATGGTAGTTTGGAGGTAAGAAACGCTTGAGAAACTCAAAATTTTCGCAGTTCTGATGCTCGAAACGAATAACTAGAATGGCCTAGGGGAAAAGTACGTATACCGTTGTAATCGGGCGAGTTTCTACTTTCAGATGCAAACGAAATTTTGCAGATTTGTCAATCTGTCGCCAGATATGGCAGTGTGGCGCTAAGAAACGCTTGAGAAACTCAAAATTTTCGTAGCTCTGATGCGCGAAACGAATACCTAGAATGGCCTAGGGGAAAACTACACATACCGTTGTAATCGGGCGAGTTGCTACTTTCAGATGCAACAGAAATTTTGCGGATTGGTCAATCCGTTCGCGAGATATGGCAGTTTGGAGGTAAGAAACGCTTGAGAAACTCAAAATTTTCGTAGCTCTGATGCGCGAGAGTAATACCTAGAATGGCCTAGGGGAAAACTACACATACCGTTGTAATCGGGCGTGTTTCTACTTTCAGATGCAACAGAAATTTTGCGGATTGGTCAATCCGTTCGCAAGATATGGCAGTTTGGAGGTAAGAAACGCTTGAGAAACTCAAAATTTTCGCAGTTCTGATGCTCGAAACGAATCACTAGAATGGCCTAGGGGAAAAGTACGTATACCGTTGTAATCGGGCGAGTTTCTACTTTCAGATGCAACAGAAATTTTGCGGATTCGTCAATCCGTTTGCGAGATATGGCAGTTTGGGTGTAAGAAACGCTTGAGAAACTCAAAATTTTCGTAGCTCTGAAGCGCGGGAGTAATACCTAGAATGGCCTAGGGGAAAACTACACATACCGTTGTAATCGGGCGAGTTTCTACTTTCAGATGCAACAGAAATTTTGCGGATGGGTCAATCCGTTCGCGAGATATGGCAGTTTGGAGGTAAGAAACGCTTGAGAAACTCAAAATTTTCGCAGTTCTGATGCTCGAAACGAATAACTAGAACGGCCTAGGGGAAAAGTACGTATACCGTTGTAATCGGGCGAGTTTCTACTTTCAGATGCAACAGAAATTTTGTGGATTGGTCAATCCGTTCGCCAGATATGGCAGTTTGGAGGTAAGAAACGCTTGAGAAACTCAAAATTTTCGCAGTTCTGATGCTCGAAACGAATAACTAGAATGGCCTAGGGGAAAAGTACGCATACCGTTGTAATCGGGCGAGTTTCTACTTTCAGATGCAAACGAAATTTTGCAGATTTGTCAATCTGTCGCCAGATATGGCAGTGTGGCGCTAAGAAACGCTTGAGAAACTCAAAATTTTCGTAGCTCTGATGCGCGAAACGAATACCTAGAATGGCCTAGGGGAAAACTACACATACCGTTGTAATCGGGCGAGTTGCTACTTTCAGATGCAACAGAAATTTTGCGGATTGGTCAATCCGTTCGCGAGATATGGCAGTTTGGAGGTAAGAAACGCTTGAGAAACTCAAAATTTTTGTAGCTCTGATGCGCGAGAGTAATACCTAGAATGGCCTAGGGGAAAACTACACATACCGTTGTAATCGGGCGTGTTTCTACTTTCAGATGCAACAGAAATTTTGCGGATTGGTCAATCCGTTCGCAAGATATGGCAGTTTGGAGGTAAGAAACGCTTGAGAAACTCAAAATTTTCGCAGTTCTGATGCTCGAAACGAATAACTAGAATGGCCTAGGGGAAAAGTACGTATACCGTTGTAATCGGGCGAGTTTCTACTTTCAGATGCAACAGAAATTTTGCGGATTCGTCAATCCGTTTGCGAGATATGGCAGTTTGGGTGTAAGAAACGCTTGAGAAACTCAAAATTTTCGTAGCTCTGATGCGCGGGAGTAATACCTAGAATGGCCTAGGGGAAAACTACACATACCGTTGTAATCGGGCGAGTTTCTACTTTCAGATGCAACAGAAATTTTGCGGATTAGTCAATCCGTTCGCGAGATATGGCAGTTTGGAGGTAAGAAACGGTTGAGAAACTCAAAATTTTCGCAGTTCTGATGCTCGAAACGAATAACTAGAATGGCCTAGGGGAAAAGTACGTATACCGTTGTAATCGGGCGAGTTTCTACTTTCAGATGCAACAGAAATTTTGCGGATTCGTCAATCCGTTTGCGAGATATGGCAGTTTGGGTGTAAGAAACGCTTGAGAAACTCAAAATTTTCGTAGCTCTTATGCGCGGGAGTAATACCTACAATGGCCTAGGGGAAAACTACACATACCGTTGTAATCGGGCGAGTTTCTACTTTCAGATGCAACAGAAATTTTGCGGATTGGTCAATCCGTTCGCGAGATATGGCAGTTTGGAGGTAAGAAACCCTTGAGAAACTCAAAATTTTCGTAGCTCTGATGCGCGAGAGTAATACCTAGAATGGCCTAGGGGAAAACTACACATACCGTTGTAATCGGGCGAGTTTCTACTTTCAGATGCAACAGAAATTTTGCGGATTAGTCAATCCGTTCGCGAGATATGACAGATTGGAGGTAAGAAACGCTTGAGAAACTCTAAATTTTCACAGTTCTGATGCTCGAAACGATTAACTAGAATGGCCTAGGGGAAGAGTACGCATACCGTTGTAATCGGGCGAGTTTCTACTTTCAGATGCAACAGAAATTTTGTGGATTGGTCAATCCGTTCGCCAGATATGGCAGTTTGGAGGTAAGAAACGCTTGAGAAACTCAAAATTTTCGCAGTTCTGATGCTCGAAATGAATAACTAGGACGGCCTAGGGGAAAAGTACGCACACCGTTGTAATCGGGCGAGTTTCTAATTTCAGATGCAACAGAAATTTTGTGGATTGGTCAATCCGTTCGCCAGATATGGCAGTTTGGAGGTAAGAATCCCTTGAGAAACTCAAAATTTTCGTAGCTCTGATGCGCGAGAGTAATACCGAGAATGGCCTAGGGGAAAACTACACATACCGTTGTAATCGGGCGAGTTTCTACTTTCAGATGCAACAGAAATTTTGCGGATTAGTCAATCCGTTCGCGAGATATGACAGTTTGGAGGTAAGAAACGCTTGAGAAACTCTAAATTTTCACAGTTCTGATGCTCGAAACGATTAACTAGAATGGCCTAGGGTAAAAGTACACATACCGTTGTAATCGGAGGAGTTTCTCCATTCAGATGCAACAGTAATTTTGCGGATTGGTCAATCCGTTCGCGAGATATGGCCGTTTGGATGTAAGAAACGCTTGAGAAACTCAAAATTTTCGCAGTTCTGATGCTTGAAACGAATAAGTAGAACGGCCTAGGGCAAAAGTACGCATACCGTTGTAATCGGGCGAGTTTCTACTTTCAGATGCAACAGAAATTTTGCGGATGGGTCAATCCGTTCGCGAGATATGGCAGTTTGGAGGTAAGAAACGCTTGAGAAACTCAAAATTTTCGCAGTTCTGATGCTCGAAACGAATAACTAGAACGGCCTAGGGGAAAAGTACGTATACCGTTGTAATCGGGCGAGTTTCTACTTTCAGATGCAACAGAAATTTTGTGGATTGGTCAATCCGTTCGCCAGATATGGCAGTTTGGAGGTAAGAAACGCTTGAGAAACTCAAAATTTTCGCAGTTCTGATGCTCGAAACGAATAACTAGAATGGCCTAGGGGAAAAGTACGTATACCGTTGTAATCGGGCGAGTTTCTACTTTCAGATGCAAACGAAATTTTGCAGATTTGTCAATCTGTCGCCAGATATGGCAGTGTGGCGCTAAGAAACGCTTGAGAAACTCAAAATTTTCGTAGCTCTGATGCGCGAAACGAATACCTAGAATGGCCTAGGGGAAAACTACACATACCGTTGTAATCGGGCGAGTTGCTACTTTCAGATGCAACAGAAATTTTGCGGATTGGTCAATCCGTTCGCGAGATATGGCAATTTGGAGGTAAGAAACGCTTGAGAAACTCAAAATTTTTGTAGCTCTGATGCGCGAGAGTAATACCTAGAATGGCCTAGGGGAAAACTACACATACCGTTGTAATCGGGCGTGTTTCTACTTTCAGATGCAACAGAAATTTTGCGGATTGGTCAATCCGTTCGCAAGATATGGCAGTTTGGAGGTAAGAAACGCTTGAGAAACTCAAAATTTTCGCAGTTCTGATGCTCGAAACGAATAACTAGAATGGCCTAGGGGAAAAGTACGTATACCGTTGTAATCGGGCGAGTTTCTACTTTCAGATGCAACAGAAATTTTGCGGATTCGTCAATCCGTTTGCGAGATATGGCAGTTTGGGTGTAAGAAACGCTTGAGAAACTCAAAATTTTCGTAGCTCTGATGCGCGGGAGTAATACCTAGAATGGCCTAGGGGAAAACTACACATACCGTTGTAACGGGCGAGTTTCTACTTTCAGATGCAACAGAAATTTTGCGGATTGGTCAATCCGTTCGCGAGATATGGCAGTTTGGAGGTAAGAAACGCTTGAGAAACTCAAAATTTTCGTAGCTCTGATGCGCGAGAGTAATACCTAGAATGGCCTAGGGGAAAACTACACATACCGTTGTAATCGGGCGTGTTTCTACTTTCAGATGCAACAGAAATTTTGCGGATGGGTCAATCCGTTCGCGAGATATGGCAGTTTGGAGGTAAGAAACGCTTGAGAAACTCAAAATTTTCGCAGTTCTGATGCTCGAAACGAATAACTAGAACGGTCTAGGGGAAAAGTACGTATACCGTTGTAATCGGGCGAGTTTCTACTTTCATATGCAATAGAAATTTTGCGGATTAGTCAATCCGTTCGCGAGATATGGCAGTTTGGAGGTAAGAACCGCTTGAGAAACTCAAAATTTTCGTAGCTCTGATGCGCGGAAGTAATACCTAGAATGGCCAAGGGGAAAACTACACATACCGCTGTAATCGGACGAGTTTCTACTTTCAGATGCAACAGAAATTTTGCGGATTGATCAATCCGTTCGCGAGATATGGCAGTTTGGAGGTAAGAAACGCTTGAGAAACTCAAAATTTTCGTAGCTCTGATGCGCGAGAGTAATACCTAGAATGGCCTAGGGGAAAACTACACATACCGTTGTAATCGGGCGTGTTTCTACTTTCAGATGCAACAGAAATTTTGCGGATTGGTCAATCCGTTCGCAAGATATGGCAGTTTGGAGGTAAGAAACGCTTGAGAAACTCAAAATTTTCGCAGTTCTGATGCTCGAAACGAATAACTAGAATGGCCTAGGGGAAAAGTACGTATACCGTTGTAATCGGGCGAGTTTCTACATTCAGATGCAACAGAAATTTTGCGGATTCGTCAATCCGTTTGCGAGATATTGCAGTTTGGGGGTAAGAAACGCTTGAGAAACTCAAAATTTTCGTAGCTCTGATGCGCGGAAGTAATACCTAGAATGGCCTAGGGGAAAACTACACATACCGTTGTAATCGGACGAGTTTCTACTTTCAGATGCAACAGAAATTTTGCGGATTGGTCAATCCGTTCGCGAGATATGGCCGTTTGGAGGTAAGAGACGCTTGAGAAACTCAAAATTTTCACAGTTCTGATGCTCGAAACGATTAACTAGAATGGCCTAGGGTAAAAGTACACATGCGTTTGTAATCGGGGGAGTTTCTCCATTCAGATGCAACAGTAATTTTGCGGATTGGTCAATCCGTTCGCGAGATATGGCAGTTTGGAGGTAAGAGACGCTTGAGAAACTCAAAATTTTCGCAGTTCTGATGCTTGAAACGAATAAGTAGAACGGCCTAGGGGAAAAGTACGCATACCGTTGTAATCGGGCGAGTTTCTACTTTCAGATGCAACAGAAATTTTGTGGATTGGTCAATCCGTTCGCCAGATATGGCAGTATGGAGGTAAGAGACGCTTGAGAAACTCAAAATTTTCGCAGTTCTGATGCTCGAAATGAATAACTAGGACGGCCTAGGGGAAAAGTACGCACACCGTTGTAATCGGGCGAGTTTCTACTTTCAGATGCAGCAGAAATTTTGCGGATTGGTCAATCCGTTCGCGAGATATGGCAGTTTGGAGGTAAGAAACGCTTGAGAAACTCAAAATTTTCGCAGTTCTGATGCTCGAAACGAATAACTAGAATGGCCTAGGGGAAAAGTACGTATACCGTTGTAATCGGGCGAGTTTCTACTTTCAGATGCAAACGAAATTTTGCAGATTCGTCAATCTGTTCGCCAGATATGGCAGTGTGGCGGTAAGAAACGCTTGAGAAACTCAAAATTTTCGTAACTCTGATGCGCGAAACGAATACCTAGAATGGCCTAGGGGAAAACTACACATACCGTTGTAATCGGGCGAGTTGCTACTTTCAGATGCAACAGAAATTTTGCGGATTGGTCAATCCGTTCGCGAGATATGGCAGTTTGGAGGTAAGAAACGCTTGAGAAACTCAAAATTTTCGTAGCTCTGATGCGCGAGAGTAATACCTAGAATGGCCTAGGGGAAAACTACAAATACCGTTGTAATCGGGCGTGTTTCTACTTTCAGATGCAACAGAAATTTTGCGGATTGGTCAATCCGTTCGCGAGATATGGCAGTTTGGAGGTAAGAAACGCTTGAGAAACTCTAAATTTTCGTAGCTCTGATGCGCGAGAGTAATACCTAGAATGGCCTAGGGGAAAACTACACATACCGTTCTAATCGGGCGTGTTTCTACTTTCAGATGCAACAGAAATTTTGCGGATTAGTCAATCCGTTCGCGAGATATGACAGTTTGGAGGTACGAAACGCTTGAGAAACTCTAAATTTTCACAGTTCTGATGCTCGAAACGATTAACTAGAATGGCCTAGGGTAAAAGTACACATACCGTTGTAATCGGGGGAGTTTCTCCATTCAGATGCAACAGTAATTTTGCGGATTGGTCAATCCGTTCGCGAGATATGGCAGTTTGGAGGTAAGAAACCCTTGAGAAACTCAAAATTTTCGTAGCTCTGATGCGCGAGAGTAATATCTAGAATGGCCTAGGGGAAAACTACACATACCGCTGTAATCGGGCGAGTTTCTACTTTCAGATGCAACAGAAATTGTGCGGATTAGTCAATCCGTTCGCGAGATATGACAGTTTGGAGGTAAGAAACGCTTGAGAAACTCTAAATTTTCACAGTTCTGATGCTCGAAACGATTAACTAGAATGGCCTAGGGTAAAAGTACACATACCGTTGTAATCGGGCGAGTTTCTACTTTCAGATGCAAGAGAAATTTTGCAGATTCGTCAATCTGTTCGCCAGATATGGCAGTGTGGCGGTAAGAAACGCTTGAGAAACTCAAAATTTTCGTAGCTCTGATGCGCGAAACGAATACCTAGAATGGCCTAGGGGAAAACTACACATACCGTTGTAATCGGGCGAGTTTCTACTTTCAGATGCAACAGAAATTTTGCGGATTGGTCAATCCGTTCGCGAGATATGGCCGTTTGGAGGTAAGAAACGCTTGAGAAACTCAAAATTTTCGCAGTTCTGATGCTCGAAATGAATAACTAGGACGGCCTAGGGGAAAAGTACGCACACCGTTGTAATCGGGCGAGTTTCTACTTTCAGATGCAGCAGAAATTTTGCGGATTGGTCAATCCGTTCGCGAGATATGGCAGTTTGGAGGTAAGAAACGCTTGAGAAACTCAAAATTTTCGCAGTTCTGATGCTCGAAACGAATAACTAGAATGGCCTAGGGGAAAAGTACGTATACCGTTGTAATCGGGCGAGTTTCTACTTTCAGATGCAAACGAAATTTTGCAGATTCGTCAATCTGTTCGCCAGATATGGCAGTGTGGCGGTAAGAAACGCTTGAGAAACTCAAAATTTTCGTAACTCTGATGCGCGAAACGAATACCTAGAATGGCCTAGGGGAAAACTACACATACCGTTGTAATCGGGCGAGTTGCTACTTTCAGATGCAACAGAAATTTTGCGGATTGGTCAATCCGTTCGCGAGATATGGCAGTTTGGAGGTAAGAAACGCTTGAGAAACTCAAAATTTTCGTAGCTCTGATGCGCGAGAGTAATACCTAGAATGGCCTAGGGGAAAACTACAAATACCGTTGTAATCGGGCGTGTTTCTACTTTCAGATGCAACAGAAATTTTGCGGATTGGTCAATCCGTTCGCGAGATATGGCAGTTTGGAGGTAAGAAACGCTTGAGAAACTCTAAATTTTCGTAGCTCTGATGCGCGAGAGTAATACCTAGAATGGCCTAGGGGAAAACTACACATACCGTTCTAATCGGGCGTGTTTCTACTTTCAGATGCAACAGAAATTTTGCGGATTAGTCAATCCGTTCGCGAGATATGACAGTTTGGAGGTACGAAACGCTTGAGAAACTCTAAATTTTCACAGTTCTGATGCTCGAAACGATTAACTAGAATGGCCTAGGGTAAAAGTACACATACCGTTGTAATCGGGGGAGTTTCTCCATTCAGATGCAACAGTAATTTTGCGGATTGGTCAATCCGTTCGCGAGATATGGCAGTTTGGAGGTAAGAAACCCTTGAGAAACTCAAAATTTTCGTAGCTCTGATGCGCGAGAGTAATATCTAGAATGGCCTAGGGGAAAACTACACATACCGCTGTAATCGGGCGAGTTTCTACTTTCAGATGCAACAGAAATTGTGCGGATTAGTCAATCCGTTCGCGAGATATGACAGTTTGGAGGTAAGAAACGCTTGAGAAACTCTAAATTTTCACAGTTCTGATGCTCGAAACGATTAACTAGAATGGCCTAGGGTAAAAGTACACATACCGTTGTAATCGGGCGAGTTTCTACTTTCAGATGCAAGAGAAATTTTGCAGATTCGTCAATCTGTTCGCCAGATATGGCAGTGTGGCGGTAAGAAACGCTTGAGAAACTCAAAATTTTCGTAGCTCTGATGCGCGAAACGAATACCTAGAATGGCCTAGGGGAAAACTACACATACCGTTGTAATCGGGCGAGTTTCTACTTTCAGATGCAACAGAAATTTTGCGGATTGGTCAATCCGTTCGCGAGATATGGCCGTTTGGAGGTAAGAAACGCTTGAGAAACTCAAAATTTTCGCAGTTCTGATGCTTGAAACGAATAAGTAGAACGGCCTAGGGGAAAAGTACGCAGACCGTTGTAATCGGGCGAGTTTCTACTTTCAGATGCAACAGAAATTTTGTGGATTGGTCAATCCGTTCGCCAGATATGGCAGTTTGGAGGTATGAAACGCTTGAGAAACTCAAAATTTTCGCAGTTCTGATGCTCGAAATGAATAACTAGGACGGCCTAGGGGAAAAGTACGCAAACCGTTGTAATCGGGCGAGTTTCTACTTTCAGATGCAGCAGAAATTTTGCGGATTGGTCAATCCGTTCGCGAGATATGGCAGTTTGGAGGTAAGAAACGTTTGAGAAACTCAAAATTTTCGCAGTTCTGATGCTCGAAACGAATAACTAGAATGGCCTAGGGGAAAAGCACGTATACCGTTGTAATCGGGCGAGTTTCTACTTTCAGATGCAAGAGAAATTTTGCAGATTCGTCAATCTGTTCGCCAGATATGGCTGTGTGGCGGTAAGAAACCCTTGAGAAACTCAAAATTTTCGTAGCTCTGATGCGCGGAAGTAATACCTAGAATGGCCAAGGGGAAAACTACACATACCGCTGTAATCGGACGAGTTTCTACTTTCAGATGCAACAGAAATTTTGCGGATTGATCAATCCGTTCGCGAGATATGGCAGTTTGGAGGTAAGAAACGCTTGAGAAACTCAAAATTTTCGTAGCTCTGATGCGCGAGAGTAATACCTAGAATGGCCTAGGGGAAAACTACACATACCGTTGTAATCGGGCGTGTTTCTACTTTCAGATGCAACAGAAATTTTGCGGATTGGTCAATCCGTTCGCAAGATATGGCAGTTTGGAGGTAAGAAACGCTTGAGAAACTCAAAATTTTCGCAGTTCTGATGCTCGAAACGAATAACTAGAATGGCCTAGGGGAAAAGTACGTATACCGTTGTAATCGGGCGAGTTTCTACATTCAGATGCAACAGAAATTTTGCGGATTCGTCAATCCGTTTGCGAGATATTGCAGTTTGGGGGTAAGAAACGCTTGAGAAACTCAAAATTTTCGTAGCTCTGATGCGCGGAAGTAATACCTAGAATGGCCTAGGGGAAAACTACACATACCGTTGTAATCGGACGAGTTTCTACTTTCAGATGCAACAGAAATTTTGCGGATGGGTCAATCCGTTCGCGAGATATGGCAGTTTGGAGGTAAGAAACGCTTGAGAAACTCAAAATTTTCGCAGTTCTGATGCTCGAAACGAATAACTAGAACGGCCTAGGGGAAAAGTACGTATACCGTTGTAATCGGGCGAGTTTCTACTTTCAGATGCAACAGAAATTTTGTGGATTGGTCAATCCGTTCGCCAGATATGGCAGTTTGGAGGTAAGAAACGCTTGAGAAACTCAAAATTTTCGCAGTTCTGATGCTCGAAACGAATAACTAGAATGGCCTAGGGGAAAAGTACGTATACCGTTGTAATCGGGCGAGTTTCTACTTTCAGATGCAAACGAAATTTTGCAGATTTGTCAATCTGTCGCCAGATATGGCAGTGTGGCGCTAAGAAACGCTTGAGAAACTCAAAATTTTCGTAGCTCTGATGCGCGAAACGAATACCTAGAATGGCCTAGGGGAAAACTACACATACCGTTGTAATCGGGCGAGTTGCTACTTTCAGATGCAACAGAAATTTTGCGGATTGGTCAATCCGTTCGCGAGATATGGCAATTTGGAGGTAAGAAACGCTTGAGAAACTCAAAATTTTTGTAGCTCTGATGCGCGAGAGTAATACCTAGAATGGCCTAGGGGAAAACTACACATACCTTTGTAATCGGGCGTGTTTCTACTTTCAGATGCAACAGAAATTTTGCGGATTGGTCAATCCGTTCGCAAGATATGGCAGTTTGGAGGTAAGAAACGCTTGAGAAACTCAAAATTTTCGCAGTTCTGATGCTCGAAACGAATAACTAGAATGGCCTAGGGGAAAAGTACGTATACCGTTGTAATCGGGCGAGTTTCTACTTTCAGATGCAACAGAAATTTTGCGGATTCGTCAATCCGTTTGCGAGATATGGCAGTTTGGGTGTAAGAAACGCTTGAGAAACTCAAAATTTTCGTAGCTCTGATGCGCGGGAGTAATACCTAGAATGGCCTAGGGGAAAACTACACATACCGTTGTAACGGGCGAGTTTCTACTTTCAGATGCAACAGAAATTTTGCGGATTGGTCAATCCGTTCGCGAGATATGGCAGTTTGGAGGTAAGAAACGCTTGAGAAACTCAAAATTTTCGTAGCTCTGATGCGCGAGAGTAATACCTAGAATGGCCTAGGGGAAAACTACACATACCGTTGTAATCGGGCGTGTTTCTACTTTCAGATGCAACAGAAATTTTGCGGATGGGTCAATCCGTTCGCGAGATATGGCAGTTTGGAGGTAAGAAACGCTTGAGAAACTCAAAATTTTCGCAGTTCTGATGCTCGAAACGAATAACTAGAACGGTCTAGGGGAAAAGTACGTATACCGTTGTAATCGGGCGAGTTTCTACTTTCATATGCAATAGAAATTTTGCGGATTAGTCAATCCGTTCGCGAGATATGGCAGTTTGGAGGTAAGAAACGCTTGAGAAACTCAAAATTTTCGTAGCTCTGATGCGCGGAAGTAATACCTAGAATGGCCAAGGGGAAAACTACACATACCGCTGTAATCGGACGAGTTTCTACTTTCAGATGCAACAGAAATTTTGCGGATTGATCAATCCGTTCGCGAGATATGGCAGTTTGGAGGTAAGAAACGCTTGAGAAACTCAAAATTTTCGTAGCTCTGATGCGCGAGAGTAATACCTAGAATGGCCTAGGGGAAAACTACACATACCGTTGTAATCGGGCGTGTTTCTACTTTCAGATGCAACAGAAATTTTGCGGATTGGTCAATCCGTTCGCAAGATATGGCAGTTTGGAGGTAAGAAACGCTTGAGAAACTCAAAATTTTCGCAGTTCTGATGCTCGAAACGAATAACTAGAATGGCCTAGGGGAAAAGTACGTATACCGTTGTAATCGGGCGAGTTTCTACATTCAGATGCAACAGAAATTTTGCGGATTCGTCAATCCGTTTGCGAGATATTGCAGTTTGGGGGTAAGAAACGCTTGAGAAACTCAAAATTTTCGTAGCTCTGATGCGCGGAAGTAATACCTAGAATGGCCTAGGGGAAAACTACACATACCGTTGTAATCGGACGAGTTTCTACTTTCAGATGCAACAGAAATTTTGCGGATTGGTCAATCCGTTCGCGAGATATGGCCGTTTGGAGGTAAGAGACGCTTGAGAAACTCAAAATTTTCACAGTTCTGATGCTCGAAACGATTAACTAGAATGGCCTAGGGTAAAAGTACACATGCGTTTGTAATCGGGGGAGTTTCTCCATTCAGATGCAACAGTAATTTTGCGGATTGGTCAATCCGTTCGCGAGATATGGCAGTTTGGAGGTAAGAGACGCTTGAGAAACTCAAAATTTTCGCAGTTCTGATGCTTGAAACGAATAAGTAGAACGGCCTAGGGGAAAAGTACGCATACCGTTGTAATCGGGCGAGTTTCTACTTTCAGATGCAACAGAAATTTTGTGGATTGGTCAATCCGTTCGCCAGATATGGCAGTATGGAGGTAAGAGACGCTTGAGAAACTCAAAATTTTCGCAGTTCTGATGCTCGAAATGAATAACTAGGACGGCCTAGGGGAAAAGTACGCACACCGTTGTAATCGGGCGAGTTTCTACTTTCAGATGCAGCAGAAATTTTGCGGATTGGTCAATCCGTTCGCGAGATATGGCAGTTTGGAGGTAATAAACGCTTGAGAAACTCAAAATTTTCGCAGTTCTGATGCTCGAAACGAATAACTAGAATGGCCTAGGGGAAAAGTACGTATACCGTTGTAATCGGGCGAGTTTCTACTTTCAGATGCAAACGAAATTTTGCAGATTCGTCAATCTGTTCGCCAGATATGGCAGTGTGGCGGTAAGAAACGCTTGAGAAACTCAAAATTTTCGTAACTCTGATGCGCGAAACGAATACCTAGAATGGCCTAGGGGAAAACTACACATACCGTTGTAATCGGGCGAGTTGCTACTTTCAGATGCAACAGAAATTTTGCGGATTGGTCAATCCGTTCGCGAGATATGGCAGTTTGGAGGTAAGAAACGCTTGAGAAACTCAAAATTTTCGTAGCTCTGATGCGCGAGAGTAATACCTAGAATGGCCTAGGGGAAAACTACAAATACCGTTGTAATCGGGCGTGTTTCTACTTTCAGATGCAACAGAAATTTTGCGGATTGGTCAATCCGTTCGCGAGATATGGCAGTTTGGAGGTAAGAAACGCTTGAGAAACTCTAAATTTTCGTAGCTCTGATGCGCGAGAGTAATACCTAGAATGGCCTAGGGGAAAACTACACATACCGTTGTAATCGGGCGAGCTTCTACTTTCAGATGCAACAGAAATTTTGCGGATTAGTCAATCCGTTCGCGAGATATGACAGTTTGGAGGTACGAAACGCTTGAGAAACTCTAAATTTTCACAGTTCTGATGCTCGAAACGATTAACTAGAATGGCCTAGGGTAAAAGTACACATACCGTTGTAATCGGGGGAGTTTCTCCATTCAGATGCAACAGTAATTTTGCGGATTGGTCAATCCGTTCGCGAGATATGGCAGTTTGGAGGTAAGAAACCCTTGAGAAACTCAAAATTTTCGTAGCTCTGATGCGCGAGAGTAATATCTAGAATGGCCTAGGGGAAAACTACACATACCGCTGTAATCGGGCGAGTTTCTACTTTCAGATGCAACAGAAATTGTGCGGATTAGTCAATCCGTTCGCGAGATATGACAGTTTGGAGGTAAGAAACGCTTGAGAAACTCTAAATTTTCACAGTTCTGATGCTCGAAACGATTAACTAGAATGGCCTAGGGTAAAAGTACACATACCGTTGTAATCGGGCGAGTTTCTACTTTCAGATGCAAGAGAAATTTTGCAGATTCGTCAATCTGTTCGCCAGATATGGCAGTGTGGCGGTAAGAAACGCTTGAGAAACTCAAAATTTTCGTAGCTCTGATGCGCGAAACGAATACCTAGAATGGCCTAGGGGAAAACTACACATACCGTTGTAATCGGGCGAGTTTCTACTTTCAGATGCAACAGAAATTTTGCGGATTGGTCAATCCGTTCGCGAGATATGGCCGTTTGGAGGTAAGAAACGCTTGAGAAACTCAAAATTTTCGCAGTTCTGATGCTTGAAACGAATAAGTAGAACGGCCTAGGGGAAAAGTACGCAGACCGTTGTAATCGGGCGAGTTTCTACTTTCAGATGCAACAGAAATTTTGTGGATTGGTCAATCCGTTCGCCAGATATGGCAGTTTGGAGGTATGAAACGCTTGAGAAACTCAAAATTTTCGCAGTTCTGATGCTCGAAATGAATAACTAGGACGGCCTAGGGGAAAAGTACGCAAACCGTTGTAATCGGGCGAGTTTCTACTTTCAGATGCAGCAGAAATTTTGCGGATTGGTCAATCCGTTCGCGAGATATGGCAGTTTGGAGGTAAGAAACGTTTGAGAAACTCAAAATTTTCGCAGTTCTGATGCTCGAAACGAATAACTAGAATGGCCTAGGGGAAAAGCACGTATACCGTTGTAATTGGGCGAGTTTCTACTTTCAGATGCAAGAGAAATTTTGCAGATTCGTCAATCTGTTCGCCAGATATGGCTGTGTGGCGGTAAGAAACCCTTGAGAAACTCAAAATTTTCGTAGCTCTGATGCGCGGAAGTAATACCTAGAATGGCCAAGGGGAAAACTACACATACCGCTGTAATCGGACGAGTTTCTACTTTCAGATGCAACAGAAATTTTGCGGATTGATCAATCCGTTCGCGAGATATGGCAGTTTGGAGGTAAGAAACGCTTGAGAAACTCAAAATTTTCGTAGCTCTGATGCGCGAGAGTAATACCTAGAATGGCCTAGGGGAAAACTACACATACCGTTGTAATCGGGCGTGTTTCTACTTTCAGATGCAACAGAAATTTTGCGGATTGGTCAATCCGTTCGCAAGATATGGCAGTTTGGAGGTAAGAAACGCTTGAGAAACTCAAAATTTTCGCAGTTCTGATGCTCGAAACGAATAACTAGAATGGCCTAGGGGAAAAGTACGTATACCGTTGTAATCGGGCGAGTTTCTACATTCAGATGCAACAGAAATTTTGCGGATTCGTCAATCCGTTTGCGAGATATTGCAGTTTGGGGGTAAGAAACGCTTGAGAAACTCAAAATTTTCGTAGCTCTGATGCGCGGAAGTAATACCTAGAATGGCCTAGGGGAAAACTACACATACCGTTGTAATCGGGCGAGTTTCTACTTTCAGATGCAACAGAAATTTTGCGGAATGGTCAATCCGTTCGCGAGATATGGCCGTTTGGAGGTAAGAAACGCTTGAGAAACTCAAAATTTTCGCAGTTCTGATGCTCGAAATGAATAACTAGGACGGCCTAGGGGAAAAGTACGCAAACCGTTGTAATCGGGCGAGTTTCTACTTTCAGATGTAGCAGAAATTTTGCGGATTGGTCAATCCGTTCGCGAGATATGGCAGTTTGGAGGTAAGAAACGCTTGAGAAACTCAAAATTTTCGCAGTTCTGATGCTCGAAACGAATAACTAGAATGGCCTAGGGGAAGAGTACGTATACCGTTGTAATCGGGCGAGTTTCTACTTTCAGATGCAACAGAAATTTTGCGGATTCGTCAATCCGTTTGCGAGATATGGCAGTTTGGGGGTAAGAAACGCTTGAGAAACTCGAAATTTTCGTAGCTCTGACGTGCGAGAGTAATACCTAGAATGGCCTAGGGGAAAACTACACATACCATTGTAATCGGGCGAGTTTCTACTTTCAGATGCAACAGAAATTTTGGGGATTGG
The DNA here is from genome assembly GCF_051014685.1 of Ptiloglossa arizonensis. NCBI lineage: Eukaryota > Metazoa > Arthropoda > Insecta > Hymenoptera > Colletidae > Ptiloglossa > Ptiloglossa arizonensis. Next base: position 1,415,804 of record NW_027478405.1, read on the forward strand.
TCAATCCGTTCGCGAGATATGGCAGTTTGGAGGTAAGAAACGCTTGAGAAACTCAAAATTTTCGCAGTTCTGATGCTTGAAACGAATAACTAGAATGGCCTAGGGGAAAAGTACGTATACCGTTGTAATCGGGCGAGTTTCTACTTTCAGATGCAACAGAAATTTTGTGGATTGGTCAATCCGTTCGCCAGATATGGCAGTTTGGAGGTAAGAAACGCTTGAGAAACTCAAAATTTTCGCAGTTCTGATGCTCGAGATGAATAACTAGAATGGCCTAGGGGAAAAGTACGTATACCGTTGTAATCGGGCGAGTTTCTACTTTCAGATGCAACAGAAATTTTGTGGATTGGTCAATCCGTTCGCCAGATATGGCAGTTTGGAGGTAAGAAACGCTTGAGAAACTCTAAATTTTCACAGTTCTGATGCTCGAAACGATTAACTAGAATGGCCTAGGGTAAAAGTACACATACCGTTGTAATCGGAGGAGTTTCTCCATTCAGATGCAACAGTAATTTTGCGGATTGGTCAATCCGTTCGCGAGATATGGCCGTTTGGAGGCAAGAAACGCTTGAGAAACACAAAATTTTCGCAGTTCTGATGCTTGAAACGAATAAGTAGAACGGCCTAGGGTAAAAGTACACATACCGTTGTAATCGGAGGAGTTTCTCCATTCAGATGCAACAGTAATTTTGCGGATTGGTCAATCCGTTCGCGAGATATGGCCGTTTGGAGGCAAGAAACGCTTGAGAAACTCAAAATTTTCGCAGTTCTGATGCTCGAAATGAGTAACTAGGACGTCCTAGGGGAAAAGTACGCACACCGTTGTAATCGGGCGAGTTTCTACTTTCAGATGCAGCAGAAATTTTGCGGATTGGTCAATCCGTTCGCGAGATATGGCAGTTTGGAGGTAAGAAACGCTTGAGAAACTCAAAATTTCCGCAGTTCTGATGCTCGAAACGAATAACTAGAATGGCCTAGGGGAAAAGTACGTATACCGTTGTAATCGGGTGAGTTTCTACTTTCAGATGCAACAGAAATTTTGTGGATTGGTCAATCCGTTCGCCAGATATGGCAGTTTGGAGGTAAGAAACGCTTGAGAAACTCTAAATTTTCACAGTTCTGATGCTTGAAACGATTAACTAGAATGGCCTAGGGTAAAAGTACACATACCGTTGTAATCGGAGGAGTTTCTCCATTCAGATGCAACAGCAATTTTGCGGATTGGTCAATCCGTTCGCGAGATATGGCCGTTTGGAGGCAAGAAACGCTTGAGAAACTCAAAATTTTCGCAGTTCTGATGCTCGAAATGAATAACTAGGACTTCCTAGGGGAAAAGTACGCACACCGTTGTAATCGGGCGAGTTTCTACTTTCAGATGCAGCAGAAATTTTGCGGATTGGTCAATCCGTTCGCGAGATATGGCAGTTTGGAAGTAAGAAACGCTTGAGAAACTCAAAATTTTCGTAGCTCTGATGCTCGAAACGATTAACTAGAATGGCCTAGGGTAAAAGTACACATACCGTTGTAATCGGAGGAGTTTCTCCATTCAGATGCAACAGAAATTTTGCGGATTGGTCAATCCGTTCGCGAGATATGGCAGTTTGGAGGTAAGAAACGCTTGAGAAACTCAAAATTTTCGTAGCCCTGGTGCGCGAGAGTAATACCTAGAATGGCCTAGGGGAAAACTACACATACCGTTGTAATCGGGCGTGTTTCTACTTTCAGATGCAACAGAAACTTTGCGGATTGGTCAATCCGTTCGCGAGATATGGCAGTTTGGAGGTAAGAAACGCTTGAGAAACTCAAAATTTTCGCAGTTCTGATGCTCGAAACGAATAACTAGAATGGCCTAGGGGAAGAGTACGTATACCGTTGTAATCGGGCGAGTTTCTACTTTCAGATGCAACAGAAATTTTGCGGATTCGTCAATCCGTTTGCGAGATATGGCAGTTTGGGGGTAAGAAACGCTTGTGAGACTCAAAATTTTCGCAGTTCTGATGCTTGAAACGAATAAGTAGAACGGCCTAGGGGAAAAGTACGCATACCGTTGTAATCGGGCGAGTTTCTACTTTCAGATGCAACAGAAATTCTGTGGATTGGTCAATCCGTTCGCCAGATATGGCAGTTTGGAGGTAAGAAACGCTTGAGAAACTCTAAATTTTCACAGTTCTGATGCTCGAAACGATTAACTAGAATGGCCTAGGGTAAAAGTACACATACCGTTGTAATCGGAGGAGTTTCTCCATTCAGATGCAACAGCAATTTTGCGGATTGGTCAATCCGTTCGCGAGATATGGTCGTTTGGAGGCAAGAAACGGTTGAGAAACTCAAAATTTTCGCAGTTCTGATGCTTGAAACGAATAAGTAGAACGGCCTAGGGTAAAAGTACACATACCGTTGTAATCGGAGGAGTTTCTCCATTCAGATGCAACAGTAATTTTGCGGATTGGTCAATCCGTTCGCGAGATATGGCCGTTTGGAGGCAAGAAACGCTTGAGAAACTCAAAATTTTCGCAGTTCTGATGCTCGAAATGAATAACTAGGACGTCCTAGGGGAAAAGTACGCACACCGTTGTAATCGGGCGAGTTTCTACTTTCAGATGCAGCAGAAATTTTGCGGATTGGTCAATCCGTTCGCGAGATATGGCAGTTTGGAAGTAAGAAACGCTTGAGAAACTCAAAATTTTCGTAGCTCTGATGCTCGAAACGATTAACTAGAATGGCCTAGGGTAAAAGTACACATGCCGTTGTAATCGGAGGAGTTTCTCCATTCAGATGCAACAGAAACTTTGCGGATTCGTCAATCCGTTTGCGAGATATGGCAGTTTGGATGTAAGAAACTGTTGAGAAACTCAAAATTTTCGCAGTTCTGATTCTCAAAACGAATAACTAGAATGGCCTAGGGGAAAAGTACACATACCGTTGTAATCGGGCGAGTTTCTACTTTCAGATGCAACAGAAATTCTGCGGATTCGTCAATCCGTTCGAGAGACATGGCAGTTTGGGGGTTAGAAACGCTTGAGAAACTCAAAATTTTCGTAGCTCTGATGCGCGGGAGTAATACCTAGAATGGCCTAGGGGAAAACTACGCATACCGTTGTAATCGGGCGAGTTTCTACTTTCAGATGCAACAGAAATTTTGCGGATTGGTCAATCCGTTCGCGAGATATGGCAGTTTGGAGGTAAGAAACGCTTGAGAAACTCAAAATTTTCGCAGTTCTGATGCTCGAAACGACTAACTAGAATGGCCTAGGTGAAAAGAACGTATACTGTTTTAATCGGGCGAGTTTCTACTTTCAGACGCAACAGAAATTTTGTGGATTGGTCAATCCGTTCGCCAGATATGGCAGTTTGGATGTAAGAAACACTTGAGAAACTCAAAATTTTCGTAGCTCTGACGCGCGTGAGTAATATCTAGAATGGCCTAGGGGAAAACTACATATACCGTTGTAATCGGGCGAGTTTCTACTTTCAGATGCAACAGAAATTTTGCGGATTCGTCAATCCGTTTGCGAGATATGGCAGTTTGGGGGTAAGAAACTCTTGAGAAACTCAAAATTTTCGTAGCTCTGATGCGCGGGAGTAATACCTAGAATGGCCTAGGGGAAAACTACACATACCGTTGTAATCGGGCGAGTTTCTACTTTCAGATGCAACAGAAATTTTGTGGATTGGTCAATCCGTTCGCCAGATATGGCAGTTTGGAGGTAAGAAACCCTTGAGAAACTCAAAATTTTCGTAGCTCTGACGCGCGAGTATAATACCTAGAATGGCCTAGGGGAAAACTACACATACCGTTGTAATCGGGCGAGTTTCTACTTTCAGATGCAACAGAAATTTTGCGGATTGGTCAAGCCGTTCGCGAGATATGGCAGTTTAGAGGTAAGAAACGCTTGAGAAACTCAAAATTTTCGTAGCTCTGACGCGCGAGAGTAATATCTAGAATGGCCTAGGGGAAAACTACACATACCGTTGTAATCGGGCGAGTTTCTACTTTCAGATGCAACAGAAATTTTGCGGATTCGTCAATCCGTTTGCGAGATATGGCAGTTTGGGGGTAAGAAACTCTTGAGAAACTCAAAATTTTCGTAGCTCTGATGCGCGGGAGTAATACCTAGAATGGCCTAGGGGAAAACAACACATACCGTTGTAATCGGGCGAGTTTCTACTTTCAGATGCAACAGAAATTTTGTGGATTGGTCAATCCGTTCGCCAGATATGGCAGTTTGGAGGTAAGAAACCCTTGAGAAACTCAAAATTTTCGTAGCTCTGACGCGCGAGTATAATACCTAGAATGGCCTAGGGGAAAACTACGCATACCGTTGTAATCGGGCGAGTTTCTACTTTCAGATGCAACAGAAATTTTGCGGATTGGTCAATCCGTTCGCGAGATATGGCAGTTTGGAGGTAAGAAACGCTTGAGAAACTCAAAATTTTCGCAGTTCTGATGCTCGAAACGACTAACTAGAATGGCCTAGGGGAAAAGAACGTATACTGTTTTAATCGGGCGAGTTTCTACTTTCAGACGCAACAGAAATTTTGTGGATTGGTCAATCCGTTCGCCAGATATGGCAGTTTGGATGTAAGAAACACTTGAGAAACTCAAAATTTTCGTAGCTCTGACGCGCGTGAGTAATATCTAGAATGGCCTAGGGGAAAACTACATATACCGTTGTAATCGGGCGAGTTTCTACTTTCAGATGCAACAGAAATTTTGCGGATTCGTCAATCCGTTTGCGAGATATGGCAGTTTGGGGGTAAGAAACTCTTGAGAAACTCAAAATTTTCGTAGCTCTGATGCGCGGGAGTAATACCTAGAATGGCCTAGGGGAAAACTACACATACCGTTGTAATCGGGCGAGTTTCTACTTTCAGATGCAACAGAAATTTTGTGGATTGGTCAATCCGTTCGCCAGATATGGCAGTTTGGAGGTAAGAAACCCTTGAGAAACTCAAAATTTTCGTAGCTCTGACGCGCGAGTATAATACCTAGAATGGCCTAGGGGAAAACTACACATACCGTTGTAATCGGGCGAGTTTCTACTTTCAGATGCAACAGAAATTTTGCGGATTGGTCAATCCGTTCGCGAGATATGGCAGTTTAGAGGTAAGAAACGCTTGAGAAACTCAAAATTTTCGTAGCTCTGACGCGCGAGAGTAATATCTAGAATGGCCTAGGGGAAAACTACACATACCGTTGTAATCGGGCGAGTTTCTACTTTCAGATGCAACAGAAATTTTGCGGATTCGTCAATCCGTTTGCGAGATATGGCAGTTTGGGGGTAAGAAACTCTTGAGAAACTCAAAATTTTCGTAGCTCTGATGCGCGGGAGTAATACCTAGAATGGCCTAGGGGAAAACAACACATACCGTTGTAATCGGGCGAGTTTCTACTTTCAGATGCAACAGAAATTTTGCGGATTGGTCAATCCGTTCGCGAGATATGGCAGTTTAGAGGTAAGAAACGCTTGAGAAACTCAAAATTTTCGTAGGTCTGATGCGCGAGAGTAATACCTAGAATGGCCTAGAGGAAAACTACACATACCATTGTAATCGGGCGAGTTTCTACTTTCAGATGCAACAGAAATTTTGGGGATTGGTCAATCCGTTCGCGAGATATGGCAGTTTGGAGGTAAGAAACGCTTGAGAAACTCAAAATTTTCGTAGCTCTGATGCTCGAAACGATTAACTAGAATGGCCTAGGGGAAGAGTACGTATACCGTTGTAATCGGGCGAGTTTCTACTTTCAGATGCAACAGAAATTTTGCGGATTCGTCAATCCGTTTGCGAGATATGGCAGTTTGGGGGTAAGAAACGCTTGAGAAACTCAAAATTTTCGTAGCTCTGATGCGCGGGAGTAATACCTAGAATGGCCTAGGGGAAAACTACACATACCGTTGTAATCGGGCGAGTTTCTACTTTCAGATGCAACAGAAATTTTGCGGATTGGTCAATCCGTTCGCCAGATATGGCAGTATGGAGGTAAGAGACGCTTGAGAAACTCAAAATTTTCGCAGTTCTGATGCTCGAAATGAATAACTAGGACGGCCTAGGGGAAAAGTACGCACACCGTTGTAATCGGGCGAGTTTCTACTTTCAGATGCAGCAGAAATTTTGCGGATTGGTCAATCCGTTCGCGAGATATGGCAGTTTGGAGGTAAGAAACGCTTGAGAAACTCAAAATTTTCGTAGCTCTGACGCTCGAAACGATTAACTAGAATGGCCTAGGGTAAAAGTACACATACCGTTGTAATCGGAGGAGTTTCTCCATTCAGATGCAACAGTAATTTTGCGGATTGGTCAATCCGTTCGCGAGATATGGCCGTTTGGAGGTAAGAAACGCTTGAGAAACTCAAAATTTTCGCAGTTCTGATGCTTGAAACCAATAAGTAGAACGGCCTAGGGGAAAAGTACGCATACCGTTGTAATCGGGCGAGTTTCTACTTTCAGATGCAACAGAAATTTTGTGGATTGGTCAATCCGTTCGCCAGATATGGCAGTTTGGAGGTAAGAAACGCTTGAGAAACTCAAAATTTTCGCAGTTCTGATGCTTGAAACGAATAAGTAGAACGGCCTAGGGGAAAAGTACGCATACCGTAGTAATCGGGCGAGTTTCTACTTTCAGATGCAACAGAAATTTTGTGGATTGGTCAATCCGTTCGCGAGATATGGCAGTTTGGAGGTAAGAAACGCTTGAGAAACTCAAAATTTTCGCAGTTCTGATGCTCGAAACGAATAACTAGAATGGCCTAGGGGAAAAGTACGTATACCGATGTAATCGGGCGAGTTTCTACTTTCAGATGCAAACGAAATTTTGCAGATTTGTCAATCTGTTCGCCAGATATGGCAGTTTGGCCGTAAGAAACGCTTGAGAAACTCAAAATTTTCGTAGCTCTGATGCGCGAAACGAATACCTAGAATGGCCTAGGGGAAAACTACACATACCGTTGTAATCGGGCGAGTTGCTACTTTCAGATGCAACAGAAATTTTGCGGATTGGTCAATCCGTTCGCGAGATATGGCAGTTTGGAGGTAAGAAACGCTTGAGAAACTCAAAATTTTCGTAGCTCTGATGCGCGAGAGTAATACCTAGAATGGCCTAGGGGAAAACTACACATACCGTTGTAATCGGGCGTGTTTCTACTTTCAGATGCAACAGAAATTTTGCGGATTGGTCAATCCGTTCGCGAGATATGGCAGTTTGGAGGTAAGAAACGCTTGAGAAACTCAATATTTTCGCAGTTCTGATGCTCGAAACGAATAACTAGAATGGCCTAGGGGAAGAGTACGTATAACGTTGTAATCGGGCGAGTTTCTACTTTCAGATGCAACAGAAATTTTGCGGATTCGTCAATCCGTTTGCGAGATATGGCAGTTTGGGGGTAAGAAACGCTTGAGAAACTCAAAATTTTCGTAGCTCTGGTACGCGGGAGTAATACCTAGAATGGCCTAGGGGAAAACTACACATACCGTTGTAATCGGGCGAGTTTCTACTTTCAGATGCAACAGAAATTTTGCGGATTGGTCAATCCGTTCGCGAGATATGGCAGTTTGGAGGTAAGAAACGCTTGAGAAACTCAAAATTTTCGTAGCTCTGATGCGCGAGAGTAATACCTAGAATGGCCTAGGGGAAAACTACACATACCGTTGTAATCGGGCGTGTTTCTACTTTCAGATGCAACAGAAATTTTGCGGATTGGTCAATCCGTTCGCGAGATATGGCAGTTTGGAGGTAAGAAACGCTTGAGAAACTCATAATTTTCGCAGTTCTGATGCTTGAAACGAATAAGTAGAACGGCCTAGGGGAAAAGTACGCATACCGTTGTAATCGGGCGAGTTTCTACTTTCAGATGCAACAGAAATTTTGTGGTTTGGTCAATCCGTTCGCCAGATATGGCAGTTTGGAGGTAAGAAACGCTTGAGAAACTCAAAATTTTCGCAGTTCTGATGCTCGAAATGAATAACTAGGACGGCCTAGGGGAAAAGTACGCACACCGTTGTAATCGGGCGAGTTTCTACTTTCAGATGTAGCAGAAATTTTGCGGATTGGTCAATCCGTTCGCGAGATATGGCAGTTTGGAGGTAAGAAACGCTTGAGAAACTCAAAATTTTCGTAGCTCTGATGCTCGAAACGATTAACTAGAATGGCCTAGGGTAAAAGTACACATACCGTTGTAATCGGAGGAGTTTCTCCATTCAGATGCAACAGTAATTTTGCGGATTGGTCAATCCGTTCGCGAGATATGGCCGTTTGGAGGCAAGAAACGCTTGAGAAACACAAAATTTTCGCAGTTCTGATGCTTGAAACGAATAAGTAGAACGGCCTAGGGTAAAAGTACACATACCGTTGTAATCGGAGGAGTTTCTCCATTCAGATGCAACAGTAATTTTGCGGATTGGTCAATCCGTTCGCGAGATATGGCCGTTTGGAGGCAAGAAACGCTTGAGAAACTCAAAATTTTCGCAGTTCTGATGCTCGAAATGAGTAACTAGGACGTCCTAGGGGAAAAGTACGCACACCGTTGTAATCGGGCGAGTTTCTACTTTCAGATGCAGCAGAAATTTTGCGGATTGGTCAATCCGTTCGCGAGATATGGCAGTTTGGAGGTAAGAAACGCTTGAGAAACTCAAAATTTCCGCAGTTCTGATGCTCGAAACGAATAACTAGAATGGCCTAGGGGAAAAGTACGTATACCGTTGTAATCGGGTGAGTTTCTACTTTCAGATGCAACAGAAATTTTGTGGATTGGTCAATCCGTTCGCCAGATATGGCAGTTTGGAGGTAAGAAACGCTTGAGAAACTCTAAATTTTCACAGTTCTGATGCTTGAAACGATTAACTAGAATGGCCTAGGGTAAAAGTACACATACCGTTGTAATCGGAGGAGTTTCTCCATTCAGATGCAACAGCAATTTTGCGGATTGGTCAATCCGTTCGCGAGATATGGCCGTTTGGAGGCAAGAAACGCTTGAGAAACTCAAAATTTTCGCAGTTCTGATGCTCGAAATGAATAACTAGGACTTCCTAGGGGAAAAGTACGCACACCGTTGTAATCGGGCGAGTTTCTACTTTCAGATGCAGCAGAAATTTTGCGGATTGGTCAATCCGTTCGCGAGATATGGCAGTTTGGAAGTAAGAAACGCTTGAGAAACTCAAAATTTTCGTAGCTCTGATGCTCGAAACGATTAACTAGAATGGCCTAGGGTAAAAGTACACATACCGTTGTAATCGGAGGAGTTTCTCCATTCAGATGCAACAGAAATTTTGCGGATTGGTCAATCCGTTCGCGAGATATGGCAGTTTGGAGGTAAGAAACGCTTGAGAAACTCAAAATTTTCGTAGCCCTGGTGCGCGAGAGTAATACCTAGAATGGCCTAGGGGAAAACTACACATACCGTTGTAATCGGGCGTGTTTCTACTTTCAGATGCAACAGAAACTTTGCGGATTGGTCAATCCGTTCGCGAGATATGGCAGTTTGGAGGTAAGAAACGCTTGAGAAACTCAAAATTTTCGCAGTTCTGATGCTCGAAACGAATAACTAGAATGGCCTAGGGGAAGAGTACGTATACCGTTGTAATCGGGCGAGTTTCTACTTTCAGATGCAACAGAAATTTTGCGGATTCGTCAATCCGTTTGCGAGATATGGCAGTTTGGGGGTAAGAAACGCTTGTGAGACTCAAAATTTTCGCAGTTCTGATGCTTGAAACGAATAAGTAGAACGGCCTAGGGGAAAAGTACGCATACCGTTGTAATCGGGCGAGTTTCTACTTTCAGATGCAACAGAAATTCTGTGGATTGGTCAATCCGTTCGCCAGATATGGCAGTTTGGAGGTAAGAAACGCTTGAGAAACTCTAAATTTTCACAGTTCTGATGCTCGAAACGATTAACTAGAATGGCCTAGGGTAAAAGTACACATACCGTTGTAATCGGAGGAGTTTCTCCATTCAGATGCAACAGCAATTTTGCGGATTGGTCAATCCGTTCGCGAGATATGGCCGTTTGGAGGCAAGAAACGCTTGAGAAACTCAAAATTTTCGCAGTTCTGATGCTTGAAACGAATAAGTAGAACGGCCTAGGGTAAAAGTACACATACCGTTGTAATCGGAGGAGTTTCTCCATTCAGATGCAACAGTAATTTTGCGGATTGGTCAATCCGTTCGCGAGATATGGCCGTTTGGAGGCAAGAAACGCTTGAGAAACTCAAAATTTTCGCAGTTCTGATGCTTGAAACGAATAAGTAGAACGGCCTAGGGTAAAAGTACACATACCGTTGTAATCGGAGGAGTTTCTCCATTCAGATGCAACAGTAATTTTGCGGATTGGTCAATCCGTTCGCGAGATATGGCCGTTTGGAGGCAAGAAACGCTTGAGAAACTCAAAATTTTCGCAGTTCTGATGCTCGAAATGAATAACTAGGACGTCCTGGGGGAAAAGTACGCACACCGTTGTAATCGGGCGAGTTTCTACTTTCAGATGCAGCAGAAATTTTGCGGATTGGTCAATCCGTTCGCGAGATATGGCAGTTTGGAAGTAAGAAACGCTTGAGAAACTCAAAATTTTCGTAGCTCTGATGCTCGAAACGATTAACTAGAATGGCCTAGGGTAAAAGTACACATACCGTTGTAATCGGAGGAGTTTCTCCATTCAGATGCAACAGAAATTTTGCGGATTCGTCAATCCGTTTGCGAGATATGGCAGTTTGGATGTAAGAAACTGTTGAGAAACTCAAAATTTTCGCAGTTCTGATTCTCAAAACGAATAACTAGAATGGCCTAGGGGAAAAGTACACATACCGTTGTAATCGGGCGAGTTTCTACTTTCAGATGCAACAGAAATTCTGCGGATTCGTCAATCCGTTCGAGAGACATGGCAGTTTGGGGGTTAGAAACGCTTGAGAAACTCAAAATTTTCGTAGCTCTGATGCGCGGGAGTAATACCTAGAATGGCCTAGGGGAAAACTACGCATACCGTTGTAATCGGGCGAGTTTCTACTTTCAGATGCAACAGAAATTTTGCGGATTGGTCAATCCGTTCGCGAGATATGGCAGTTTGGAGGTAAGAAACGCTTGAGAAACTCAAAATTTTCGCAGTTCTGATGCTCGAAACGAATAACTAGAATGGCCTAGGGGAAAAGAACGTATACTGTTTTAATCGGGCGAGTTTCTACTTTCAGATGCAACAGAAATTTTGTGGATTGGTCAATCCGTTCGCCAGATATGGCAGTTTGGAGGTAAGAAACCCTTGAGAAACTCAAAATTTTCGTAGCTCTGACGCGCGTGAGTAATATCTAGAATGGCCTAGGGGAAAACTACATATACCGTTGTAATCGGGCGAGTTTCTACTTTCAGATGCAACAGAAATTTTGCGGATTCGTCAATCCGTTTGCGAGATATGGCAGTTTGGGGGTAAGAAACTCTTGAGAAACTCAAAATTTTCGTAGCTCTGATGCGCGGGAGTAATACCTAGAATGGCCTAGGGGAAAACTACACATACCGTTGTAATCGGGCGAGTTTCTACTTTCAGATGCAACAGAAATTTTGTGGATTGGTCAATCCGTTCGCCAGATATGGCAGTTTGGAGGTAAGAAACCCTTGAGAAACTCAAAATTTTCGTAGCTCTGACGCGCGAGTATAATACCTAGAATGGCCTAGGGGAAAACTACACATACCGTTGTAATCGGGCGAGTTTCTACTTTCAGATGCAACAGAAATGTTGCGGATTGGTCAATCCGTTCGCGAGATATGGCAGTTTAGAGGTAAGAAACGCTTGAGAAACTCAAAATTTTCGTAGCTCTGACGCGCGAGAGTAATATCTAGAATGGCCTAGGGGAAAACTACACATACCGTTGTAATCGGGCGAGTTTCTACTTTCAGATGCAACAGAAATTTTGCGGATTCGTCAATCCGTTTGCGAGATATGGCAGTTTGGGGGTAAGAAACTCTTGAGAAACTCAAAATTTTCGTAGCTCTGATGCGCGGGAGTAATACCTAGAATGGCCTAGGGGAAAACAACACATACCGTTGTAATCGGGCGAGTTTCTACTTTCAGATGCAACAGAAATTTTGTGGATTGGTCAATCCGTTCGCCAGATATGGCAGTTTGGAGGTAAGAAACCCTTGAGAAACTCAAAATTTTCGTAGCTCTGACGCGCGAGTATAATACCTAGAATGGCCTAGGGGAAAACTACACATACCGTTGTAATCGGGCGAGTTTCTACTTTCAGATGCAACAGAAATTTTGCGGATTGGTCAATCCGTTCGCGAGATATGGCAGTTTAGAGGTAAGAAACGCTTGAGAAACTCAAAATTTTCGTAGGTCTGATGCGCGAGAGTAATACCTAGAATGGCCTAGAGGAAAACTACACATACCATTGTAATCGGGCGAGTTTCTACTTTCAGATGCAACAGAAATTTTGGGGATTGGTCAATCCGTTCGCGAGATATGACAGTTTGGAGGTAAGAAACGCTTGAGAAACTCTAAATTTTCACAGTTCTGATGCTCGAAACGATTAACTAGAATGGCCTAGGGTAAAAGTACACATGCGTTTGTAATCGGGGGAGTTTCTCCATTCAGATGCAACAGTAATTTTGCGGATTGGTCAATCCGTTCGCGAGATATGGCCGTTTGGAGGTAAGAAACGCTTGAGAAACTCAAAATTTTCGTAGCTCTGATGCGCGAGAGTAATACCTAGAATGGCCTAGGGGAAAACTACACATACCGTTGTAATCGGGCGAGTTTCTACTTTCAGATGCAACAGAAATTTTGCGGATTGGTCAATCCGTTCGCGAGATATGGCAGTTTGGAGGTAAGAAACGCTTGAGAAACTCAAAATTTTCGTAGCTCTGATGCTCGAAACGATTAACTAGAATGGCCTAGGGGAAGAGTACGTATACCGTTGTAATCGGGCGAGTTTCTACTTTCAGATGCAACAGAAATTTTGCGGATTCGTCAATCCGTTTGCGAGATATGGCAGTTTGGGGGTAAGAAACGCTTGAGAAACTCAAAATTTTCGTAGCTCTGATGCGCGGGAGTAATACCTAGAATGGCCTAGGGGAAAACTACACATACCGTTGTAATCGGGCGAGTTTCTACTTTCAGATGCAACAGAAATTTTGCGGATTGGTCAATCCGTTCGCCAGATATGGCAGTATGGAGGTAAGAGACGCTTGAGAAACTCAAAATTTTCGCAGTTCTGATGCTCGAAATGAATAACTAGGACGGCCTAGGGGAAAAGTACGAACACCGTTGTAATCGGGCGAGTTTCTACTTTCAGATGCAGCAGAAATTTTGCGGATTGGTCAATCAGTTCGCGAGATATGGCAGTTTGGAGGTAAGAAACGCTTGAGAAACTCAAAATTTTCGTAGCTCTGATGCGCGAGAGTAATACCTAGAATGGCCTAGGGGAAAACTACACATACCGTTGTAATCGGGCGTGTTTCTACTTTCAGATGCAACAGAAATTTTGCGGATTGGTCAATCCGTTCGCGAGATATGGCAGTTTGGAGGTAAGAAACGCTTGAGAAACTCAAAATTTTCGCAGTTCTGATGCTCGAAACGAATAACTAGAATGGCCTAGGGGAAGAGTACGTATACCGTTGTAATCGGGCGAGTTTCTACTTTCAGATGCAACAGAAATTTTGCGGATTCGTCAATCCGTTTGCGAGATATGGCAGTTTGGGGGTAAGAAACGCTTGAGAAACTCAAAATTTTCGTAGCTCTGATGCGCGGGAGTAATACCTAGAATGGCCTAGGGGAAAACTACACATACCGTTGTAATCGGGCGAGTTTCTACTTTCAGATGCAACAGAAATTTTGCGGATTGGTCAATCCGTTCGCGAGATATGGCAGTTTGGAGGTAAGAAACGCTTGAGAAACTCAAAATTTTCGTAGCTCTGATACTCGAAACGATTAACTAGAATGGCCTAGGGTAAAAGTACACATACCGTTGTAATCGGAGGAGTTTCTCCATTCAGATGCAACAGTAATTTTGCGGATTGGTCAATCCGTTCGCGAGATATGGCCGTTTGGAGGTAAGAAACGCTTGAGAAACTCAAAATTTTCGTAGCTCTGATGCGCGAGAGTAATACCTAGAATGGCCTAGGGGAAAACTACACATACCGTTGTAATCGGGCGAGTTTCTACTTTCAGATGCAACAGAAATTTTGCGGATTGGTCAATCCGTTCGCGAGATATGGCAGTTTGGAGGTAAGAAACGCTTGAGAAACTCAAAATTTTCGCAGTTCTGATGCTTGAAACGAATAAGTAGAACGGCCTAGGGGAAAAGTACGCATACCGTAGTAATCGGGCGAGTTTCTACTTTCAGATGCAACAGAAATTTTGTGGATTGGTCAATCCGTTCGCGAGATATGGCAGTTTGGAGGTAAGAAACGCTTGAGAAACTCAAAATTTTCGCAGTTCTGATGCTCGAAACGAATAACTAGAATGGCCTAGGGGAAAAGTACGTATACCGATGTAATCGGGCGAGTTTCTACTTTCAGATGCAAACGAAATTTTGCAGATTTGTCAATCTGTTCGCCAGATATGGCAGTTTGGCCGTAAGAAACGCTTGAGAAACTCAAAATTTTCGTAGCTCTGATGCGCGAAACGAATACCTAGAATGGCCTAGGGGAAAACTACACATACCGTTGTAATCGGGCGAGTTGCTACTTTCAGATGCAACAGAAATTTTGCGGATTGGTCAATCCGTTCGCGAGATATGGCAGTTTGGAGGTAAGAAACGCTTGAGAAACTCAAAATTTTCGTAGCTCTGATGCGCGAGAGTAATACCTAGAATGGCCTAGGGGAAAACTACACATACCGTTGTAATCGGGCGTGTTTCTACTTTCAGATGCAACAGAAATTTTGCGGATTGGTCAATCCGTTCGCGAGATATGGCAGTTTGGAGGTAAGAAACGCTTGAGAAACTCAATATTTTCGCAGTTCTGATGCTCGAAACGAATAACTAGAATGGCCTAGGGGAAGAGTACGTATAACGTTGTAATCGGGCGAGTTTCTACTTTCAGATGCAACAGAAATTTTGCGGATTCGTCAATCCGTTTGCGAGATATGGCAGTTTGGGGGTAAGAAACGCTTGAGAAACTCAAAATTTTCGTAGCTCTGGTACGCGGGAGTAATACCTAGAATGGCCTAGGGGAAAACTACACATACCGTTGTAATCGGGCGAGTTTCTACTTTCAGATGCAACAGAAATTTTGCGGATTGGTCAATCCGTTCGCGAGATATGGCAGTTTGGAGGTAAGAAACGCTTGAGAAACTCAAAATTTTCGTAGCTCTGATGCGCGAGAGTAATACCTAGAATGGCCTAGGGGAAAACTACACATACCGTTGTAATCGGGCGTGTTTCTACTTTCAGATGCAACAGAAATTTTGCGGATGGGTCAATCCGTTCGCGAGATATGGCAGTTTGGAGGTAAGAAACGCTTGAGAAACTCAAAATTTTCGCAGTTCTGATGCTCGAAACGAATAACTAGAATGGCCTAGGGGAAAAGTACGTATACCGTTGTAATCGGGCGAGTTTCTACTTTCAGATGCAACAGAAATTTTGCGGATTCGTCAATCCGTTTGCGAGATATGGCAGTTTGGGGGTAAGAAACGCTTGAGAAACTCAAAATTTTCGTAGCTCTGATGCGCGGGAGTAATACCTAGAATGGCCTAGGGGAAAACTACACATACCGTTGTAATCGGGCGAGCTTCTACTTTCAGATGCAACAGAAATTTTGCGGATTGGTCAATCCGTTCGCGAGATATGGCAGTTTGGAGGTAAGAAACGCTTGAGAAACTCAAAATTTTCGCAGTTCTGATGCTCGAAACGATTAACTAGAATGGCCTAGGGGAAAAGTACGTATACCGTTGTAATCGGGCGAGTTTCTACTTTCAGATGCAACAGAAATTTTGCGGATTGGTCAATCCGTTCGCGAGATATGGCAGTTTGGAGGTAAGAAACGCTTGAGAAACTCATAATTTTCGCAGTTCTGATGCTTGAAACGAATAAGTAGAACGGCCTAGGGGAAAAGTACGCATACCGTTGTAATCGGGCGAGTTTCTACTTTCAGATGCAACAGAAATTTTGTGGATTGGTCAATCCGTTCGCCAGATATGGCAGTTTGGTGGTAAGAAACGCTTGAGAAACTCAAAATTTTCGCAGTTCTGATGCTCGAAATGAATAACTAGGACGGCCTAGGGGAAAAGTACGCACACCGTTGTAATCGGGCGAGTTTCTACTTTCAGATGCAGCAGAAATTTTGCGGATTGGTCAATCCGTTCGCGAGATATGGCAGTTTGGAGGTAAGAAACGCTTGAGAAACTCAAAATTTTCGTAGCTCTGATGCGCGAGAGTAATACCTAGAATGGCCTAGGGGAAAACTACGCATACCGTTGTAATCGGGCGTGTTTCTACTTTCAGATGCAACAGAAATTTTGCGGATTGGTCAATCCGTTCGCGAGATATGGCAGTTTGGAGGTAAGAAACGCTTGAGAAACTCAAAATTTTCGCAGTTCTGATGCTCGAAACGAATAACTAGAATGGCCTAGGGGAAAAGTACGTATACCGTTGTAATCGGGCGAGTTTCTACTTTCAGATGCAACAGAAATTTTGCGGATTCGTCAATCCGTTTGCGAGATATTGCAGTTTGGGGGTAAGAAACGCTTGAGAAACTCAAAATTTTCGTAGCTCTGATGCGCGGGAGTAATACCTAGAATGGCCTAGGGGAAAACTACACATACCGTTGTAATCGGACGAGTTTCTACTTTCAGATGCAACAGAAATTTTGCGGATTGGTCAATCCGTTCGCGAGATATGGCAGTTTGGAGGTAAGAAACGCTTGAGAAACTCAAAATTTTCGTAGCTCTGATGCGCGAGAGTAATACCTAGAATGGCCTAGGGGAAAACTACACATACCGTTGTAATCGGGCGTGTTTCTACTTTCAGATGCAACAGAAATTTTGCGGATTGGTCAATCCGTTCGCGAGATATGGCAGTTTGGAGGTAAGAAACGCTTGAGAAACTTAAAATTTTCGCAGTTCTGATGCTCAAAACGAATAACTAGAATGGCCTAGGGGAAAAGAACGTATACCGTTGTAATCGGGCGAGTTTCTACTTTCAGATGCAACAGAAATTTTGCGGATTAGTCAATCCGTTCGCGAGATATGACAGTTTGGATGTACGAAACGCTTGAGAAACTCTAAATTTTCACAGTTCTGATGCTCGAAACGATTAACTAGAATGGCCTAGGGTAAAAGTACACATACCGTTGTAATCGGGGGAGTTTCTCCATTCAGATGCAACAGTAATTTTGCGGATTGGTCAATCCGTTCGCGAGATATGGCCGTTTGGAGGTAAGAAACGCTTGAGAAACTCAAAATTTTCGCAGTTCTGATGCTTGAAACGAATAAGTAGAACGGCCTAGGGGAAAAGTACGCATACCGTTGTAATCGGGCGAGTTTCTACTTTCAGATGCAACAGAAATTTTGTGGATTGGTAAATCCGTTCGCCAGATATGGCAGTTTGGAGGTAAGAAACGCTTGAGAAACTCAAAATTTTCGCAGTTCTGATGCTCGAAATGAATAACTAGGACGGCCTAGGGGAAAAGTACGCACACCGTTGTAATCGGGCGAGTTTGTACTTTCAGATGCAGCAGAAATTTTGCGGATTGGTCAATCCGTTCGCGAGATATGGCAGTTTGGAGGTAAGAAACACTTGAGAAACTCAAAATTTTCGCAGTTCTGATGCTCGAAACGAATAACTACAATGGCCTAGGGGAAAAGTACGTATACCGTTGTAATCGGGCGAGTTTCTACTTTCAGATGCAACAGAAATTTTGCGGATTCGTCAATCCGTTTGCGAGATATTGCAGTTTGGGGGTAAGAAACGCTTGAGAAACTCAAAATTTTCGTAGCTCTGATGCGCGGGAGTAATACCTAGAATGGCCTAGGGGAAAACTACACATACCGTTGTAATCGGACGAGTTTCTACTTTCAGATGCAACAGAAATTTTGCGGATTGGTCAATCCGTTCGCGAGATATGGCAGTTTGGAGGTAAGAAACGCTTGAGAAACTCAAAATTTTCGTAGCTCTGATGCGCGAGAGTAATACCTAGAATGGCCTAGGGGAAAACTACACATACCGTTGTAATCGGGCGTGTTTCTACTTTCAGATGCAACAGAAATTTTGCGGATTGGTCAATCCGTTCGCGAGATATGGCAGTTTGGAGGTAAGAAACGCTTGAGAAACTTAAAATTTTCGCAGTTCTGATGCTCAAAACGAATAACTAGAATGGCCTAGGGGAAAAGAACGTATACCGTTGTAATCGGGCGAGTTTCTACTTTCAGATGCAACAGAAATTTTGCGGATTAGTCAATCCGTTCGCGAGATATGACAGTTTGGATGTACGAAACGCTTGAGAAACTCTAAATTTTCACAGTTCTGATGCTCGAAACGATTAACTAGAATGGCCTAGGGTAAAAGTACACATACCGTTGTAATCGGGGGAGTTTCTCCATTCAGATGCAACAGTAATTTTGCGGATTGGTCAATCCGTTCGCGAGATATGGCCGTTTGGAGGTAAGAAACGCTTGAGAAACTCAAAATTTTCGCAGTTCTGATGCTTGAAACGAATAAGTAGAACGGCCTAGGGGAAAAGTACGCATACCGTTGTAATCGGGCGAGTTTCTACTTTCAGATGCAACAGAAATTTTGTGGATTGGTTAATCCGTTCGCCAGATATGGCAGTTTGGAGGTAAGAAACGCTTGAGAAACTCAAAATTTTCGCAGTTCTGATGCTCGAAATGAATAACTAGGACGGCCTAGGGGAAAAGTACGCACACCGTTGTAATCGGGCGAGTTTGTACTTTCAGATGCAGCAGAAATTTTGCGGATTGGTCAATCCGTTCGCGAGATATGGCAGTTTGGAGGTAAGAAACACTTGAGAAACTCAAAATTTTCGCAGTTCTGATGCTCGAAACGAATAACTACAATGGCCTAGGGGAAAAGTACGTATACCGTTGTAATCGGGCGAGCTTCTACTTTCAGATGCAACAGAAATTTTGCGGATTCGTCATTCCGTTTGCGAGATATGGCAGTTTGGAGGTAAGAAACGGTTGAGAAACTCAAAATTTTCGCAGTTCTGATTCTCAAAACGAATAACTAGAATGGCCTAGGGGAAAAGTACACATACCGTTGTAATCGGGCGAGTTTCTACTTTCAGATGCAACAGAAATTTTGCGGATTCGTCTATCAGTTCGCGAGATACGTCAGTTTGGAGGGATGAAATGGTTGAGAAACTCAACATTTTCGCAGTTCTGATGGTCGAAACAAATAACGAGATTGGGCTAGGGGACAGGTACACATACCTTTGTGATCGGGAGAGTTTCTACATTCAGATGCAACAGAAATTATTCGGATTCGTCAATCCGTTCGCGAGATATGGCAGTTTCGAGGTAAGAAACGGTTGAGAAACTCAAAATTTTCTCAGTTCTGATGGTCGAAACGAATAACTAGAATGGCCCAGGGGAAAAGTACACATACCGTTGTAATCGGGCGAGTTTCTACTTTCAGATGCAACAGAAATTCTGCGGATTCGTCAATCCGTTCGAGAGACATGGCAGTTTGGGTGTAAGAAACGCTTGAGAAACTCAAAATTTTCGTAGCTCTGATGCGCGGGAGTAATACCTAGAATGGCCTAGGGGAAAACTACACATACCGTTGTAATCGGACGAGTTTCTACTTTCAGATGCAACAGAAATTTTGCGGATTGGTCAATCCGTTCGCGAGATATGGCAGTTTGGAGGTAAGAAACGCTTGAGAAACTCAAAATTTTCGTAGCTCTGATGCGCGAGAGTAATACCTAGAATGGCCTAGGGGAAAACTACACATACCGTTGTAATCGGGCGTGTTTCTACTTTCAGATGCAACAGAAATTTTGCGGATTGGTCAATCCGTTCGCGAGATATGGCAGTTTGGAGGTAAGAAACGCTTGAGAAACTCAAAATTTTCGCAGTTCTGATGCTCAAAACGAATAACTAGAATGGCCTAGGGGAAAAGAACGTATACCGTTGTAATCGGGCGAGTTTCTACTTTCAGATGCAACAGAAATTTTGCGGATTAGTCAATCCGTTCGCGAGATATGACAGTTTGGAGGTACGAAACGCTTGAGAAACTCTAAATTTTCACAGTTCTGATGCTCGAAACGATTAACTAGAATGGCCTAGGGTAAAAGTACACATACCGTTGTAATCGGGGGAGTTTCTCCATTCAGATGCAACAGTAATTTTGCGGATTGGTCAATCCGTTCGCGAGATATGGCCGTTTGGAGGTAAGAAACGCTTGAGAAACTCAAAATTTTCGCAGTTCTGATGCTCGAAACGAATAACTAGAATGGCCTAGGGGAAAAGTACACATACCGTTGTAATCGGGCGAGTTTCTACTTTCAGATGCAACAGAAATTTTGCGGATTCGTCTATCAGTTCGCGAGATAGGTCAGTTTGGAGGGATGAAATGGTTGAGAAACTCAACATTTTCGCAGTTCTGATGGTCGAAACAAATAACGAGATTGGGCTAGGGGACAGGTACACATACCTTTGTGATCGGGAGAGTTTCTACATTCAGATGCAACAGAAATTATTCGGATTCGTCAATCCGTTCGCGAGATATGGCAGTTTCGAGGTAAGAAACGGTTGAGAAACTCAAAATTTTCTCAGTTCTGATGGTCGAAACGAATAACTAGAATGGCCCAGGGGAAAAGTACACATACCGTTGTAATCGGGCGAGTTTCTACTTTCAGATGCAACAGAAATTCTGCGGATTCGTCAATCCGTTCGAGAGACATGGCAGTTTGGGGGTAAGAAACGCTTGAGAAACTCAAAATTTTCGTAGCTCTGATGCGCGGGAGTAATACCTAGAATGGCCTAGGGGAAAACTACACATACCGTTGTAATCGGACGAGTTTCTACTTTCAGATGCAACAGAAATTTTGCGGATTGGTCAATCCGTTCGCGAGATATGGCAGTTTGGAGGTAAGAAACGCTTGAGAAACTCAAAATTTTCGTAGCTCTGATGCGCGAGAGTAATACCTAGAATGGCCTAGGGGAAAACTACACATACCGTTGTAATCGGGCGTGTTTCTACTTTCAGATGCAACAGAAATTTTGCGGATTGGTCAATCCGTTCGCGAGATATGGCAGTTTGGAGGTAAGAAACGCTTGAGAAACTCAAAATTTTCGCAGTTCTGATGCTCAAAACGAATAACTAGAATGGCCTAGGGGAAAAGAACGTATACCGTTGTAATCGGGCGAGTTTCTACTTTCAGATGCAACAGAAATTTTGCGGATTAGTCAATCCGTTCGCGAGATATGACAGTTTGGAGGTACGAAACGCTTGAGAAACTCTAAATTTTCACAGTTCTGATGCTCGAAACGATTAACTAGAATGGCCTAGGGTAAAAGTACACATACCGTTGTAATCGGGGGAGTTTCTCCATTCAGATGCAACAGTAATTTTGCGGATTGGTCAATCCGTTCGCGAGATATGGCCGTTTGGAGGTAAGAAACGCTTGAGAAACTCAAAATTTTCGCAGTTCTGATGCTCGAAACGAATAACTAGAATGGCCTAGGGGAAAAGTACACATACCGTTGTAATCGGGCGAGTTTCTACTTTCAGATGCAACAGAAATTTTGCGGATTCGTCTATCAGTTCGCGAGATAGGTCAGTTTGGAGGGATGAAATGGTTGAGAAACTCAACATTTTCGCAGTTCTGATGGTCGAAACAAATAACGAGATTGGGCTAGGGGACAGGTACACATACCTTTGTGATCGGGAGAGTTTCTACATTCAGATGCAACAGAAATTATTCGGATTCGTCAATCCGTTCGCGAGATATGGCAGTTTCGAGGTAAGAAACGGTTGAGAAACTCAAAATTTTCTCAGTTCTGATGGTCGAAACGAATAACTAGAATGGCCCAGGGGAAAAGTACACATACCGTTGTAATCGGGCGAGTTTCTACTTTCAGATGCAACAGAAATTCTGCGGATTCGTCAATCCGTTCGAGAGACATGGCAGTTTGGGGGTAAGAAACGCTTGAGAAACTCAAAATTTTCGTAGCTCTGATGCGCGGGAGTAATACCTAGAATGGCCTAGGGGAAAACTACTCATACCGTTGTAATCGGGCGAGTTTCTACTTTCAGATGCAACAGAAATTTTGCGGATTGGTCAATCCGTTCGCGAGATATGGCAGTTTGGAGGTAAGAAACGCTTGAGAAACTCAAAATTTTCGCAGTTCTGATGCTCGAAACGAATAACTAGAATGGCCTAGGGGAAAAGAACGTATACTGTTTTAATCGGGCGAGTTTCTACTTTCAGATGCAACAGAAATTTTGTGGATTGGTCAATCCGTTCGCCAGATATGGCAGTTTGGAGGTAAGAAACCCTTGAGAAACTCAAAATTTTCGTAGCTCTGACGCGCGAGAGTAATATCTAGAATGGCCTAGGGGAAAACTACACATACCGTTGTAATCGGGCGAGTTTCTACTTTCAGATGCAACAGAAATTTTGCGGATTGGTCAATCCGTTCGCGAGATATGACAGTTTGGAGGTAAGAAACGCTTGAGGAACTCTAAATTTTCACAGTTCTGATGCTCGAAACGACTAACTAGAATGGCCTAGGGTAAAAGCACACATACCGTTGTAATCGGGGGAGTTTCTCCATTCAGATGCAACAGTAATTTTGCGGATTGGTCAATCCGTTCGCGAGATATGGCCGTTTGCAGGTAAGAAGCGCTTGAGAAACTCAACATTTTCGCAGTTCTCAGTCTCGACACGAATAACTAGAATGGCCTAGGGGAAAGGTACACATAACGTTGTAATCGGGCGAGTTTCTACTTTCAGATGCAACAGAAATTTTGCGGATTCGTCAATCCGTTCGCGAGATATGGCAGTTTGAATGTAAGAAACGGTTGAGAAACTCAACATTTTCGCAGTTCTCAGTCTTGACACGAATAACTAGAATGGCCTAGGGGAAAAGTACACATAACGTTGTAATCGAGCGAGTTTCTATTTTCAGATGCAACAGAAATTTTGCGGATTCGTCAATCCGTTCGCGCGATATGGCAGCTTGGAGGGAAGAAACGGTTGAGAAACTCAAAATTTACGCAGTTCTGATGCTCGAAACGAATAACTAGAATAGCCTAGGGGAAAAGTATACATACCGTTGTAATCGGGCGAGTTTCTACTTTCAGATGCAACAGAAATTTTGCGGATTCGTCAATCCGTTCGCGAGATATGGCAGTTTGGGTGTAAGAAACGCTTGAGAAACTCAAAATTTTCACAGTTATGATCCTCGAAACGAATAACTAGAACGGCCTAGGGGAAAAGTACGCATACCGTTGTAATCGGGCGAGTTTCTACTTTCAGATGCAACAGAAATTTTGTGGATTGGGCAATCCGTTCGCGAGATATGGCAGTTTGGAGGTAAGAAACGCTTGAGAAACTCAAAATTTTCACAGTTCTGATGCTCGAAACGATTAACTAGAATGGCCTAGGGTAAAAGTACACATACCGTTGTAATCGGGGGAGTTTCTCCATTCAGATGCAACAGTAATTTTGCGGATTGGTCAATCCGTTCGCGAGATATGGCCGTTTGCAGGTAAGAAGCGCTTGAGAAACTCAAAATTTTCGCAGTTCTGATGCTCGAAACGAATAAGTAGAACGGCCTAGGGGAAAAGTACGCATACCGTTGTAATCGGGCGAGTTTCTACTATCAGATGCATCAGAAATATTGTGGATTGGTCAATCTGTTCGCCAGATATGGCAGTTTGGATGTAAGAAACGCTTGAGAAACTCAAAATTTTCGCAGCTCTGATGCGCGAAACGAATACCTAGAATGGCCTAGGGGAAAAATACACATACCGTTGTAATCGGGCGAGTTTCTACTTTCAGATGCAACAGAAATTTTGCGGATTGGTCAATCCGTTCGCGAGATATGGCAGTTTGGAGGTAAGAAACGCTTGAGAAACCCAAAATTTTCGTAGCTCTGATGCGCGAGAGTAACACCTAGAATGGCCTAGGGGAAAACTACACATACCGTTGTAATCGGGCGAGTTTCTACTTTCAAATGCAACAGAAATTTTGCGGATTGGTCAATCCGTTCGCGAGATATAGCAGTTTGGATGTAAGAAACGCTTGAGAAACTCAAAATTTTCGTAGCTCTGATGCGCGAGAGTAATACCCAGAATGGCCTAGGGGAAAACAACACATACCGTTGTAATCGGGCGAGTTTCTACATTCAGATGCAACAGAAATTTTGCGGATTGGTCAATCTGTTCGCGAGATATGGCAGTTTGGAGGTAAGAAACGCTTGAGAAACTCAAAATTTTCGCAGTTCTGGTGCTCGAAACGAATAACTAGAATGGCCTAGGGGAAAAGTACGTATACCGTTGTAATCGGGCGAGTTTCTTCTTTCAGATACAACAGAAATTTTGTGGATTGGTCAATCCATTCGCCAGATATGGCAGTTTGGAGGTAAGAAAAGCTTGAGAAACTCAAAATTTTCACAGTTATGATCCTCGAAACGAATAACTAGAACGGCCTAGGGGAAAAGTACGCATACCGTTGTAATCGGGCGAGTTTCTACTTTCAGATGCAACAGAAATTTTGTGGATTGGGCAATCCGTTCGCGAGATATGGCAGTTTGGAGGTAAGAAACGCTTGAGAAACTCAAAATTTTCACAGTTCTGATGCTCGAAACGATTAACTAGAATGGCCTAGGGTAAAAGTACACATACCGTTGTAATCGGAGGAGTTTCTCCATTCAGATGCAACAGTAATTTTGCGGATTGGTCAATCCGTTCGCGAGATATGGCAGTTTGGAGGTAAAAAACGCTTTAGAAAGTCAAAATTTTCGCAGTTCTGGTGCTCGAAACGAATAACTAGAATGGCCTAGGGGAAAAGTACGTATACCGTTGTAATCGGGCGAGTTTCTACTTTCAGATGCAAAGGAAATTTTGCGGATTCGTCAATCCGTTCGCGAGATATGGCAGTTTGGGGGTAAGAAACGCTTGAGAAACTCTGAATTTTCGTAGCTCTGATGCGCGAAACGAATACCTAGAATGGCCTAGGGGAAAACTACACATACCGTTGTAATCGGGCGAGTTTCTACTTTCAGATGCAACAGAAATTTTGCGGATTCGTCAATCCGTTTGCGAGATATGGCAGTTTGGGGGTAAGAAACGCTTGAGAAACTCAAAATTTTCGCAGTTCTGATGCTCGAAACGAATAACTAGAATGGCCTAGGGGAAAAGTACGTATACCGTTGTAATCGGGCGAGTTTCTACTTTCAGATGCAACAGAAATTTTGCGGATTCGTCAATCCGTTTGCGAGATATTGCAGTTTGGGGGTAAGAAACGCTTGAGAAACTCAAAATTTTCGTAGCTCTGATGCGCGGGAGTAATACCTAGAATGGCCTAGGGGAAAACTACACATACCGTTGTAATCGGACGAGTTTCTACTTTCAGATGCAACAGAAATTTTGCGGATTGGTCAATCCGTTCGCGAGATATGGCAGTTTGGAGGTAAGAAACGCTTGAGAAACTCAAAATTTTCGTAGCTCTGATGCGCGAGAGTAATACCTAGAATGGCCTAGGGGAAAACTACACATACCGTTGTAATCGGGCGTGTTTCTACTTTCAGATGCAACAGAAATTTTGCGGATTGGTCAATCCGTTCGCGAGATATGGCAGTTTGGAGGTAAGAAACGCTTGAGAAACTCAAAATTTTCGCAGCTCTGATGCGCGAAACGAATACCTAGAATGGCCTAGGGGAAAAATACACATACCGTTGTAATCGGGCGAGTTTCTACTTTCAGATGCAACAGAAATTTTGCGGATTGGTCAATCCGTTCGCGAGATATGGCAGTTTGGAGGTAAGAAACGCTTGAGAAACCCAAAATTTTCGTAGCTCTGATGCGCGAGAGTAACACCTAGAATGGCCTAGGGGAAAACTACACATACCGTTGTAATCGGGCGTGTTTCTACTTTCAGATGCAACAGAAATTTTGCGGATTGGTCAATCCGTTCGCGAGATATGGCAGTTTGGAGGTAAGAAACGCTTGAGAAACTCAAAATTTTCGTAGCTCTGATGCGCGGGAGTAATACCTAGAATGGCCTAGGGGAAAACTACACATACCGTTGTAATCGGGCGAGTTTCTACTTTCAAATGCAACAGAAATTTTGCGGATTGGTCAATCCGTTCGCGAGATATAGCAGTTTGGATGTAAGAAACGCTTGAGAAACTCAAAATTTTCGTAGCTCTGATGCGCGAGAGTAATACCCAGAATGGCCTAGGGGAAAACAACACATACCGTTGTAATCGGGCGAGTTTCTACATTCAGATGCAACAGAAATTTTGCGGATTGGTCAATCTGTTCGCGAGATATGGCAGTTTGGAGGTAAGAAACGCTTGAGAAACTCAAAATTTTCGCAGTTCTGGTGCTCGAAACGAATAACTAGAATGGCCTAGGGGAAAAGTACGTATACCGTTGTAATCGGGCGAGTTTCTTCTTTCAGATACAACAGAAATTTTGTGGATTGGTCAATCCGTTCGCCAGATATGGCAGTTTGGAGGTAAGAAAAGCTTGAGAAACTCAAAATTTTCACAGTTATGATCCTCGAAACGAATAACTAGAACGGCCTAGGGGAAAAGTACGCATACCGTTGTAATCGGGCGAGTTTCTACTTTCAGATGCAACAGAAATTTTGTGGATTGGGCAATCCGTTCGCGAGATATGGCAGTTTGGAGGTAAGAAACGCTTGAGAAACTCAAAATTTTCACAGTTCTGATGCTCGAAACGATTAACTAGAATGGCCTAGGGTAAAACTACACATACCGTTGTAATCGGAGGAGTTTCTCCATTCAGATGCAACAGTAATTTTGCGGATTGGTCAATCCGTTCGCGAGATATGGCAGTTTGGAGGTAAAAAACGCTTTAGAAAGTCAAAATTTTCGCAGTTCTGGTGCTCGAAACGAATAACTAGAATGGCCTAGGGGAAAAGTACGTATACCGTTGTAATCGGGCGAGTTTCTACTTTCAGATGCAAAGGAAATTTTGCGGATTCGTCAATCCGTTCGCGAGATATGGCAGTTTGGGGGTAAGAAACGCTTGAGAAACTCTGAATTTTCGTAGCTCTGATGCGCGAAACGAATACCTAGAATGGCCTAGGGGAAAACTACACATACCGTTGTAATCGGGCGAGTTTCTACTTTCAGATGCAACAGAAATTTTGCGGATTCGTCAATCCGTTTGCGAGATATGGCAGTTTGGGGGTAAGAAACGCTTGAGAAACTCAAAATTTTCGCAGTTCTGATGCTCGAAACGAATAACTAGAATGGCCTAGGGGAAAAGTACGTATACCGTTGTAATCGGGCGAGTTTCTACTTTCAGATGCAACAGAAATTTTGCGGATTCGTCAATCCGTTTGCGAGATATTGCAGTTTGGGGGTAAGAAACGCTTGAGAAACTCAAAATTTTCGTAGCTCTGATGCGCGGGAGTAATACCTAGAATGGCCTAGGGGAAAACTACACATACCGTTGTAATCGGACGAGTTTCTACTTTCAGATGCAACAGAAATTTTGCGGATTGGTCAATCCGTTCGCGAGATATGGCAGTTTGGAGGTAAGAAACGCTTGAGAAACTCAAAATTACGTAGCTCTGATGCGCGAGAGTAATACCTAGAATGGCCTAGGGGAAAACTACACATACCGTTGTAATCGGGCGTGTTTCTACTTTCAGATGCAACAGAAATTTTGCGGATTGGTCAATCCGTTCGCGAGATATGGCAGTTTGGAGGTAAGAAACGCTTGAGAAACTCAAAATTTTCGTAGCTCTGATGCGCGAGAGTAATACCTAGAATGGCCTAGGGGAAAACTACACATACCGTTGTAATCGGGCGAGCTTCTACTTTCAGATGCAACAGAAATTTTGCGGATTAGTCAATCCGTTCGCGAGATATGACAGTTTGGAGGTACGAAACGCTTGAGAAACTCTAAATTTTCACAGTTCTGATGCTCGAAACTATTAACTAGAATGGCCTAGGGTAAAAGTACACATACCGTTGTAATCGGGGGAGTTTCTCCATTCAGATGCAACAGTAATTTTGCGGATTGGTCAATCCGTTCGCGAGATATGGCCGTTTGGAGGTAAGAAACGCTTGAGAAACTCAAAATTTTCGCAGTTCTGATGCTCGAAACGAATAACTAGAATGGCCTAGGGGAAAAGTACATATACTGTTGTGATCGAGCGAGTTTCTACATTCAGATGCAACAGAAATTATACGGATTCGTCAATCCGTTCGCGAGATATGGCAGTTTGGAGGTAAGAAACGCTTGAGAAACTCAAAATTTTCACAGTTCTGATGGTCGAAACGAATAACTAGAACGGCGTAGGGGAAAAGTACACATACCGTTGTAATCGGGCGAGTTTCTACTTTCAGACGCAACAGAAATTCTGCGGATTCGTCAATCCGTTCGAGAGACATGGCAGTTTGGGGGTAAGAAACGCTTGAGAAACTCAAAATTTTCGTAGCTCTGATGCGCGAAACGAATACCTAGAATGGCCTAGGGGAGAACTACACATACCGTTGTAATCGGGCGAGTTTCTACTTTCAGATGCAAAGGAAATTTTTCGGATTCGTCAATCCGTTCGCGAGATATGGCAGTTTGGGGGTAAGAAACGCTTGAGAAACTCTGAATTTTCGTAGCTCTGATGCGCGAAACGAATACCTAGAATGGCCTAGGGGAAAACTACACATACCGTTGTAATCGGGCGAGTTTCTACTTTCAGATGCAACAGAAATTTTGCGGATTCGTCAATCCGTTTGCGAGATATGGCAGTTTGGGTGTAAGAAACGCTTGAGAAACTCAAAATTCTCGTATCTCTGATGCGCGGGAGAAATACCTAGAATGGCCTAGGGGAAAACTACACATACCGTTGTAATCGGGCGAGTTTCTACTTTCAGATGCAACAGAAATTTTGCGGATTGGTCAATCCGTTCGCGAGATATGACAGTTTGGAGGTAAGAAACGCTTGAGAAACTCTAAATTTTCACAGTTCTGATGCTCGAAACGAATACCTAGAATGGCCTAGGGGAAAACTACACATACGGTTGTAATCGGGCGAGTTTCTACTTTCAGATGCAACAGAAATTTTGCGGATTGGGCAATCCGTTCGCGAGATATGGCAGTTTGGAGGTAAGAAACGCTTGAGAAACTCAAAATTTTCGCAGTTCTGATGCTCGAAACGAATAACTAGAATGGCCTAGGGGAATAGTACGTATACCGTTGTAATCGGGCGAGTTTCATCTTTCAGATACAACAGAAATTTTGTGGATTGGTCAATCCGTTCGCGAGATATGGCAGTTTGGAGGAAAGAAAAGCTTGAGAAACTCAAAATTTTCACAGTTCTGATCCTCGAAACGAATAACTAGAACGGCCTAGGGGAAAAGTACGCATACCGTTGTAATCGGGCGAGTTTCTACTTTCAGATGCAACAGAAATTTTGTGGATTGGTCAATCCGTTCGCCAGATATGGCAGTTTGGAGGTAAGAAACGCTTGAGAAACTCAAAATTTTCGCAGTTCTGATGCTCGAAATGAATAACTAGGACGGTCTAGGGGAAAAGTACGCACACCGTTGTAATCGGGCGCGTTTCTACTTTCAGATGCAAAAGAAATTTTGCAGATTGGTCAATCCGTTCGCGAGATATGGCAGTTTGGAGGTAAGAAACGCTTGAGAAACACAAAATTTTCGCAGTTCTGATGCTCGAAACGAATAACTAGAATGGCCTAGGGAAAAAGTACACATACCGTTGTAATCGGGCGAGTTTCTACATTCAGATGCAACAGAAATTATTCGGATTCGTCAATCCGTTCGCGAGATATGACAGTTTGGAAGTAAGAACCGTTTGGAGAAACTCAAAATTTTCACAGTTCTGATGCTGGAAACGAATAACTAGAACGGCCTAGGGGAAAAGTACGCATACCGTTGTAATCGGGCGAGTTTCTACTTTCAGAGGCAACAGAAATTTTGTGGATTGGTCAATCCGTTCGCCAGATATGGCAGTTTGGAGGTAAGAAACGCTTGAGAAACCCAAAATTTTCTCAGTTCTGATGCTCGAAACGAATAACTAGAACGGCGTAGGGGAAATGTACGTATACCGTTGAAATCGGGCGAGTTTCTACTTTCAGATGCAACAGAAATTTTGCGGATTCGTCAATCCGTTCGAGAGACATGGCAGTTTGGGGGTAAGAAACGCTTGAGAAACTCAAAATTTTCGCAGTTCTGATGCTCGAAACGAATAACTAGAGCGGCCTAGGGGAAAAGTACGCATACCGTTGTAATCGGGCGAGTTTCTACTCTCAGATGCAACAGAAATTTTCCGGATTGGTCAATCCGTTCGCGAGATATGTCAGTTTGGAGGGATGAAATGGTTGAGAAACTCAACATTTTCGCAGTTCTGATGGTCGAAACGAATAACTAGAACGGCGTAGGGGAAATGTACGTATACCGTTGAAATCGGGCGAGTTTCTACTTTCAGATGCAACAGAAATTTTGCGGAATCGTCAATCCGTTCGCGAGATATGGCAGTTTGGAGGTAAGAAACGGTTGAGAAGCTCAAAATATTCGCAGTTCTGATGCTCGAAACGAATAACTAGAATGGCCTAGGGGAAAAGTACATATACTGTTGTGATCGAGCGAGTTTCTACATTCAGATGCAACAGAAATTATACGGATTCGTCAATCCGTTCGCGAGATATGGCAGTTTGGAGGTAAGAAACGGTTGAGAAACTCAAAATTTTCACAGTTCTGATGGTCGAAACGAATAACTAGAATGGCCCAGGGGAAAAGTACACATACCGTTATAATCGGGCGAGTTTCTACTTTCAGATGCAACAGAAATTCTGCGGATTCGTCAATCCGTTCGAGAGACATGGCAGTTTGGGGGTAAGAAACGCTTGAGAAACTCAAAATTTTCGTAGCTCTGATGCGCGAAACGAATACCTAGAATGGCCTAGGGGAGAACTACACATACCGTTGTAATCGGGCGAGTTTCTGCTTTCAGATGCAACAGAAATTATTCGGATTCGTCAATCCGTTCGCGAGATATGGCAGTTTGGAGGTAAGAGACGGTTGAGAAACGCAAAATTTTCGCAGTTCTGATGCTCGATACGAATAACTAGAATGGCCTAGGGGAAAAGTACACATACCGTTGTAATCGGACGAGTTTCTACTTTCAGATGCAACGGAAATTATTCGGATTCGTCAATCCGTTCGCGACATATGGCATATTTGTAGGTAAGAAACGTTTGAGAAACTCAAAATTTTCGCAGTTCTGATGCTCGAAACGAATAACTAGAATGGCCTAAGGGAAAAGTACACATACCGTTGAAATCGGGCGAGTTTCTACTTTCAGATGCAACAGACATTATTCGGAATCGTCAATCCGTTCGCGGGATATGGCAGTTTGGAGGTAAGAAACGGTTGAGGAGCTCAAAATTTTCGCAGATCTGATGCTCGAACGAATAACTAGAATGGCCTAGGGGAAAAATACACATACCGTTGTAATCGGGCGAGATTCTACTTTCAGATGCAACAGAAATTATTCGGATTCGTCAATCCGTTCGCGAGATATGGCAGTTTGGAGGTAAGAAACGGTTGAGAAACTCAAAATTTTCGCAGTTCTGATGCTCAAAACGAATAACTAGAATGGCCTAGGGGAAAAGTACACATACCGTTGTAATCGGGCGAGTTTCTACTTTCAGATGCAACAGAAATTTTGCGGATTCGTCTATCAGTTCGCGAGATATGTCAGTTTGGAGGGATGAAATGGTTGAGAAACTCAACATTTTCGCAGTTCTGATGGTCGAAACAAATAACGAGATTGGGCTAGGGGACAAGTACACATACCTTTGTGATCGGGAGAGTTTCTACATTCAGATGCAACAGAAATTATTCGGATTCGTCAATCCGTTCGCGAGATATGGCAGTTTCGAGGTAAGAAACGGTTGAGAAACTCAAAATTTTCTCAGTTCTGATGGTCGAAACGAATAACTAGAATGGCCCAGGGGAAAAGTACACATACCGTTGTAATCGGGCGAGTTTCTACTTTCAGATGCAACAGATATTATTCGGATTCGTCAAGCCGTTCGCGAGATATGGCAGTTTGGTTGTAAGAAACGGTTGAGAAACTCAAAATTTTCGCAGATCTGATGGTCGAAACGAATAACTAGAATGGCCCAGGGGACAAGTACACATACCGTTGTAATCGGGCGAGTTTCTACTTTCAGATGCAACAGATATTATTCAGATTCGTTAATCCGTTCGCGACATATGGCATATTTGCAGGTAAGAAACGTTTGAGAAACTCAAAATTTTCGCTGTTCTGATGGTCGAAACGAATAACTAGAATGGGCTAGGGGACAAGTACACATACCTTTGTGATCGGCAGAGTTGCTACATTCAGATGCAACAGAAATTATTCGGATTCGTCAATCCGTTCGCGAGATATGGCAGTTTGGAGGTAAGAAACGGTTGAGGAACTCAAAATTTTCGCAGTTCTGATGCTCGAAACGAATAACTAGAATGGTCTAGGGGAAAAGTAAACATACCGTTGTAATCGGGCGAGTTTCTACTTTCAGATGCAACAGAAATTATTCAGATTCGTTAATCCGTTCGCGAGATATGCCAGTGTGGTGGTAAGAAACGGTTGAGAACCTCAAAATTTTCGCAGTTCTGATGGTCGAAACGAATAACTAGAATGGCCTAGGGGAAAAGTACACATACCGTTGTAATCGGGCGAGTTTCTACTTTCAGATGCAACGGAAATTATTCGGATTCGTCAATCCGTTCGCGAGATATGGCAGTTTGGATGTAAGAAACGGTTGAGAAACTCAAAATTTTCGCAACTTCTGATGCTGGAAACGAATAACTAGATTGGCCTAGGGGAAAAGTACACATACCGTTGTAATCGGGCGAGTTTCTACTTTCAGATGCAACGGAAATTATTCGGATTCGTCAATCCGTTCGCGACATATGGCATATTTGCAGGTAATAAACGTTTGAGAAACTCAAAATTTTCGCTGTTCTGATGGTCGAAACGAATAACTAGAATGGCCTAGGGGAAAAGTACACATACCGTTGTAATCGGGCGAGTTTCTACTTTCAGATGCAACAGAAATTATTCGGAATCGTCAATCCGTTCGCGAGATATGGCAGTTTGGAGGTAAGAAACGGTTGAGAAGCTCAAAATATTCGCAGTTCTGATGCTCGAAACGAATAACTAGAATGGCCTAGGGGAAAAGTACATATACTGTTGTGATCGAGCGAGTTTCTACATTCAGATGCAACAGAAATTATACGGATTCGTCAATCCGTTCGCGAGATATGGCAGTTTGGAGGTAAGAAACGGTTGAGAAACTCAAAATTTTCACAGTTCTGATGGTCGAAACGAATAACTAGAACGGCGTAGGGGAAAAGTACACATACCGTTGTAATCGGGCGAGTTTCTACTTTCAGATGCAACAGAAATTCTGCGGATTCGTCAATCCGTTCGAGAGACATGGCAGTTTGGGGGTAAGAAACGCTTGAGAAACTCAAAATTTTCGTAGCTCTGATGCGCGAAACGAATACCTAGAATGGCCTAGGGGAGAACTACACATACCGTTGTAATCGGGCGAGTTTCTGCTTTCAGATGCAACAGAAATTATTCGGATTCGTCAATCCGTTCGCGAGATATGGCAGTTTGGAGGTAAGAGACGGTTGAGAATCGCAAAATTTTCGCAGTTCTGATGCTCGATACGAATAACTAGAATGGCCTAGGGGAAAAGTACACATACCGTTGTAATCGGGCGAGTTTCTACTTTCAGATGCAACGGAAATTATTCGGATTCGTCAATCCGTTCGCGACATATGGCATATTTGTAGGTAAGAAACGTTTGAGAAACTCAAAATTTTCGCAGTTCTGATGCTCGAAACGAAAAACTAGAATGGCCTAGGGGAAAAGTACACATACCGTTGAAATCGGGCGAGTTTCTACTTTCAGATGCAACAGAAATTATTCGGAATCGTCAATCCGTTCGCGAGATATGGCAGTTTGGAGGTAAGAAACGGTTGAGGAGCTCAAAATTTTCGCAGATCTGATGCTCGAACGAATAACTAGAATGGCCTAGGGGAAAAATACACATACCGTTGTAATCGGGCGAGATTCTACTTTCAGATGCAACAGAAATTATTCGGATTCGTCAATCCGTTCGCGAGATATGGCAGTTTGGAGTTAAGAAACGTTTGAGAAACTCAAAATTTTCGCTGTTCTGATGGTCGAAACGAATAACTAGAATGGGCTAGGGGACAAGTACACATACCTTTGTGATCGGGAGAGTTTCTACATTCAGATGCAACAGAAATTATTCGGATTCGTCAATCCGTTCGCGAGATATGGCAGTTTGGAGGTAAGAAACGGTTGAGAAACTCAAAATTTTCGCAGTTCTGATGCTCGAAACGAATAACTAGAACGGCCCAGGGGAAAAGTACACATACCGTTGTAATCGGGCGAGTTTCTACTTTCAGATGCAACAGAAATTATTCGGATTCGTCAATCCGTTCGCGACATATGGCAAATTTGTAGGTAAGAAACGGTTGAGAAACTTAAAATTTTCGCAGTTCTGATGCTCGAAACGAATAACTAGAATGGCCTAGGGGAAAAGCACACATACCGTTGTAATCGGGCGAGTTTCTACTTTCAGATGCAACAGAAATTATTCGGATTCGTCAATCCGTTCGCGAGATATGGCAGTTTGGAGGGAAGAAACGGTTGAGAAACTTAAACTTTTCGCAGTTCTGATGCTCGAAACGAAGAACTACAGTGGCCTAGGGGAAAAGTACGCATACCGTTGAAATCGGGCGAGTTTCTAATTTCAGATGCAACAGATATTATTCGGATTCGTCAATCCGTTCGCGAGATATGGCAGTTTGGTTGTAAGAAACGGTTGAGAAACTCAAAATTTTCGCAGTTCTGATGGTCGATACGAATAACTAGAATGGCCTAGGGGAAAAGTACACTTACCGTTGTAATCGGGCGAGTTTCTACTTTCAGATGCAACAGAAATTATTCGGATTCGTCAATCCGTTCGCGACATATGGCAAATTTGAAGGTAAGAAACGGTTGAGAAACTCAAAATTTTCGCAGTTCTGATGCTCGAAACGAATAACTAGAATGGCCTAGGGGAAAAATACACATACCGTTGTAATCGGGCGAGTTTCTACTTTCAGATGCAACAGAAATTATTCGGATTCGTCAATCCGTTCGCGAGATATGGCAGTTTGGAGGTAAGAAACGGTTGAGAAACTCAAAATTTTCTCAGTTGTGGTGCTCGAAACGAATAACTAGAATGGCCTAGGGGAAAAGAACACATACCGTTGTAATCGGGCGAGTTTCTACTTCAGATGCAACAGAAATTATTCGGAATCGTCAGTCCGTTCGCGAGATATGGCAGTTTGGTGGTAAGAAACGGTTGAGAAACTCAAAATTATCGCAGTTCTGATGCTCGAA
The DNA here is from genome assembly GCF_051014685.1 of Ptiloglossa arizonensis. Lineage (NCBI taxonomy): Eukaryota > Metazoa > Arthropoda > Insecta > Hymenoptera > Colletidae > Ptiloglossa > Ptiloglossa arizonensis. The sequence continues at coordinate 1,451,414 of NW_027478405.1, forward strand.
ACGAATAACTGGAATGGCCTAGGAGAAAAGTACACATACCGTTGAAATCATGCGGGTTCTACGTTCAGATGCAACAGCAATTTTGCGGATTCGTCAATCCGTTCGCGAGAACAGAATTGCGAAAATTTTGAGTTTCTCAACCGTTTCATACCTGCAAACTGCCATATCTCGCCAACGGATTGACGAATCCGCATAATTTCTGTTGCATCTGAAAGTAGAAACTCGCCGGATTACAACGGTGTGTGTACTTTTCCCCTAGGCCAATCTACCTATTCGTTTCGAGCATCAGTACTGCGAAAATTTTGAGTTTCTCAACCGTTTCTTACTTCCAAACTGCCATATCTCGCGAACGTAATGACGAAACCGCAAAATTTCTGTTGCGTCTGAAAGTAGAAACTCGCCCGATTACAACGGTATGCGTACTTTTCCCCTAGGCCGTTCTAGTTATTCGTTTCGAGCATCAGAACTGCGAAAATTTTGAGTTTCCAAACCGTTTCTTACCTCCAAACTGCCATATCTCGCGAACGGATTGACGAGTGCGAATAATTTCTGTTGCATCTGAAAGTAGAAACTCGCTCGATTACAACGGTATGTGTACTTTTCCCCTAGACCATTCTAGTTATTCGTTTCGACGATCAGAACAGCGAAAATTTTGAGTTTCTCAGCCGTTTCTTACATCCAAACTGCCATATCTCGCGAACGGATTGACGAGTGCGAATAATTTCTGTTGCATCTGAAAGTAGAAACTCGCCCGATTAAAACGTTATGTGTACTTTTCCCCTAGGCCATTCTAGTTATTCGTGTCGAGACTGAGAACTGCGAAAATGTTGAGTTTCTCAACCGTTTTTTACCTCCAAACTGCCATATCTCACGGACGGATTGACGAATCCGAAAAATTTCTGTTGTATCTGAAAGTGGAAACTCGCCCGATTACAACTGTATGTGTACTTTTATCCTAGGCCATTCTAGTTATGCGTTTCGAGCATCAGAACTGCGAAAATTTTAAATTTCTCAACCGTTTCTTACATCCAATCTGCCATATCTCGCGAACGTAATGACGAAACCGCAAAATTTCTGTTGCGTCTGAAAGTAGAAACTCGCCCGATTACAACGGTATGTGTACTTTTCCCCTAGGCCATTCTAGTTATTCGTGTCGAGACTGAGAACTGCGAGAATGTTGAGTTTCTCAACCGTTTTTTACATCCAAACTGCCATATCTCGCGAACGGATTGACGAATCCGCAAAATTTCTGTTGCATCTGAAAGTAGAAACTCGCCCGATTACAACGTTATGTGTACTTTTCCCCTAGGCCATTCTAGTTATTCGTTTCGACTATCAGAACTGCGAAAATTTTGAGTTTCTCAACAGTTTCTTACATCCAAACTGCCATATCTCGTGAACGGATTGACGAATCCGCAAAATTTCTGTTGCATCTGGAAGTAGAAACTCGCCCGATTACAACGGTATGTATACTTTTCCCCTAGGCCATTCTAGTTATTCGTTTCGAGCATCAGAACTGCGAAAATTTTAAGTTTCTCAACCGTTTCTTCCCTCCAAACTGCCATATCTCGCGAACGTATTGACGAATCCGCAAAATTTCTGTTGCTCTGAAAGTAGAAACTCGCCCGATTACAACGGTATGTGTACTCTTCCCCTAGGCAATTCTACTTTTTCGTTTCGAGCATCAGATCTGCGAAAATTTTGTGTTTCTCAACCGTTTCTTCCCTCCAAACTGCCATATCTCGCGAACGGATTGACGAATCCGCAAAATTTCTGTTGCACTGAAAGTAGAAACTCGCCCGATTACAGCGGTATGTGAACTTTTCCCCTAGGCCATTCTAGTTATTCGTGTCGAGACTGAGAACTGCGAAAATGTTGAGTTTCTCAACCGTTTCTTACATCCAAACTGCCATATCTCGCGAACGGATTGACGAATCCGCAAAATTTCTGTTGCATCTGAAAGTAGAAACTCGCCCGATTACAACGTTATGTGTACTTTTCCCCTAGGCCATTCTAGTTATTCGTTTCGAGCATCAGAACTGCGAAAATTTTAAGTTTCTCAACCGTTTCTTCCCTCCAAGCCGGCATATCGCGCGAACGTATTGACGAATCCGCAAAATTTCTGTTGCTCTGAAAGTAGAAACTCGCCCGATTACAACGGTATGTGTACTCTTCGCCTGGGCAATTCTACTTATTCGTTTCGAGCATCAGATCTGCGAAAATTTTGAGTTTCTCAACCGTTTCTTCCCTCCAAACTGCCATATCTCGCGAACGGATTGACGAATCCGCAAAATTTCTGTTGCATCTGAAAGTAGAAACTCGCCCGATTACAACGTTATGTGTACTTTTCCACTAGGCCATTCTAGTTATTCGTGTCGAGACTGAGAACTGCGAAAATGTTGAGTTTCTCAACCGTTTCTTACATCCAAACTGCCATATCTCGCGAACGTATTGACGAATCCGCAAAATTTCTGTTGCTCTGAAAGTAGAAACTCGCCCGATTACAACGGTATGTGTACTCTTCCCCTAGGCAATTCTACTTATTCGTTTCGAGCATCAGATCATCGAAAATTTTGAATTTCTCAACCGTCTCTTACCTCCAAACTGCCATATCTCGCGAACGGATTGACCAATCCACAAAATTTCTGTTGCATCTGAAAGTAGAAACTCGCCCGATTACAACGGTATGTATATTTTTCCCCTAGGCCATTCTAGTTATTCGTTTCGAGCATCAGAACTGCGTAAATTTTGAGTTTCTCAACCGTTTCTTCCCTCCAAGCTGGCATATCGCGCGAACGGATTGACGAATCCGCAAAATTTCTGTTGCATCTGACAGTAGAAACTCGCTCGATTACAACGTTATGTGTACTTTTCCCCTAGGCCATTCTAGTTATTCGTGTCGAGACTGAGAACTGCGAAAATGTTGAGTTTCTCAACCGTTTCTTACATCCAAACTGCCATATCTCGCGAACGGATTGACGAATCCGCAAAATTTCTGTTGCATCTGAAAGTAGAAACTCGCCCGATTACAACGTTATGTGTATTTTTCCCCTAGGCCAGTCTAGTTATTCGTGTCGAGACTGAGAACTGCGAGAATGTTGAGTTTCTCAACCGTTTTTTACATCCAAACTGCCATATCTCGCGAACGGATTGACGAATCCGCAAAATTTCTGTTGCATCTGGAAGTAGAAACTCGCCCGATTACAACGGTATGTATACTTTTCCCCTAGGCCATTCTACTTATTCGTTTCGAGCACCAGAACTGCGAAAATTTTAAGTTTCGGAACCGTTTCTACCCTCCAAACTGCCATATCTCGCGAACGTATTGACGAATCCGCAAAATTTCAGTTGCTCTGAAAGTAGAAACTCGCCCGATTACAACGGTATGTGTACTCTTCCCCTAGGCAATTCTACTTATTCGTTTCGAGCATCAGATCTGCGAAAATTTTAAGTTTCGGAACCGTTTCTACCCTCCAAACTGCCATATCTCGCGAACGTATTGACGAATCCGCAAAATTTCCGTTGCTCTGAAAGTAGAAACTCGCCCGATTACAACGGTATGTGTACTCTTCCCCTAGGCAATTCTACTTATTCGTTTCGAGCATCAGATCTGCGAAAATTTTGAGTTTCTCAACCGTTTCTTCCCTCCAAACTGCAATGTCTCGCGAACGAATTGACGTATCCGCAAAATTTCTGTTGCATCAGAAAGTAGAAACTCGCCCGATTACAACGTTATGTGTACTTTTCCCCTAGGCCATTCTAGTTATTCGTGTCGAGATTGAGAACTGCGAAAATGTTGAGTTTCTCAACCGTTTCTTACATCCAAACTGCCATATCTCGCGAACGGATTGACGAATCCGCAAAATTTCTGTTGCATCTGAAAGTAGAAACTCGCCCGATTACAGCGGTATGTGAACTTTTCCCATAGGCCATTCTAGTTATTCGTTTCGAGCATCAGAACTGCGAAAATATTGAGTTTCACCAACCGTTTCTTACCTCCAAACTGCCATATCTCGCGAACGCATTGACGAATCCGAATAATTTCTGTTGTATCTGATAGTAGAAACTCGCCCGATTACAACGTCATGTGTACTTTTCCCCTAGGCCATTCTAGTTATTCGTGTCAAGACTGAGAACTGCGAAAATGTTGAGTTTCTCATCCGTTTCTTACATTCAAACTGCCATATCTCGCGAACGGATTGACGAATCCGCAAAATTTCCGTTGCATCTGAAAGTAGAAACTCGCCCGATTACAACGTTATGTGTACTTTTCCCCTAGGCTATTCTAGTTATTCGTGTCGAGACTGAGAACTGCGAGAATGTTGAGTTTCTCAACCGTTTTTTACATCCAAACTGCCATATCTCGCGAACGGATTGACGAATCCGCAAAATTTCTGTTGCATCTGAAAGTAGAAACTCGCCCGATTACAACGTTATGTGTACTTTTCCCCTAGGCCATTCTAGTTATTCGTGTCGAGACTGAGAACTGCGAGAATGTTGAGTTTCTCAACCGTTTTTTACATCCAAACTGCCATATCTCGCGAACGGATTGACGAATCCGCAAAATTTCTGTTGCATCTGAAAGTAGAAACTCGCCCGATTACAACGTTATGTGTACTTTTCCCCTAGGCCATTCTAGTTATTCGTTTCGACGATCAGAATTGCGAAAATTTTGAATTTCTCAACAGTTTCCTACATCCAAACTGCCATATCTCGTGAACGGATTGACGAATCCGCAAAATTTCTGTTGCATCTGGAAGTAGAAACTCGCCCGATTACAACGGTATGTATACTTTTCCCCTAGGCCATTCTACTTATTCGTTTCGACGATCAGAATTGCGAAAATTTTGAGTTTCTCAACAGTTTCCTACATCCAAACTGCCATATCTCGTGAACGGATTGACGAATCCGCAAAATTTCTGTTGCATCTGGAAGTAGAAACTCGCCCGATTACAACGGTATGTATACTTTTCCCCTAGGCCATTCTACTTATTCGTTTCGAGCACCAGAAGTGCGAAAATTTTAAGTTTCGGAACCGTTTCTTCCCTCCAAACTGCCATATCTCGCGAACGTATTGACGAATCCGCAAAATTACTGTTGCTCTGGAAGTAGAAACTCGCCCGATTAAAACGGTATGTGTACTCTTCCCCTAGGCAATTCTACTTATTCGTTTCGAGCATCAGATCTGCGAAAATTTTGAGTTTCTCAACCGTTTCTTCCCTCCAAACTGCCATATCTCGCGAACGAATTGACGAATCCGCAAAATTTCTGTTGCATCTGAAAGTAGAAACTCGCCCGATTACAACGTTATGTGTACTTTTCCCCTAGGCCATTCTAGTTATTCGTGTCGAGACTGAGAACTGCGAAAATGTTGAGTTTCTCAACCGTTTCTTACATCCAAACTGCCATATCTCGCGAACGGATTGTCGAATCCGCAAAATTTCTGTTGCATCCGAAAGTAGAAACTCGCCCGATTACAACGTTATGTGTACTTTTCCCCTAGGCCATTCTAGTTATTCGTGTCGAGACTGTGAACTGCGAAAATGTTGAGTTTCTCAACCGTCTTTTACATCCAAACTGCCATATCTCGCGAACGGATTGACGAATCCGCAAAATTTCTGTTGCATCTGAAAGTAGAAACTCGCCCGATTACAGCGGTATGTGAACTTTTCCCCTAGGCCATTCTAGTTATTCGTGTCGAGACTGAGAACTGCGAAAATGTTGAGTTTCTCAACCGTTTCTTACATCCAAACTGCCATATCTCGCGAACGGATTGTCGAATCCGCAAAATTTCTGTTGCATCCGAAAGTAGAAACTCGCCCGATTACAACGTTATGTGTACTTTTCCCCTAGGCCATTCTAGTTATTCGTGTCGAGACTGTGAACTGCGAAAATGTTGAGTTTCTCAACCGTTTTTTACATCCAAACTGCCATATCTCGCGAACGGATTGACGAATCCGCAAAATTTCTGTTGCATCTGAAAGTAGAAACTCGCCCGATTACAGCGGTATGTGAACTTTTCCCCTAGGCTATTCTAGTTATTCGTTTCGAGCATCAGAACTGCGAAAATATTGAGTTTCACCAACCGTTTCTTACCTCCAAACTGCCATATCTCGCGAACGGATTGACGAATCCGAATAATTTCTGTTGTATCTGATAGTAGAATCTCGCCCGATTACAATGGTATGTGTACTTTTCCCCTAGGCCATTCTAGTTATTCGTTTCGAGCATCAGAACTGCGAAAATTTTAAATTTCTCAACCGTTTCTTACCTCCAATCTGCCATATCTCGCGAACGGATTGACGAATCCGCAAAATTTCTGTTGCATCTGAAAGTAGAAACTCGCCCGATTACAACGTTATGTGTTCTTTTCCCCTAGGCCATTCTAGTTATTCGTGTCGAGACTGAGAACTGCGAAAATGTTGAGTTTCTCAACCGTTTTTTACCTCCAAACTGCCATATCTCACGGACGGATTGACGAATCCGAAAAATTTCTGTTGTATCTGAAAGTGGAAACTCGCCCGATTACAACGGTATGTGTATTTTTCCCCTAGGCCATTCTAGTTATTCGTTTCGAGCATCAGAACTGCGAAAACTTTGAGTTTCTCAACCGTTTCTTCCATCCAAACTGCCATATCTCGCGAACGTATTGACGAATCCGCAAAATTTCTGTTACATTTGAAAGTAGAAACTCGCCCGATTACAACGTTATGTGTACTTTTCCCCTAGGCCATTCTAGTTATTCGTTTCGAGCATCAGATCATCGAAAATTTTGAATTTCTCAACCGTCTCTTACCTTCAAACTGACATATCTCGCAAACGGATTGACGAATCCGCAAAATTTCTGTTGCATCTAAAAGTAGAAGCTCGCCCGATTACAACGGTATGTATACTTTTCCCCTAGGCTATTCTAGTTATCCGTTTCGAGCATCAGAACTGCGTAAATTTTGAGTTTCTCAACCGTTTCTTCCCTCCATGCTGCCATATCGCGCGAACGGATTGACGAATCCGCAAAATTTCTGTTGCATCTGAAAGTAGAAACTCGCTCGATTACAACGTTATGTGTACTTTTCCCCTAGGCCATTCTAGTTATTCGTGTCAAGACTGAGAACTGCGAAAATGTTGAGTTTCTCAACCGTTTCTTACATTCAAACTGCCATATCTCGCGAACGGATTGACGAATCCGCAAAATTTCTGTTGCATCTGAAAGTAGAAACTCGCCCGATTACAACGTTATGTGTATTTTTCCCCTAGGCCAGTCTAGTTATTCGTGTCGAGACTGAGAACTGCGAGAATGTTGAGTTTCTCAACCGTTTTTTACATCCAAACTGCCATATCTCGCGAACGGATTGACGAATCCGCAAAATTTCTGTTGCATCTGAAAGTAGAAACTCGCCCGATTACAACGTTATGTGTACTTTTCCCCTAGGCCACTCTAGTTATTCGTTTCGACGATCAGAACTGCGAAAATATTGAGTTTCTCAACAGTTTCTTACATCCAAACTGCCATATCTCGTGAACGGATTGACGAATCCGCAAAATTTCTGTTGCATCTGGAAGTAGAAGCTCGCCCGATTACAACGGTATGTATACTTTTCCCCTAGGCCATTCTACTTATTCGTTTCGAGCACCAGAACTGCGAAAATTTTGAGTTTCTCAACCGTTTCTTCCCTCCAAACTGCAATATCTCGCGAACGAATTGACGTATCCGCAAAATTTCTGTTGCATCAGAAAGTAGAAACTCGCCCGATTACAACGTTATGTGTACTTTTCCCCTAGGCCATTCTAGTTATTCGTGTCGAGACTGAGAACTGCGAAAATGTTGAGTTTCTCAACCGTTTCTTACATCCAAACTGCCATATCTCGCGAACGGATTGACGAATCCGCAAAATTTCTGTTGCATCTGAAAGTAGAAACTCGCCCGATTACAACGTTATGTGTACTTTTCCCCTAGGCCATTCTAGTTATTCGTGTCGAGACTGAGAACTGCGAGAATGTTGAGTTTCTCAACCGTTTCTTACCTCCAAACTGCCATATCTCGCGAACGGATTGACGAATCCGAATAATTTCTGTTGTATCTGATAGTAGAATCTCGCCCGATTACAATGGTATGTGTACTTTTCCCCTAGGGCATTCTAGTTATTCGTTTCGAGCATCAGAACTGCGTAAATTTTGAGTTACTCAACCGTTTCTTCCCTCCAAGCTGCCATATCGCGCGAACGGATTGACGAATCCGCAAAATTTCTGTTGCATCTGAAAGCAGAAACTCGCTCGATTACAACGTCATGTGTACTTTTCCCCTAGGCCATTCTAGTTATTCGTGTCAAGACTGAGAACTGCGAAAATGTTGAGTTTCTCAACCGTTTCTTACATTCAAACTGCCATATCTCGCGAACGGATTGACGAATCCGCAAAATTTCCGTTGCATCTGAAAGTAGAAACTCGCCCGATTACAACGTTATGTGTACTTTTCCCCTAGGCCATTCTAGTTATTCGTGTCGAGACTGAGAACTGCGAGAATGTTGAGTTTCTCAACCGTTTTTTACATCCAAACTGCCATATCTCGCGAACGGATTGACGAATCCGCAAAATTTCTGTTGCATCTGAAATTAGAAACTCGCCCGATTACAACGTTATGTGTACTTTTCCCCTAGGCCATTCTAGTTATTCGTGTCGAGACTGAGAACTGCGAGAATGTTGAGTTTCTCAACCGTTTTTTACATCCAAACTGCCATATCTCGCGAACGGATTGACGAATCCGCAAAATTCCTGTTGCATCTGAAAGTAGAAACTCGCCCGATTACAACGTTATGTGTACTTTTCCCCTAGGCCATTCTAGTTATTCGTTTCGACGATCAGAATTGCGAAAATTTTGAGTTTCTCAACAGTTTCCTACATCCAAACTGCCATATCTCGTGAACGGATTGACGAATCCGCAAAATTTCTGTTGCATCTGGAAGTAGAAACTCGCCCGATTACAACGGTATGTATACTTTTCCCCTAGGCCATTCTACTTATTCGTTTCGACGATCAGAATTGCGAAAATTTTGAGTTTCTCAACAGTTTCCTACATCCAAACTGCCATATCTCGTGAACGGATTGACGAATCCGCAAAATTTCTGTTGCATCTGGAAGTAGAAACTCGCCCGATTACAACGGTATGTATACTTTTCCCCTAGGCCATTCTACTTATTCGTTTCGAGCACCAGAACTGCGAAAATTTTAAGTTTCGGAACCGTTTCTTCCCTCCAAACTGCCATATCTCGCGAACGTATTGACGAATCCGCAAAATTACTGTTGCTCTGAAAGTAGAAACTCGCCCGATTAAAACGGTATGTGTACTCTTCCCCTAGGCAATTCTACTTATTCGTTTCGAGCATCAGATCTGCGAAAATTTTGAGTTTCTCAACCGTTTCTTCCCTCCAAACTGCCATATCTCGCGAACGAATTGACGAATCCGCAAAATTTCTGTTGCATCTGAAAGTAGAAACTCGCCCGAATACAACGTTATGTGTACTTTTCCCCTAGGCCATTCTAGTTATTCGTGTCGAGACTGAGAACTGCGAAAATGTTGAGTTTCTCAACCGTTTCTTACATCCAAACTGCCATATCTCGCGAACGGATTGTCGAATCCGCAAAATTTCTGTTGCATCTGAAAGTAGAAACTCGCCCGATTACAACGTTATGTGTACTTTTCCCCTAGGCCATTCTAGTTATTCGTGTCGAGACTGTGAACTGCGAAAAGGTTGAGTTTCTCAACCGTTTTTTACATCCAAACTGCCATATCTCGCGAACGGATTGACGAATCCGCAAAATTTCTGTTGCATCTGAAAGTAGAAACTCGCCCGATTACAGCGGTATGTGAACTTTTCCCCTAGGCTATTCTAGTTATTCGTTTCGAGCATCCGAACTGCGAGAATATTGAGTTTCACCAACCGTTTCTTATCTCCAAACTGCCATATCTCGCGAACGGATTGACGAATCCGAATAATTTCTGTTGTATCTGATAGTAGAATCTCGCCCGATTACAATGGTATGTGTACTATTCCCCTAGGCCATTCTAGTTATTCGTTTCGATCATCAGATCATCGAAAATTTTGAATTTCTCAACCGTCTCTTACCTTCAAACTGACATATCTCGCAAACGGATTGACGAATCCGCAAAATTTCTGTTGCATCTGAAAGTAGAAGCTCGCCCGATTACAAAGGTATGTATACTTTTCCCCTTGACTATTCTAGTTATTCGTTTCGAGCATCAGAACTGCGTAAATTTTGAGTTTCACAACCGTTTCTTCCCTCCAAGCTGCCATATCGCGCGAACGGATTGACGAATCCGCAAAATTTCTGTTGCATCTGAAAGTAGAAACTCGCTCGATTACAACGTTATGTGTACTTTTCCCCTAGGCCATTCTAGTTATTCGTGTCAAGACTGAGAGCTGCGAAAATGTTGAGTTTCTCAACCGTTTCTTACATTCAAACTGCCATATCTCGCGAACGGATTCACGAATCCGCAAAATTTCTGTTGCATCTGAAAGTAGAAACTCGCCCGATTACAACGTTATGTGTACTTTTCCCCTAGGCCATTCTAGTTATTCGTGTCGAGACTGAGAACTGCGAGAATGTTGAGTTTCTCAACCGTTTTTTACATCCAAACTGCCATATCTCACGGACGGATTGACGAATCCGAAAAATTTCTGTTGTATCTGAAAGTGGAAACTCGCCCGATTACAACGGTATGTGTACTTTTCCCCTAGGCCATTTTAGTTATTCGTGTCGAGACTGAGAACTGCGAAAATGTTGAGTTTCTCAACCGTTTCTTACATTCAAACTGCCATATCTCGCGAACGGATTCACGAATCCGCAAAATTTCTGTTGTATCTGAAAGTGGAAACTCGCCCGATTACAACGGTATGTGTACATTTCCCCTAGGCCATTCTAGTTATTCGTTTCGAGCATCAGAACTGCGAAAATTTTGAGTCCCTCAACCGTTTCTTACATCCAAACTGCCATATCTTGCGAACGGATTGACCAATGCGAATAATTTCTGTGCCATCTGAAAGTAGAAACTGGCCCGATTACAACTGTATGTGTACTTTTCCCCTAGGCCATTCTAGTTATTCGTTTCGAGAGTCAGATCATCGAAAATTTTGAATTTCTCAACCGTCTCTTACCTCCAAACTGACATATCTCGCAAACGGATTGACGAATCCGCAAAATTTCTGTTGCATCTGAAAGTAGAAACTCGCCCGATTACAGCGGTATGTGAACTTTTCCCCTAGGCTATTCTAGTTATTCGTTTCGAGCATCAGAACTGCGAAAATATTGAGTTTCACCAACCGTTTCTTACATCCAAACTGCCATATCTCGCGAACGGATTGACGAATCCGAATAATTTCTGTTGTATCTGATAGTAGAATCTCGCCCGATTACAATGGTATGTGTACTTTTCCCCTAGGCCATTCTAGTTATTCGTTTCGAGCATCAGAACTGCTGAAATTTTAAATTTCTCAACCGTTTCTTACCTCCAATCTGCCATATCTCGCGAACGGATTGACGAATCCGCAAAATTTCTGTTGCATCTGAAAGTAGAAACTCGCTCGATTACAACGTTATGTGTACTTTTCCCCTAGGCCATTCTAGTTATTCGTTTCGAGCATCAGAACTGCGAAAATATTGAGTTTCTCAACCGTTTCTTCCCTCCAAACTGCCATATCTCGCGAACGTATTGACGAATCCGCAAAATTTCTGCTGCATTTGAAAGTAGTAACTCGCCCGATTACAACGGTATGTATACTTTTCCCCTAGGCTATTCTAGTTATTCGTTTCGAGCATCAGAACTGCGTAAATTTTGAGTTTCTCAACCGTTTCTTCCCTCCAAGCTGCCATATCGCGCGAACGGATTGACGAATCCGCAAAATTTCTGTTGCATCTGAAAGTAGAAACTCGCTCGATTACAACGTTATGTGTACTTTTCCCCTAGGCCATTCTAGTTATTCGTGTCGAGACTGAGAACTGCGAAAATGTTGAGTTTCTCAACCGTTTCTTACATCCAAACTGCCATATCTCGCGAACGGATTGACGAATCCGCAAAATTTCTGTTGCATCTGAAAGTAGAAACTCGCCCGATTACAACGTTATGTGTACTTTTCCCCTAGGCCATTCTAGTTATTCGTGTCGAGACTGAGAACTGCGAGAATGTTGAGTTTCACCAACCGTTTCTTACCTCCAAACTGCCATATCTCGCGAACGGATTGACGAATCCGAATAATTTCTGTTGTATCTGATAGTAGAAACTCGCTCGATTACAACGTTATGTGTACTTTTCCCCTAGGCCATTCTAGTTATTCGTGTCGAGACTGAGAACTGCGAAAATGTTGAGTTTCTCAACCGTTTTTTACATCCAAACTGCCATATCTCGCGAACGGATTGACGAATCCGCAAAATTTCTGTTGCATCTGAAAGTAGAAACTCGCCCGATTACAACGTTATGTGTACTTTTCCCCTAGGCCATTCTAGTTATTCGTGTCGAGACTGAGAACTGCGAAAATGTTGAGTTTCTCAACCGTTTTTTACCTCCAAACTGCCATATCTCACGGACGGATTGACGAATCCCAAAAATTTCTGTTGTATCTGAAAGTGGAAACTCGCCCGATTACAACGGTATGTGTATTTTTCCCCTAGGCCATTCTAGTTATTCGTTTCGAGCATCAGAACAGCGAAAATTTTGAGTTTCTCAACCGTTTCTTCCATCCAAACTGCCATATCTCGCGAACGTATTGACGAATCCGCAAAATTTCTGTTACATTTGAAAGTAGAAACTCGCCCGATTACAACGGTATGTATACTTTTCCCCTAGGCTATTCTAGTTATTCGTTTCGAGCATCAGAACTGCGTAAATTTTGAGTTTCTCATCCGTTTCTTCCCTCCAAGCTGCCATATCGCGCGAACGGATTGACGAATCCGCAAAATTTCTGTTGCATCTGAAAGTAGAAACTCACTCGATTACAACGTTATGTGTACTTTTCCCCTAGGCCATTCTAGTTATTCGTGTCGAGACTGAGAACTGCGAAAATGTTGAGTTTCTCAACCGTTTCTTACATCCAAACTGCCATATCTCGCGAACGGATTGACGAATCCGCAAAATTTCTGTTGCATCTGAAAGTAGAAACTCGCCCGATTACAACGGTATGTATACATTTCCCCTAGGCTATTCTAGTTATTCGTTTCGAGCATCAGAACTGCGTAAATTTTGAGTTTCTCAACCGTTTCTTCCCTCCAAGCTGCCATATCGCGCGAACGGATTGACGAATCCGCAAAATTTCTGTTGCATCTGAAAGTAGAAACTCGCTCGATTACAACGTTATGTGTACGTTTCCCCTAGGCCATTCTAGTTATTCGTGTCGAGACTGAGAACTGCGAAAATGTTGAGTTTCTCAACCGTTTCTTACATCCAAACTGCCATATCTCGCGAACGGATTGACGAATCCGCAAAATTTCTGTTGCATCTGAAAGTAGAAACTCGCCCGATTACAACGTTATGTGTACTTTTCCCCTAGGCCATTTTAGTTATTCGTTTCGAGCATCAGATCATCGAAAATTTTGAATTTCTCAACCGTCTCTTACCTTCAAACTGACATATCTCGCAAACGGATTGACGAATCCGCAAAATTTCTGTTGCATCTGAAAGTAGAAGCTCGCCCGATTACAACGGTATGTATACTTTTCCCCTAGGCTATTCTAGTTATTCGTTTCGAGCATCAGAACTGCGTAAATTTTGAGTTTCTCAACCGTTTCTTCCCTCCAAGCTGCCATATCGCGCGAACGGATTGACGAATCCGCAAAATTTCTGTTGCATCTGAAAATAGAAACTCGCTCGATTACAACGTTATGTGTACTTTTCCCCTAGGCCATTCTATTTATTCGTGTCAAGACTGAGAACTGCGAAAATGTTGAGTTTCTCAACCGTTTCTTACATTCAAACTGCCATATCTCGCGAACGGATTGACGAATCCGCAAAATTTCTGTTGCATCTGAAAGTAGAAACTCGCCCGATTACAACGTTATGTGTACCTTTCCCCTAGGCCATTCTAGTTATTCGTGTCGAGACTGAGAACTGCGAAAATGTTGAGTTTCTCAACCGTTTTTTACCTCCAAACTGCCATATCTCACGGACGGATTGACGAATCCGAAAAATTTCTGTTGTATCTGAAAGTGGAAACTTGCCCGATTACAACGGTATGTGTACTTTTCCCCTAGGCCATTCTAGTTATTCGTTTCGAGCAACAGAACTGCGTACATTTTGAGTTTCTCAACCGTTTCTTCCCTCCAAGCTGCCATATCGCGCGAACGGATTGACGAATACGCAAAATTTCTGTTGCATCTGAAAGTAGAAACTCGCTCGATTACAACGTTATGTGTACTTTTCCCCTAGGCCATTCTAGTTATTCGTGTCCAGACTGAGAACTGCGAAAATGTTGAGATTCTCAACCGTTTCTTACATTCAAACTACTATATCTCGCGAACGGATTGACGAATCCGCAAAATTTCTGTTGCATCTGAAAGTAGAAACTCGCCCGATTACAACGTTATGTGTACTTTTCCCCTAGGCCATTCTAGTTATTCGTGTCGAGACTGAGAACTGCGAGAATGTTGAGTTTCTCAACCGTTTTTTACATCCAAACTGCCATATCTCGCGAACGGATTGACGAATCCGCAAAATTTCTGTTGCATCTGAAAGTAGAAACTCGCCCGATTACAACGTTATGTGTACTTTTCCCCTAGGCCATTCTAGTTATTCGTTTCGACGATCAGAATTGCGAAAATTTTGAGTTTCTCAACAGTTTCTTACATCCAAACTGCCATATCTCATGAACGGATTGACGAATCCGCAAAATTTCTGTTGCATCTGGAAGTAGAAACTCGCCCGATTACAACGGTATGTATACTTTTCCCCTAGGCAATTCTACTTATTCGTTTCGAGCACCAGAACTGCGAAAATTTTAAGTTTCGGAACCGTTTCTTCCCTCCAAACTGCCATATCTCGCGAACGTATTGACGAATCCGCAAAATTTCTGTTGCTCTGAAAGTAGAAACTCGCCCGATTACAACGGTATGTGTTCTCTTCCCCTAGGCAATTCTACTTATTCGTTTCGAGCATCAGATCTGCGAAAATTTTGAGTTTCTCAACCGTTTCTTCCCTCCAAACTGCCATATCTCGCGAACGAATTGACGAATCCGCAAAATTTCTGTTGCATCTGAAAGTAGAAACTGGCCCGATTACAACGTTATGTGTACTTTTCCCCTAGGCCATTCCAGTTATTCGTGTCGAGACTGAGAACTGCGAAAATGTTGAGTTTCTCAACCGTTTTTTACCTCCAAACTGCCATATCTCACGGACGGATTGACGAATCCCAAAAATTTCTGTTGTATCTGAAAGTGGAAACTCGCCCGATTACAACGGTATGTGTATTTTTCCCCTAGGCCATTCTAGTTATTCGTTTCGAGCATCAGAACTGCGAAAATTTTGAGTTTCTCAACCGTTTCTTCCATCCAAACTGCCATATCTCGCGAACGTATTGACGAATCCGCAAAATTTCTGTTACATTTGAAAGTAGAAACTCGCCCGATTACAACGGTATGTATACTTTTCCCCTAGGCTATTCTAGTTATTCGTTTCGAGCATCAGAACTGCGTAAATTTTGAGTTTCTCATCCGTTTCTTCCCTCCAAGCTGCCATATCGCGCGAACGGATTGACGAATCCGCAAAATTTCTGTTGCATCTGAAAGTAGAAACTCGCTCGATTACAACGTTATGTGTACTTTTCCCCTAGGCCATTCTAGTTATTCGTGTCGAGACTGAGAACTGCGAAAATGTTGAGTTTCTCAACCGTTTCTTACATCCAAACTGCCATATCTCGCGAACGGATTGACGAATCCGCAAAATTTCTGTTGCATCTGAAAGTAGAAACTCGCCCGATTACAACGGTATGTATACATTTCCCCTAGGCTATTCTAGTTATTCGTTTCGAGCATCAGAACTGCGTAAATTTTGAGTTTCTCAACCGTTTCTTCCCTCCAAGCTGCCATATCGCGCGAACGGATTGACGAATCCGCAAAATTTCTGTTGCATCTGAAAGTAGAAACTCGCTCGATTACAACGTTATGTGTACGTTTCCCCTAGGCCATTCTAGTTATTCGTGTCGAGACTGAGAACTGCGAAAATGTTGAGTTTCTCAACCGTTTCTTACATCCAAACTGCCATATCTCGCGAACGGATTGACGAATCCGCAAAATTTCTGTTGCATCTGAAAGTAGAAACTCGCCCGATTACAACGTTATGTGTACTTTTCCCCTAGGCCATTTTAGTTATTCGTTTCGAGCATCAGATCATCGAAAATTTTGAATTTCTCAACCGTCTCTTACCTTCAAACTGACATATCTCGCAAACGGATTGACGAATCCGCAAAATTTCTGTTGCATCTGAAAGTAGAAGCTCGCCCGATTACAACGGTATGTATACTTTTCCCCTAGGCTATTCTAGTTATTCGTTTCGAGCATCAGAACTGCGTAAATTTTGAGTTTCTCAACCGTTTCTTCCCTCCAAGCTGCCATATCGCGCGAACGGATTGACGAATCCGCAAAATTTCTGTTGCATCTGAAAATAGAAACTCGCTCGATTACAACGTTATGTGTACTTTTCCCCTAGGCCATTCTATTTATTCGTGTCAAGACTGAGAACTGCGAAAATGTTGAGTTTCTCAACCGTTTCTTACATTCAAACTGCCATATCTCGCGAACGGATTGACGAATCCGCAAAATTTCTGTTGCATCTGAAAGTAGAAACTCGCCCGATTACAACGTTATGTGTACCTTTCCCCTAGGCCATTCTAGTTATTCGTGTCGAGACTGAGAACTGCGAAAATGTTGAGTTTCTCAACCGTTTTTTACCTCCAAACTGCCATATCTCACGGACGGATTGACGAATCCGAAAAATTTCTGTTGTATCTGAAAGTGGAAACTTGCCCGATTACAACGGTATGTGTACTTTTCCCCTAGGCCATTCTAGTTATTCGTTTCGAGCAACAGAACTGCGTACATTTTGAGTTTCTCAACCGTTTCTTCCCTCCAAGCTGCCATATCGCGCGAACGGATTGACGAATACGCAAAATTTCTGTTGCATCTGAAAGTAGAAACTCGCTCGATTACAACGTTATGTGTACTTTTCCCCTAGGCCATTCTAGTTATTCGTGTCCAGACTGAGAACTGCGAAAATGTTGAGATTCTCAACCGTTTCTTACATTCAAACTACTATATCTCGCGAACGGATTGACGAATCCGCAAAATTTCTGTTGCATCTGAAAGTAGAAACTCGCCCGATTACAACGTTATGTGTACTTTTCCCCTAGGCCATTCTAGTTATTCGTGTCGAGACTGAGAACTGCGAGAATGTTGAGTTTCTCAACCGTTTTTTACATCCAAACTGCCATATCTCGCGAACGGATTGACGAATCCGCAAAATTTCTGTTGCATCTGAAAGTAGAAACTCGCCCGATTACAACGTTATGTGTACTTTTCCCCTAGGCCATTCTAGTTATTCGTTTCGACGATCAGAATTGCGAAAATTTTGAGTTTCTCAACAGTTTCTTACATCCAAACTGCCATATCTCATGAACGGATTGACGAATCCGCAAAATTTCTGTTGCATCTGGAAGTAGAAACTCGCCCGATTACAACGGTATGTATACTTTTCCCCTAGGCAATTCTACTTATTCGTTTCGAGCACCAGAACTGCGAAAATTTTAAGTTTCGGAACCGTTTCTTCCCTCCAAACTGCCATATCTCGCGAACGTATTGACGAATCCGCAAAATTTCTGTTGCTCTGAAAGTAGAAACTCGCCCGATTACAACGGTATGTGTTCTCTTCCCCTAGGCAATTCTACTTATTCGTTTCGAGCATCAGATCTGCGAAAATTTTGAGTTTCTCAACCGTTTCTTCCCTCCAAACTGCCATATCTCGCGAACGAATTGACGAATCCGCAAAATTTCTGTTGCATCTGAAAGTAGAAACTGGCCCGATTACAACGTTATGTGTACTTTTCCCCTAGGCCATTCCAGTTATTCGTGTCGAGACTGAGAACTGCGAAAATGTTGAGTTCCTCAACCGTTTTTTACCTCCAAACTGCCATATCTCACGGACGGATTGACGAATCCGAAAAATTTCTGTTGTATCTGAAAGTGGAAACTCGCCCGATTACTACGGTATGTGTACTTTTCCCCTAGGCCATTCTAGTTATTCGTTTCGAGCATCAGAACTGCTAAAATTTTGAGTCCCTCAACCGTTTCTTACATCCAAACTGCCATATCTTGCGAACGGATTGACCAATGCGAATAATTTCTGTGCCATCTGAAAGTAGAAACTGGCCCGATTACAACTGTATGTGTACTTTTCCCCTAGGCCATTCTAGTTATTCGGTTCGAGCATCAGATCATCGAAAATTTTGAATTTCTCAACCGTCTCTTACATCCAAACTGACATATCTCGCAAACGGATTGACGAATCCGCAAAATTTCTGTTGCATCTGAAAGTAGAAACTCGCCCGATTACAGCGGTATGTGAACTTTTCCCCTAGGCTATTCTAGTTATTCGTTTCGAGCATCAGAACTGCGAAAATATTGAGTTTCACCAACCGTTTCTTACCTCCAAACTGCCATATCTCGCGAACGGATTGACGAATCTGAATAATTTCTGTTGTATCTGATAGTAGAATCTCGCCCGATTACAATGGTATGTGTACTTTTCCCCTAGGCCATTCTAGTTATTCGTTTCGAGCATTAGAACTGCGAAAATTTTAAATTTCTCAACCGTTTCTTACCTCCAATCTGCCATATCTCGCGAACGGATTGACGAATCCGCAAAATTTCTGTTGCATCTGAAAGTAGAAACTCGCCCGATTACAACGTTATGTGTACTTTTCCCCTAGGCCATACTAGTTATTCGTGTCGAGAGTGAGAACTGCGAAAATGTTGAGTTTCTCAACCGTTTTTTACCTCCAAACTGCCATATCTCACGGACGGATTGACGATTCCGAAAAATTTCTGTTGTATCTGAAAGTGGAAACTCGCCCGATTACAACGGTATTTGTATTTTACCCCTAGGCCATTCTAGTTATTCGTTTCGAGCATCAGAACTGCGAAAATTTTGAGTTTCTCAACCGTTTCTTCCCTCCAAACTGCCATATCTCGCGAACGTATTGACGAATCCGCAAAATTTCTGTTACATTTGAAAGTAGAAACTCGCCCGATTACAACGGTATGTATACTTTTCCCCTAGGCTATTCTAGTTATTCGTTTCGAGCATCAGAACTGCGTAAATTTTGAGTTTCTCAACCGTTTCTTCCCTCCAAGCTGCCATATCGCGCGAACGGATTGACGAATCCGCAAAATTTCTGTTGCATCTGAAAGTAGAAACTCGCTCGATTACAACGTTATGTGTACTTTTCCCCTAGGCCATTCTAGTTATTCGTGTCGAGACTGAGAACTGCGAAAATGTTGAGTTTCTCAACCGTTTCTTACATCCAAACTGCCATATCTCGCGAACGGATTGACGAATCCGCAAAATTTCTGTTGCATCTGAAAGTAGAAACTCGCCCGATTACAACGTTATGTGTACTTTTCCCCTAGGCCATTCTAGTTATTCGTGTCGAGAGTGAGAACTGCGAAAATGTTGAGTTTCTCAACCGTTTTTTACCTCCAAACTGCCATATCTCACGGACGGATTGACGATTCCGAAAAATTTCTGTTGTATCTGAAAGTGGAAACTCGCCCGTTTACAACGGTATGTTTACCTTTCCGCTAGGCCATTCTAGTTATTCGTTTCGAGCATCAGAACTGCGGAAATTTTGAGTTTCTCAACCGTTTCTTACATGCAAACTGCCATATCTCGCGAACGGATTGAACAATGCGAATAATTTCTGTGGCATCTGAAAGTAGAAACTGGCCCGTTTACAAAGGTATGTGTACTTTTCCCCTAGGCCATTCTAGTTATTCGTGTCGAGACTGAGAACTGCGAAAATGTTGAGTTTCTCAACCGTCTCTTACCTCCAAACTGACATATCTCGCAAACGGATTGACGAATCCGCAAAATTTCTCTTGCTTCTGAAAGTAGAAACTCGCCCGATTACAACGTTATGTGTACTTTTCCCCTAGGCGGTCCTACTTATTCTTTTCGAGCATCAGAACTGCGAAAATTTTGAGTTTCTCAACCGTTTCTTACCTCCAAACTGCCATACCTCGCGAACGGTTTAACGAATCCGCAAAATTTCTGATGCATCTGAAAGTAGAAACTCGCCCGATTACAACGTTATGTGTACCTTTCCCCTAGGCCATTCTAGTTATTCGTGTCGAGACTGAGAACTGCGAAAATGTTGAGTTTCTCAACCGTTTTTTACCTCCAAACTGCCATATCTCACGGACGGATTGACGAATCCGAAAAATTTCTGTTGTATCTGAAAGTGGAAACTCGCCCGATTACAACGGTATGTGTACTTTTCCCCTAGGCCATTCTAGTTATTCGTTTCGAGCAACAGAACTGCGTACATTTTGAGTTTCTCAACCGTTTCTTCCCTCCAAGCTGCCATATCGCGCGAACGGATTGACGAATACGCAAAATTTCTGTTGCATCTGAAAGTAGAAACTCGCTCGATTACAACGTTATGTGTACTTTTCCCCTAGGCCATTCTAGTTATTCGTGTCCAGACTGAGAACTGCGAAAATGTTGAGATTCTCAACCGTTTCTTACATTCAAACTACCATATCTCGCGAACGGATTGACGAATCCGCAAAATTTCTGTTGCATCTGAAAGTAGAAACTCGCCCGATTACAACGTTATGTGTACTTTTCCCCTAGGCCATTCTAGTTATTCGTGTCGAGACTGAGAACTGCGAGAATGTTGAGTTTCTCAACCATTTTTTACATCCAAACTGCCATATCTCGCGAACGGATTGACGAATCCGCAAAATTTCTGTTGCATCTGAAAGTAGAAACTCGCCCGATTACAACGTTATGTGTACTTTTCCCCTAGGCCATTCTAGTTATTCGTTTCGACGATCAGAATTGCGAAAATTTTGAGTTTCTCAACAGTTTCTTACATCCAAACTGCCATATCTCATGAACGGATTGACGAATCCGCAAAATTTCTGTTGCATCTGGAAGTAGAAACTCGCCCGATTACAACGGTATGTATACTTTTCCCCTAGGCAATTCTACTTATTCGTTTCGAGCACCAGAACTGCGAAAATTTTAAGTTTCGGAACCGTTTCTTCCCTCCAAACTGCCATATCTCGCGAACGTATTGACGAATCCGCAAAATTTCTGTTGCTCTGAAAGTAGAAACTCGCCCGATTACAACGGTATGTGTACTCTTCCCCTAGGCAATTCTACTTATTCGTTTCGAGCATCAGATCTGCGAAAATTTTGAGTTTCTCAACCGTTTCTTCCCTCCAAACTGCCATATCTCGCGAACGAATTGACGAATCCGCAAAATTTCTGTTGCATCTGAAAGTAGAAACTGGCCCGATTACAACGTTATGTGTACTTTTCCCCTAGGCCATTCCAGTTATTCGTGTCGAGACTGAGAACTGCGAAAATGTTGAGTTCCTCAACCGTTTTTTACCTCCAAACTGCCATATCTCACGGACGGATTGACGAATCCGAAAAATTTCTGTTGTATCTGAAAGTGGAAACTCGCCCGATTACAACGGTATGTGTACTTTTCCCCTAGGCCATTCTAGTTATTCGTTTCGAGCATCAGAACTGCTAAAATTTTGAGTCCCTCAACCGTTTCTTACATCCAAACTGCCATATCTTGCGAACGGATTGACCAATGCGAATAATTTCTGTGCCATCTGAAAGTAGAAACTGGCCCGATTACAACTGTATGTGTACTTTTCCCCTAGGCCATTCTAGTTATTCGTTTCGAGCATCAGATCATCGAAAATTTTGAATTTCTCAACCGTCTCTTACATCCAAACTGACATATCTCGCAAACGGATTGACGAATCCGCAAAATTTCTGTTGCATCTGAAAGTAGAAACTCGCCCGATTACAGCGGTATGTGAACTTTTCCCCTAGGCTATTCTAGTTATTCGTTTCGAGCATCAGAACTGCGAAAATATTGAGTTTCACCAACCGTTTCTTACCTCCAAACTGCCATATCTCGCGAACGGATTGACGAATCTGAATAATTTCTGTTGTATCTGATAGTAGAATCTCGCCCGATTACAATGGTATGTGTACTTTTCCCCTAGGCCATTCTAGTTATTCGTTTCGAGCATTAGAACTGCGAAAATTTTAAATTTCTCAACCGTTTCTTACCTCCAATCTGCCATATCTCGCGAACGGATTGACGAATCCGCAAAATTTCTGTTGCATCTGAAAGTAGAAACTCGCCCGATTACAACGTTATGTGTACTTTTCCCCTAGGCCATACTAGTTATTCGTGTCGAGAGTGAGAACTGCGAAAATGTTGAGTTTCTCAACCGTTTTTTACCTCCAAACTGCCATATCTCACGGACGGATTGACGATTCCGAAAAATTTCTGTTGTATCTGAAAGTGGAAACTCGCCCGATTACAACGGTATTTGTATTTTTCCCCTAGGCCATTCTAGTTATTCGTTTCGAGCATCAGAACTGCGAAAATTTTGAGTTTCTCAACCGTTTCTTCCCTCCAAACTGCCATATCTCGCGAACGTATTGACGAATCCGCAAAATTTCTGTTACATTTGAAAGTAGAAACTCGCCCGATTACAACGGTATGTATACTTTTCCCCTAGGCTATTCTAGTTATTCGTTTCGAGCATCAGAACTGCGTAAATTTTGAGTTTCTCAACCGTTTCTTCCCTCCAAGCTGCCATATCGCGCGAACGGATTGACGAATCCGCAAAATTTCTGTTGCATCTGAAAGTAGAAACTCGCTCGATTGCAACGTTATGTGTACTTTTCCCCTAGGCCATTCTAGTTATACGTGTCGAGACTGAGAACTGCGAAAATGTTGAGTTTCTCAACCGTTTCTTACATCCAAACTGCCATATCTCGCGAACGGATTGACGAATCCGCAAAATTTCTGTTGCATCTGAAAGTAGAAACTCGCCCGATTACAACGTTATGTGTACTTTTCCCCTAGGCCATTCTAGTTATTCGTGTCGAGAGTGAGAACTGCGAAAATGTTGAGTTTCTCAACCGTTTTTTACCTCCAAACTGCCTTATCTCACGGACGGATTGACGATTCCGAAAAATTTCTGTTGTATCTGAAAGTGGAAACTCGCCCGTTTACAACGGTATGTTTACCTTTCCGCTAGGCCATTCTAGTTATTCGTTTCGAGCATCAGAACTGCGGAAATTTTGAGTTTCTCAACCGTTTCTTACATGCAAACTGCCATATCTCGCGAACGGATTGAACAATGCGAATAATTTCTGTGGCATCTGAAAGTAGAAACTGGCCCGTTTACAAAGGTATGTGTACTTTTCCCCTAGGCCATTCTAGTTATTCGTGTCGAGACTGAGAACTGCGAAAATGTTGAGTTTCTCAACCGTCTCTTACCTCCAAACTGACATATCTCGCAAACGGATTGACGAATCCGCAAAATTTCTCTTGCTTCTGAAAGTAGAAGCTCGCCCGATTACAACGTTATGTGTACTTTTCCCCTAGGCGGTCCTACTTATTCTTTTCGAGCATCAGAACTGCGAAAATTTTGAGTTTCTCAACCGTTTCTTACCTCCAAACTGCCATACCTCGCGAACGGTTTAACGAATCCGCAAAATTTCTGATGCATCTGAAAGTAGAAACTCGCCCGATTACAACGGTATGTGTACTTTTCCCCTAGGCCATTCTAGTTATACGTTTCGAGCATCAGAACTGCGAAAATTTTAAGTTTCCCAACCGTTTCTTCCCTCCAAACTGCCATATCTCGCGAACGTATTGACGAATCCGCAAAATTTCTGTTGTATCTGAAAGTAGAAACTCGCCCGATTACAACGGTATGTGTACTTTTCCCCTAGGCGTTTCTACTTATTCGTTTCGAGCATCAGAACTGCGAAAATTTTGAGTTTCTCAACCGTTTCTTCCCACCAAACTGCCATATCTCGCGAACGGATTGACGAATCCGCAAAATTTCTGTTGCACCTGAAAGTAGAAACTCGCCCGATTACAACGTTATGTGTACTTTTCCCCTAGTCCATTCTAGTTATTCGTGTCGAGACTGAGAACTGCGAAAATGTTGAGTTTCTCAACCGTTTTTTACATCCAAACTGCCATATCTCGCGAACGAATTGACGAATCCGCAAAATTTCTGTTGTATCTGAAAGTGGAAACTCGCCCGATTACAACGGTATGTTTACCTTTCCGCTAGGCCATTCTAGTTATTCGTTTCGAGCATCAGAACTGCGGTAATTTTGAGTTTCTCAACCGTTTCTTACATGCAAACTGCCATATCTCGCGAACGGATTGAACAATGCGAATAATTTCTGTGGCATCTGAAAGTAGAAACTGGCCCGTTTACAAAGGTATGTGTACTTTTCCCCTAGGCCATTCTAGTTATTCGTGTCGAGACTGAGAACTGCGAAAATGTTGAGTTTCTCAACCGTCTCTTACCTCCAAACTGACATATCTCGCAAACGGATTGACGAATCCGCAAAATTTCTCTTGCTTCTGAAAGTAGAAACTCGCCCGATTACAACGTTATGTGTACTTTTCCCCTAGGCGGTCCTACTTATTCTTTTCGAGCATCAGAACTGCGAAAATTTTGAGTTTCTCAACCGTTTCTTACCTCCAAACTGCCATATCTCGCGAACGGTTTAACGAATCCGCAAAATTTCTGATGCATCTGAAAGTAGAAACTCGCCCGATTACAACGGTATGTGTACTTTTCCCCTAGGCCATTCTAGTTATACGTTTCGAGCATCAGAACTGCGAAAATTTTAAGTTTCCCAACCGTTTCTTCCCTCCAAACTGCCATATCTCGCGAACGTATTGACGAATCCGCAAAATTTCTGTTGTATCTGAAAGTAGAAACTCGCCCGATTACAACGGTATGTGTACTTTTCCCCTAGGCGATTCTACTTATTCGTTTCGAGCATCAGAACTGCGAAAATTTTGAGTTTCTCAACCGTTTCTTCCCTCCAAACTGCCATATCTCGCGAACGGATTGACGAATCCGCAAAATTTCTGTTGCATCTGAAAGTAGAAACTCGCCCGATTACAACGTTATGTGTACTTTTCCCCTAGGCCATTCTAGTTATTCGTGTCGAGACTGAGAACTGCGAAAATGTTGAGTTTCTCAACCGTTTTTTACATCCAAACTGCCATATCTCGCGAACGAATTGACGAATCCGCAAAATTTCTGTTGCATCTGAAAGCAGGAACTCGCCCGATTACAACGTTATGTGTACTTTTCCCCTAGGCCAATCTAGTTATTCGTGTCGAGACTGAGAACTGCGAAAATGTTGAGTTTCTCAACAGATTCTTACATCCAAACTGCCATATCTCGGGAACGGATTGACGAATCCGCAAAATTTCTGTTGCATCTGAAAGTAGAAACTCGCCCGATTACAACGGTATGTATACTTTTCCCCTAGGCCATTCTAGTTATTCGTTTCGAGCATCAGAACTGCGAAAATTTTAAGTTTCTCAACCATTTCTTCCCTCCAAACTGCCATATCGCGCGAACGGATTGACGAATCCGAAAAATTTCTGTTGCATCTGAAAGTAGAAACTCGCCCGATTACAACGTTATGTGTACTTTTCTCCTAGGCCATTCTAGTTATTCGTTTCGAGCATCAGAACTGCGAAAATTTTGAGTTTCTCAACCGTTTCTTACCTCCAAACTGCCATATCTCGCGAACGGATTGACGAATCCGAATAATTTCTGTTGCATCTGATAGTAGAATCTCGCCCGATTACAACGTTATGTGTACCTTTCCCCTAGTTCATTCTAGTTATTCGTGTCGAGACTGAGAACTGCAAAAATGTTGAGTTTCTCAACCGTTTTTTACCTCCAAACTGCCATATCTCACGGACGGATTGACGAATCCGAAAAATTTCTGATGCATCTGAAAGTAGAAACTCGCCCGATTACAACGGTATGTGTACTTTTCCCCTAGGCCATTCTAGTTATACGTTTCGAGCATCAGAACTGCGAAAATTTTGAGTTTCTCAACCGTTTCTTACCTCCAAACTGCCATATCTCGCGAACGGTTTAACGAATCCGCAAAATTTCTGATGCATCTGAAAGTAGAAACTCGCCCGATTACAACGGTATGTGTACTTTTCCCCTAGGCCATTCTAGTTATACGTTTCGAGCATCAGAACTGCGAAAATTTTAAGTTTCCCAACCGTTTCTTCCCTCCAAACTGCCATATCTCGCGAACGTATTGACGAATCCGCAAAATTTCTGTTGTATCTGAAAGTAGAAACTCGCCCGATTACAACGGTATGTGTACTTTTCCCCTAGGCGATTCTACTTATTCGTTTCGAGCATCAGAACTGCGAAAATTTTGAGTTTCTCAACCGTTTCTTCCCTCCAAACTGCCATATCTCGCGAACGGATTGACGAATCCGCAAAATTTCTGTTGCATCTGAAAGTAGAAACTCGCCCGATTACAACGTTATGTGTACTTTTCCCCTAGGCCATTCTAGTTATTCGTGTCGAGACTGAGAACTGCGAAAATGTTGAGTTTCTCAACCGTTTTTTACATCCAAACTGCCATATCTCGCGAACGAA
Organism: Ptiloglossa arizonensis; assembly: GCF_051014685.1. Taxonomy (NCBI): domain Eukaryota; kingdom Metazoa; phylum Arthropoda; class Insecta; order Hymenoptera; family Colletidae; genus Ptiloglossa; species Ptiloglossa arizonensis. The sequence goes on from NW_027478405.1 coordinate 1,478,189, forward strand.
TTGACGAATCCGCAAAATTTCTGTTGCATCTGAAAGCAGGAACTCGCCCGATTACAACGTTATGTGTACTTTTCCCCTAGGCCAATCTAGTTATTCGTGTCGAGACTGAGAACTGCGAAAATGTTGAGTTTCTCAACAGATTCTTACATCCAAACTGCCATATCTCGGGAACGGATTGACGAATCCGCAAAATTTCTGTTGCATCTGAAAGTAGAAACTCGCCCGATTACAACGGTATGTATACTTTTCCCCTCGGCCATTCTAGTTATTCGTTTCGAGCATCAGAACTGCGAAAATTTTAAGTTTCTCAACCACTTCTTCCCTCCAAACTGCCATATCGCGCGAACGGATTGACGAATCCGAAAAATTTCTGTTGCATCTGAAAGTAGAAACTCGCCCGATTACAACGTTATGTGTACTTTTCCCCTAGGCCATTCTAGTTATTCGTTTCGAGCATCAGAACTGCGAAAATTTTGAGTTTCTCAACCGTTTCTTACCTCCAAACTGCCATATCTCGCGAACGGATTGACGAATCCGAATAATTTCTGTTGCATCTGATAGTAGAATCTCGCCCGATTACAACGTTATGTGTACCTTTCCCCTAGTTCATTCTAGTTATGCGTGTCGAGACTGAGAACTGCAAAAATGTTGAGTTTCTCAACCGTTTTTTACCTCCAAACTGCCATATCTCACGGACGGATTGACGAATCCGAAAAATTTCTGTTGTATCTGAACGTGGAAACTCGCCTGATTACAACGGTATGTGTACCTTTCCCCTAGGCCATTCTAGTTATTCGTTTCGAGCATCAGAACTGCGAAAATTTTAAATTTCTCAACCGTTTCTTACCTCCAATCTGCCATATCTGGCGAACGGATTGACGAATCCGCACAATTTCTGTTGCATCTGATAGTAGAATCTCGCCCGATTAAAACGTTATGTGTACCTTTCCCCTAGTTCATTCTAGTTATTCGTGTCGAGACTGAGAACTGCAAAAATGTTGAGTTTCTCAACCGTTTCTTACATCCAAACTGCCATATCTCGCGAACGGATTGACGAATCCGCAAAATTTCTGTTGCATCTGAAAGTAGAAACTCGCCCGATTACAACGGTATATATACTTTTCCCCTAGGCCATTCTAGTTGTTCGTTTCGAGCATCAGAACTGCGAAAATTTTAAATTTCTCAACCGTGTCTTACCTCCAATCTGCCATATCTCGCGAACGGATTGACGAGTGCGAATAATTTCTGTCGCATCTGAAAGTAGAAACTCGCCCGATTACAACGGTATGTGTACTTTTCCCCTAGGCCATTCTAGTTATTCGTTTCGACGATCAGAACTGCGAAAATTTTGAGTTTCTCAACAGTTTCTTACATCCAAACTGCCATATCTCGCGAACGTATTGACGAATCCGCAAAATTTCTGTTGCATCTGAAAGTAGAAACTCGCCCGATTACAACGGTATGTGTACTTTTCCCCTAGGCCATTCTAGTTATTCGTTTCGACGATCAGAACTGCGAAAATTTTGAGTTTCTCAACAGTTTCTTACATCCAAACTGCCATATCGCGCGAACGAATTGACGAATCCGAAAAATTTATGTTGCATCTGAAAGTAGAAACTCGCCCGATTACAACGGTATGTGTACTTTTCCCCTAGGCCATTCTAGTTATTCGTTTCGACGATCAGAACTGCGAAAATTGTAAGTTTCTCAACAGTTTCTTATATCCAAACTGCCATATCTCGCGAACGGATTGACCAATCCGCAAAATTTCTGTTGCATCTGAATGTAGAAACTCGCCCGATTACATCGGTGTGTGTACTTTTCCCATAGGCCGTTCTAGTTCTTCGTTTCGAGCATCAGAACTGCGAAAACTTTGAGTTTCTCTAATCGTTTCTTACATTCAAACTGCCATATCTCGCGAACGGATTGACCAATCCGCAAAGATTCTATTGCATCTGAAAGTAGAAACACGCCCGATTACAACGGTATATGTACTTTTCCCCTAGGCCATTCTAGTCATTCGTTTCGACCATCAGAAGTGTGAAAATTTTGAGTTTCTCAAGCGTTTCTTACCTCCAAACTGCCATATCTCATGAACGGATTGACCAATCCGCAAAATTTCTGTTGCATCTGAATGTAGAAACTCGCCCGATTACAACGGTATGTGTACTCTTCCCCTAGGCCATTCTAGTTATTCGTTTCGAGCATCAGAACTGTGAAAATTTTGAGTTTCACAAGCGTTTCTTACCTCCAAACTGCCATATCTCGCGAACGGATTGACCAATCCGCAAAATTTCTGTTGCATCTGAAAGTAGAAACTCGCCCGATTGCAACGGTATGTGCACTTTTCCCCTAGCCCGTTCTAGTTAATCGTTTCGAGCATCAGAACTGTGAAAATTTTGAGTTTCTCAAGCGTTTCTTACCTCCAAACTGCCATATCTCATGAACGGATTGACCAATCCGCAAAATTTCTGTTGCATCTGAAAGTAGAAACTCGCCCGATTACAACGTTATGTGTACTTTTCCCCTAGGCCATTCTAGTTATTCGTGTCGAGACTGAGAACTGCAAAAATGTTGAGTTTCTCAACCGTTTTTTACCTCCAAACTGCCATATCTCACGGACGGATTGACGAATCCGAAAAATTTCTGTTGTATCTGAAAGTGGAAACTCGCCCGATTACAACGGTAAGTGTACTTTTCCCCTAGGCCATTCTAGTTACTCGTTTCGAGCATGAGAACTGCGAAAACTTTGAGTTTCTCCAACCGTTTGTTACTTCCAAACTGCCATATCTCGCCAACGGATTGACGAATCCTAATAAAATCTGTTGCATCTGAAAGTAGAAACTCGCCCGATTACAACGGTATGTGTACTTTTCCCCTAGGCCATTCTAGTTATTCGTTTCGTGCATCAGAACTGCGAAAATTTTGAGTTTCTCCAACCGTTTCGTACCTCCAAACTGCCATATCTCGCGAACGGATTGACGAGTGCGAATAATTTCTGTTGCATCTGAAAGTAGATACTCGCTCGATTACAACGGTATGTGTACTTTTACCCTCGACCATTCTAAATATTCGTTTCGAGCATCAGAACTGCGAAAATTTTGAGTTTCTCAAGCGTTTCTTACATTCAAACTGGCATATCTCGCGAACGATTTGACCAATCCGCAAAATTTCTGTTGCATCTGAAAGTAGAAACTCGCCCGATTACAACGGTATGTGTACTCTTAGCCTATGCCATTCTAGTTATTCGTTTCGAGCATCAGAACTGTGAAAATTTTGAGTTTCTCAAGCGTTTCTTATCTCCAGACTGCCATATCTCGCGAACGTATTGACCAATCCGCAAAATTTCTGTTGCATCTGAAAGTAGAAACTCGTCCGATTACAACGGTTTGTGTACTTTTCCCCTAGGCCGTTCTAGTTATTCGTTTCGAGCATCAGAACTGCGAAAATTTTGAGTTTCTCAAGCGTTTCTTACCTTCAAACTGCTATATCTCGCGAACGGTTTGACCATCCCGCAAAATTTCTGTTGCATCTGAATGTAGAAACTCGCCCGATTACAACGGTATGTGTACTTTTCCCCTAGGCCGTTCTAGTTCTTCGTTTCGAGCATCAGAACTGCGAAAACTTTGAGTTTCTCAAGCGTTTCTTACATTCAAACTGCCATATCTCGCGAACGGATTGACCAATCCGCGAAAATTCTGTTGCATCTGAAAGTAGAAACTCGCCCGATTACAACGGTATATGTACCGTTCCCCTAGGCCGCTCTAGTTATTCGTTTCGAGCATCAGAACTGCGAAAATTTTGAGTTTCTCAAGCGTTTCTTAACTTCAAACTGCCATATCTCGCGAACGGATTGACCATCCCGCAAAATTTCTGTTACAACTGAAAGTAGAAACTCGCCCGATAACAACGGTATGTGTACTCTTCCCCTAGGCCATTCTAGTTATTCGTTTCGAGCATCAGAACTGTGAAAATTTTGAGTTTCTCTAGCGTTTCTTACCTCCAAACTGCCAAATCTCGCGAACGGATTGACCAATCCGCGAAATTTCTGTTGCATCTGAAAGTCGAAACTCGCCTGATTGCAACGGTATGTGCACTTTTCCCCTAGCCCGTTCTAGTTAATCGATTCGAGCATCAGAACTGTGGAAATTTTGAGTTTCTCAAGCGTTTCTTATCTCCAGACTGCCATATCTCGCGAACGATTTGACCAATCCGCAAAATTTCTGTTGCATCTGAATGTGGAAACTCGCCCGATTACAACGGTATGTGTACTTTTCGCCTAGGCCGTTCTAGTTATTCGTTTCGAGCATCAGAACTGCGAAAGTTTTGAGTTTCTCAAGCGTTTCTTACATTCAAACTGCCATATCTCGCGAACGGATTGACCATCCCGCAAAATTTCTGTTGCATCTGAAAGTAGAAACTCGCCTGATTGCAACGGTATGTGCACTCTTCCCCTAGCCCGTTCTAGTTAATCGATTCGAGCATCAGAACTGTGGAAATTTTGAGTTTCTCAAGCGTTTCTTATTTCCAGACTGCCATATCTCGCGAACGATTTGACCAATCCGCAAAATTTCTGTTGCATCTGAATGTAGAAACTCGCCCGATTACAACGGTATGTGTACTTTTCGCCTAGGCCGCTCTAGTTATTCGTTTCGAGCATCAGAACTGCGAAAATTTTGAGTTTTTCAAGCGTTTCTTACATTCAAACTGCCATATCTCGCGAACGGATTGACCATCCCGCAAAATTTCTGTTACAACTGAAAGTAGAAACTCGCCCGATAACAACGGTATGTGTACTCTTCCCCTAGGCCATTCTAGTTATTCGTTTCGAGCATCAGAACTGTGAAAATTTTGAGTTTCTCTAGCGTTCCTTACCTCCAAACTGCCATATCTCGCGAACGGATTGACCAATCCGCGAAATTTCTGTTGCATCTGAAAGTAGAAACTCGCCTGTTTGCAACGGTATGTGCACTTTTCCCCTAGCCCGTTCTAGTTAATCGATTCGAGCATCAGAACTGTGGAAATTTTGAGTTTCTCAAGCGTTTCTTATCTCCAGACTGCCATATCTCGCGATCGATTTGACCAATCCGCAAAATTTCTGTTGCATCTGAATGTGGAAACTCGCCCGATTACAACGGTATGTGTACTTTTCGCCTAGGCCGTTCTAGTTATTCGTTTCGAGCATCAGAACTGCGAAAGTTTTGAGTTTCTCAAGCGTTTCTTACATTCAAACTGCCATATCTCGCGAACGGATTGACCATCCCGCAAAATTTCTGTTGCATCTGAAAGTAGAAACTCGCCTGATTGCAACGGTATGTGCACTTTTCCCCTAGCCCGTTCTAGTTAATCGTTTCGAGCATCAGAACTGTGGAAATTTTGAGTTTCTCAAGCGTTTCTTATCTCCAGACTGCCATATCTCGCGAACGATTTGACCAATCCGCAAAGTTACCATTGCACCTGAATATAGAAACTCGCCCGATTACAACGGTATGTGTACTTTTCGCCTAGGCCGTTCTACTTATTCGTTTCGAGCATCAGAACTGCGAAAATGTTGAGTTTCTCAAGCGTTTCTTACATTCAAACTGCCATATCTCGCGAACGGATTGACCAATCCGCAAAATTTCTGTTGCATCTGAAAGTAGAAACTCGCCCGATTATAACGGTATGCGTACTTTTCCAACAGGCCGTTCTAGTTATTCGTTTCGAGCATCAGAACAGCGAAAATTTTGAGCTTCTCAAGCGTTTCTTACCTTCAAACGGCCATATCTCGCGAACGGATTGACCAACCCGCAAAATTTCTGTTGCAACTGAAAGTAGAAACTCGCCCGATTACAACGGTATGTATACCTTTCACCCAGGCCGTTCCAGTTATTCGTTCCGAGCATCAGAACTGCGAACATTTTGAGTTTCTCAAGCGTTTCTTACCTCCAAACTGCCATATCTCGCGAACGGATTGACCAATCCGCAAAATTTCTGTTGCATCTGAAAGTAGAAACTCGCCCGATTACAACGGTATGTGTACTTTTCGCCTAGGCCGTTCTAGTTATTCGTTTCGAGCACCAGAACTGCGAAAATTTTGAGTTTCTCAAGCGTTTCTTACCTTCAAACTGCCATATCTCGCGAACGGATTGACCAACCCGCAAAATTTCTGTTGCATCTGAAAGTAGAAACTCGACCGATTACAACGGTATGTGTACCTTTCCCCCAGGCCGTGCCAGTTATTCGTTTCGAGCATCAGAGCTGCGAAAATTTTGAGTTTCTCAAGCGTTTCTTACATTCAAACTGCCATATCTCACGAACGGAGTTACCAATCCGCAAAATTTCCATTGCACCTGAATATAGAAACTCGCCCGATTACAACGGTATGTGTACTTTTCGCCTAAGCCGTTCTAGTTATTCGTTTCGAGCATCTGAACTGTGAAAATTTTGAGTTTCTCAAGCGTTTCTTACCTCCAAACTGCCATATCTCGCGAACGAATTGACCAATCCGCAAAATTTGTGTTGCATCTGAATGTAGAAACTCGCCCGATTACAACGGTATGTGTACTTTTCCCATAGGCCGTTCCAGTTATTCGTTCCGAGCATCAGAACTGCGAAAATTTGGAGTTTCTCAAGCGTTTCTTACCTCCAAACTTCAATATCTCGCGAACGGATTGACCAATCCGCAAAATTTCTGTTGCATCTGAAAGTAGAAACTCGCCCGATTGCAACGGTATGTGCACATTTCCCCTAGCCCGTTCTAGTTAATCGTTTCGAGCATCAGAACTGTGGAAATTTTGAGTTTCTCAAGCGTTTCTTATCTCCAGACTGCCATATCTCGCGAACGGATTGACCAATCCGCAAAATTTCTGTTGCATCTGAAAGTAGAAACTTGCCCGATTACAATGGTATGTGTACTTTACCTCTAGGCCATTCTAGTTATTCGTTTCGTGCATCAGAACTGCGAAAATTTTGAGTTTCTCAAGCGTTTCTTACATTCAAACTGCCATATCTCGCGAACGGATTGACCAATCCGCAAAATTTCTGTTGCATCTGAAAGTAGAAACTCGCCCGATTATAACGGTATGTGTACTTTTCCCCTAGCCCGTTCTAGTTAATCGTTTCGAGCATCAGAACTGTGGAAATTTTGAGTTTCTCAAGCGTTTCTTATCTCCAGACTGCCATATCTCGCGAACGATTTGACCAATCCGCAAAGTTACCATTGCACCTGAATATAGAAACTCGCCCGATTACAACGGTATGTGTACTTTTCGCCTAGGCCGTTCTACTTATTCGTTTCGAGCATCAGAACTGCGAAAATTTTGAGTTTCTCAAGCGTTTCTTACATTCAAACTGCCATATCTCGCGAACGGATTGACCAACCCGCAAAATTTCTGTTGCATCTGAAAGTAGAAACTCGACCGATTATAACGGTATGTGTACCTTTCCCCCAGGCCGTGCCAGTTATTCGTTTCGAGCATCAGAGCTGCGAAAATTTTGAGTTTCTCAAGCGTTTCTTACATTCAAACTGCCATATCTCACGAACGGAGTTACCAATCCGCAAAATTTCCATTGCACCTGAATATAGAAACTCGCCCGATTACAACGGTATGTGTACTTTTCGCCTAAGCCGTTCTAGTTATTCGTTTCGAGCATCTGAACTGTGAAAATTTTGAGTTTCTCAAGCGTTTCTTACCTCCAAACTGCCATATCTCGCGAACGAATTGACCAATCCGCAAAATTTGTGTTGCATCTGAATGTAGAAACTCGCCCGATTACAACGGTATGTGTACTTTTCCCATAGGCCGTTCCAGTTATTCGTTCCGAGCATCAGAACTGCGAAAATTTGGAGTTTCTCAAGCGTTTCTTACCTCCAAACTTCAATATCTCGCGAACGGATTGACCAATCCGCAAAATTTCTGTTGCATCTGAAAGTAGAAACTCGCCCGATTGCAACGGTATGTGCACATTTCCCCTAGCCCGTTCTAGTTAATCGTTTCGAGCATCAGAACTGTGGAAATTTTGAGTTTCTCAAGCGTTTCTTATCTCCAGACTGCCATATCTCGCGAACGATTTGACCAATCCGCAAAGTTACCATTGCACCTGAATATAGAAACTCGCCCGATTACAACGGTATGTGTACTTTTCGCCTAGGCCGTTCTACTTATTCGTTTCGAGCATCAGAACTGCGAAAATTTTGAGTTTCTCAAGCGTTTCTTACATTCAAACTGCCATATCTCGCGAACGGATTGACCAATCCGCAAAATTTCTGTTGCAACTGAAAGTAGAAACTCGCCCGATTACAACGGTATGTATACCTTTCACCCAGGCCGTTCCAGTTATTCGTTCCGAGCATCAGAACTGCGAACATTTTGAGTTTCTCAAGCGTTTCTTACCTCCAAACTGCCATATCTCGCGAACGGATTGACCAATCCGCAAAATTTCTGTTGCATCTGAAAGTAGAAACTCGCCCGATTACAACGGTATGTGTACTTTTCGCCTAGGCCGTTCTAGTTATTCGTTTCGAGCACCAGAACTGCGAAAATTTTGAGTTTCTCAAGCGTTTCTTACCTTCAAACTGCCATATCTCGCGAACGGATTGACCAACCCGCAAAATTTCTGTTGCATCTGAAAGTAGAAACTCGACCGATTACAACGGTATGTGTACCTTTCCCCCAGGCCGTGCCAATTATTCGTTTCGAGCATCAGAGCTGCGAAAATTTTGAGTTTCTCAAGCGTTTCTTACATTCAAACTGCCATATCTCACGAACGGAGTTACCAATCTGCAAAATTTCCATTGCACCTGAATATAGAAACTCGCCCGATTACAACGGTATGTGTACTTTTCGCCTAAGCCGTTCTAGTTATTCGTTTCGAGCATCTGAACTGTGAAAATTTTGAGTTTTCAAGCGTTTCTTACCTCCAAACTGCCATATCTCGCGAACGAATTGACCAATCCGCAAAATTTGTGTTGCATCTGAATGTAGAAACTCGCCCGATTACAACGGTATGTGTACTTTTCCCATAGGCCGTTCCAGTTATTCGTTCCGAGCATCAGAACTGCGAAAATTTGGAATTTCTCAAGCGTTTCTTACCTCCAAACTTCAATATCTCGCGAACGGATTGACCAATCCGCAAAATTTCTGTTGCATCTGAAAGTAGAAACTGGCCTGATTACAACGGTATGTGTACCTTTCCCCTAGGCCATTCTAGTTATTCGTTTCGAGCATCAGATCATCGAAAATTTTGAATTTCTCAACCGTCTCTTACCTCCAAACAGACATATCTCGCAAACGGATTGACGAATCCGCAAAATTTCTGTTGCATCTAAAAGTAGGAACTCGCCCGATTACAACGGTATGTGTACTTTTCCCCTAAGCCTTTCTAGTTATTCGTCTCGAGCATCAGAACTGCGAAAATTTTGAGTTTCTCAAGCGTTCCTTACATCCAAACTGCCATATCGCGCGAACGGATTGACCAATCCGCAAAATTTCCGTTGCATCTGAAAGTAGAAACTCGCCCGATTACAGCGGTATGTGTACTTTTCCCCTAGGCCGGTCTAGTTATGCGTTTCGAGCATCAAAACTGCGAAAATTTTGTGTTTCTCAAGCGTTTCTTACCTCCAAACTGCCATACCTCGCGAACGGATTGACCAATCCGCAAAATTTCTGTTGCATCTGAAAGTAGAAACTCGCCCGATTACAACGGTATGTGTACTTTTCGCCTAGGCCGTTCTAGTTATTCGTTTCGAGCATCAGAACTGCGAAAATTTTGAGTTTCTCAAGCGTTTCTTACCTTCTAACTGCCATATCTCGCGAACGGATTGACCAATCCGCAAAATTTCTGTTGCATCTGAAAGTAGAAACTCGCCCGATTACAACGTTATGTGTACTTTTTCCCTCGGCCATTCTAGTTATTCGTTTCGAGCATCAGAACTGCGAAAATTTTGAGTTTCTCAAGCGTTTCTTACATCCAGACTGCCATATCTCGCGAACGGATTGACCAATCCGCAAAATTTCTGATGCATCTGAAAGTAGAAACTCGCCCGATTACAACGGTATGTGTACTTTTCCCCTGGGCCGTTCTAGTTAGTCGTTTCGAGCATCAGAACTGCGAAAATTTTGAGTTTCTCAAGCGTTTCTTACATTCAAACTTCCATATCTCGCGAACGAATTGACCAATCCGCAAAATTTGTGTTGCATCTGAATGTAGAAACTCGCCCGATTACAACGGTATGTGTACTTCTCTCCTAGGCCGTTCTAGTTATTCGTTTCGAGCATCAGAACTGCGAAAATTTTGAGTTTCTCAAGCGTTTCTTACCTTCAAACTGCCATATCTCGCGAACGGATAGACCAACCCGCAAAATTTCTGTTGCATCTGAAAGTAGAAACTCGCCCGATTACAACGGTATGTGTACTTTTCGCCTAGGCCACTCTAGTTATTCGTTTCGAGCATCAGAACTGTGAAAATTTTGAGTTTCTCAAGCGCTTCTTATCTCCAGACGGCCATATCTCGCGAACGGATTGACCAATCCGTATAATTTCTGTTGCATCTGAAACTAGAAACACGCCCGATTACAACGGTATGTGTACTTTTCCCCTAGGCCGTTCTAGTTAGTCGTTTCGAGCATCAGAACTGCGAAAATTTTGAGTTTCTCAAGCGTTTCTTACATTCAAACTGCCATATCTCGTGAACGGATTTACCAATCCGCAAAATTTCTGTTGCATCTGAAAGTAGAAACTCGCCCGATTACAACGGTGTGTGTACTTTTCCCCTAGGCGATTCTACTTATTCGTTTCGAGCATCAGAACTGCGTAAATTTTGAGTTTCTCAAGCGTTTCTTACCTCCAAACTGCCATATCTCGCGAACGGTTTGTCGAGTGCGAATAATTTCTGTTGCATCTGAAAGTAGAAACTCGCTCGATTACAACGGTATGTGTACTTTTCCCCTAGACCATTCTAGTTATTCGTTTCGACGATCAGAATTGCGAAAATTTTGAGTTTCTCAACCGTTTCTTACATCCAAACTGCCATATCTCGCGAACGGATTGACGAGTGCGAATAATTTCTGTTGCATCTGAAAGTAGAAACTCGCTCGATTACAACGGTATGTGTACTTTTCCCTTAGACCATTCTAGTTATTCGTTTCGACCATCAGAACTGCGAAAATTTTGAGTCTGTCAACCGTTTCTTACCTCCAAACTGCCATATCTCGCGAACGGATTGACCAATGCGAATAATTTCTGTTGCATCTGCAAGTAGAAACTGGCCTGATTACAACGGTATGTGTACCTTTCCCCTAGGCCATTCTAGTTATACGTTTCGAGCATCAGAACTGCGAAAATTTTAAGTTTCCCAACCGTCTCTTACCTCCAAACTGACATATCTCGCAAACGGATTGACGAATCCGCAAAATTTCTGTTGCATCTGAAAGTAGAAGCTCGCTCGATTACAACGGTATGTTTACCTTTCCCCTAGGCCATTCTAGTTATTCGTGTCGAGACTGAGAACTGCGAAAATGTTGAGTTTCTCAACCGTCTCTTACCTCCAAACTGACATATCTCGCAAACGGATTGACGAATCCGCAAAATTTCTCTTGCTTCTGAAAGTAGAAACTCGCCCGATTACAACGTTATGTGTACTTTTCCCCTAGGCGGTCCTACTTATTCTTTTCGAGCATCAGAACTGCGTAAATTTTGAGTTTCTCAACCGTTTCTTACCTCCAAACTGCCATATCTCGCGAACGGTTTAACGAATCCGCAAAATTTCTGATGCATCTGAAAGTAGAAACTCGCCCGATTACAACGGTATGTGTACTTTTCCCCTGGGCCATTCTAGTTATACGTTTCGAGCATCAGAACTGCGAAAATTTTAAGTTTCCCAACCGTTTCTTCCCTCCAAACTGCCATATCTCGCGAACGTATTGACGAATCCGCAAAATTTCTGTTGTATCTGAAAGTAGAAACTCGCCCGATTACAACGGTATGTGTACTTTTCCCCTAGGCGATCCTACTTATTCGTTTCGAGCATCAGAACTGCGAAAATTTTGAGTTTCTCAACCGTTTCTTCCCTCCAAACTGCCATATCTCGCGAACGGATTGACGAATCCGCAAAATTTCTGTTGCATCTGAAAGTAGAAACTCGCCCGATTACAACGTTATGTGTACTTTTCCCCTAGGCCATTCTAGTTATTCGTGTCGAGACTGAGAACTGCGAAAATGTTGAGTTTCTCAACCGTTTTTTACATCCAAACTGCCATATCTCGCGAACGAATTGACGAATCCGCAAAATTTCTGTTGCATCTGAAAGTAGAAACTCGCCCGATTACAACGTTATGTGTACTTTTCCCCTAGGCCATTCTAGTTATTCGTGTCGAGACTGAGAACTGCGAAAATGTTGAGTTTCTCAACAGATTCTTACATCCAAACTGCCATATCTCGGGAACGGATTGACGAATCCGCAAAATTTCTGTTGCATCTGAAAGTAGAAACTCGCCCGATTACAACGGTATGTATACTTTTCCCCTAGGCCATTCTAGTTATTCGTTTCGAGCATCAGAACTGCGAAAATTTTAAGTTTCTCAACCATTTTTTCCCTCCAAACTGCCATATCGCGCGAACGGATTGACGAATCCGAAAAATTTCTGTTGCATCTGAAAGTAGAAACTCGCCCGATTACAACGTTATGTGTACTTTTCCCCTAGGCCATTCTAGTTATTCGTTTCGAGCATCAGAACTGCGAAAATTTTGAGTTTCTCAACCGTTTCTTACCTCCAAACTGCCATATCTCGCGAACGGATTGACGAATCCGAATAATTTCTGTTGCATCTGATAGTAGAATCTCGCCCGATAACAACGTTATGTGTACCTTTCCCCTAGTTCATTCTAGTTATTCGTGTCGAGACTGAGAACTGCAAAAATGTTGAGTTTCTCAACCGTTTTTTACCTCCAAACTGCCATATCTCACGGACGGATTGACGAATCCGAAAAATTTCTGTTGTATCTGAAGGTGGAAACTCGCCTGATTACAACGGTATGTGTACTTTTCCCCTAGGCCATTCTAGTTATTCGTTTCGAGCATCAGAACTGCGAAAATTTTAAGTTTCTCAACCGTTTCTTACCTCCAATCTGCCATATCTGGCGAACGGATTGACGAATCCGCACAATTTCTGTTGCATCTGAAAGTAGAAACTCGCCCGATTACAACGGTATGTGTACTTTTCCCCTAGGCCATTCTAGTTATTCGTGTCGAGACTGAGAACTGCGAGAATGTTGAGTTTCTCAACCGTTTTTTACATCCAAACTGCCATATCTCGCGAACGGATTGACGAATCCGCAAAATTTCTGTTGCATCTGAAAGTAGAAACTCGCCCGATTACAACGTTATGTGTACTTTTCCCCTAGGCGATTCTAGTTATTCGTTTCGACGATCAGAACTGCGAAAATTTTGAGTTTCTCAACAGTTTCTTACATCCAAACTGCCATATCTCGTGAACGGATTGACGAATCCGCAAAATTTCTGTTGCATCTGGAAGTAGAAACTCGCCCGATTACAACGGTATGTATACTTTTCCCCTAGGCCATTCTACTTATTCGTTTCGAGCATCAGAACTCCGAAAATTTTAAATTTCTCAACCGTTTCTTACCTCCAATCTGCCATATCTCGCGAACGGATTGACGAATCCGCCAAATTTCTGTTGCATCTGAAAGTAGAAGCTCGCCCGATTACAACGTTATGTGTACTTTTCCCCTAGGCCATTATAGTTATTCGTTTCGAGCATCAGAACTGCGAAAATTTTGAGTTTCTCAACCGTTTCTTACCTCCAAACTGCCATATCTCGCGAACGGATTGACCAATCCGAATAATTTATGTTGCATCTGAAAGTAGAAACTCGCCCGATTACAACGGTATGTGTACTTTTCCGCTAGGCCATTCTAGTTATTCGTTTCGAGCATCAGAACTGCGAAAATGTTGAGTTTCTCAACCGTCTCTTACCTCCAAACTGACATATCTCGCAAACGGATTGACGAATCCGCAAAATTTCTCTTGCTTCTGAAAGTAGAAACTCGCCCGATTTCAACGTTATGTGTACTTTTCCCCTAGGCCATTCTAGTTATTCGTTTCAACGATCAGAACTGCGAAAGTTTTGAGTTTCTCAACAGTTTCTTACATCCAAACTGCCATACCTCGTGAACGGATTGACGAATCCGCAAAATTTCTGTTGCATCTGAAAGTAGAAACTCGCCCGATTACAACGGTATGTATACTTTTCCCCTAGGCCATTCTAGTTATTCGTTTCGAGCATCAGAACTGCGTAAATTTTGAGTTTCTCAACCGTTTCTTCCCTCCAAGCTGCCATATCGCGCGAACGGATTGACGAATCCGCAAAATTTCTGTTGCATCTGAAAGTAGAAACTCGCCCGATTACAACGGTATGTGTACTTTTCGCCCAGGCCATTCTAGTTATTCGTTTCGAGCATCAGAACTGTGAAAATTTTGAGTTTCTCCAACCGTTTCTGACCTCCAAACTGCCATATCTCGCGAACGGATTGACGAATCCGAATAATTTCTGTTGCATCTGAAAGTAGAATCTCGCCCGATTACAACGGTATGTGTACTTTTCCCCTAGGCCATTCTAGTTATTCGTATCGAGCATCAGAACTGCGAAAATTTTAAATTTCTCAACCGTTTCTTACCTCCAGTCTGCCATATCTCGCGAACGGATTGACGAGTGCGAATAATTTCTGTTGCGTCTGAAAGTAGAAACTCGCCCGATTACAACGGTATGTGTACTTTTCCGCTAGGCCATTCTATTTATTCGTTCCGAGCATGAGAACTGCGAAAATTTTGAGTTCCTCAACCGTTTCTTACCTCCAAACTGACATATCTCGCAAACGGATTGACGAATCCGCAAAATTTCTCTTGCTTCTGAAAGTAGAAACTCGCCCGATTTCAACGTTATGTGTACTTTTCCCCTAGGCCATTCTAGTTATTCGTTTCAACGATCAGAACTGCGAAAGTTTTGAGTTTCTCAACAGTTTCTTACATCCAAACTGCCATACCTCGTGAACGGATTGACGAATCCGCAAAATTTCTGTTGCATCTGAAAGTAGAAACTCGCCCGATTACAACGGTATGTATACTTTTCCCCTAGGCCATTCTAGTTATTCGTTTCGAGCATCAGAACTGCGTAAATTTTGAGTTTCTCAACCGTTTCTTCCCTCCAAGCTGCCATATCGCGCGAACGGATTGACGAATCCGCAAAATTTCTGTTGCATCTGAAAGTAGAAACTCGCCCGATTACAACGGTATGTGTACTTTTCGCCCAGGCCATTCTAGTTATTCGTTTCGAGCATCAGAACTGTGAAAATTTTGAGTTTCTCCAACCGTTTCTGACCTCCAAACTGCCATATCTCGCGAACGGATTGACGAATCCGAATAATTTCTGTTGCATCTGAAAGTAGAATCTCGACCGATTACAACGGTATGTGTACTTTTCCCCTAGGCCATTCTAGTTATTCGTATCGAGCATCAGAACTGCGAAAATTTTAAATTTCTCAACCGTTTCTTACCTCCAATCTGCCATATCTCGCGAACGGATTGACGAGTGCGAATAATTTCTGTTGCGTCTGAAAGTAGAAACTCGCCCGATTACAACGGTATGTGTACTTTTCCGCTAGGCCATTCTATTTATTCGTTTCGAGCATGAGAACTGCGAAAATTTTGAGTTTCTCAACCGTTTCTTACCTCCAAACTGCCATATCTGGCGAACGGATTGACAAATCCGAATAATTTCTGTTGCACCTGAAAGTAGAAACTCGCCCGATTACAACGGTATGTGTACTTTTCCCCTAGGCCATTCTAGTTATACGTTTCGAGCATCAGAACTGCGAAAATTTTAAGTTTCTCAACCGTTTTTTACATCCAAACTGCCATCTCTCGCGAACGGATTGACGAATCCGCAAAATTTCTGTTGCATCTGAAAGTAGAAACTCGCCCGATTACAACGTTATGTGTACATTTCCCCTAGGCCATTCTAGTTATTCGTGTCGAGACTGAGAACTGCAAAAATGTTGAGTTTCTCAACCGTTTTTTACCTCCAAACTGCCATATCTCACGGACGGATTGACGAATCCGCAAAATTTCTGTTGCATCTGGAAGTAGAAACTCGCCTGATTACAACGGTATGTATACTTTTCCCCTAGGCCATTCTACTTATTCGTTTCGAGCATCAGAACTGCGAAAATTTTAAATTTCTCAATCGTTTCTTACCTCCAATCTGCCATATCTCGCGAACGGATTGACGAATCCGCCAAATTTCTGTTGCATCTGAAAGTAGAAACTCGCCCGATTACAACGTTATGTGTACTTTTCCCCTAGGCCATTCTAGTTATTCGTGTCGAGCATCAGAACTGCGAAAATTTTAAATTTCTCAACCGTTTCTTACCTCCAATCTGCCACATCTCGCGAACGGATTGACGAGTGCGAATAATTTCTGTGGCGTCTGAAAGTAGAAACTCGCCCGATTACAACGGTATGTGTACTTTTCCGCTAGGCCATTCTATTTATTCGTTTCGAGCATGAGAACTGCGAAAATTTTGAGTTTCTCAACCGTTTCTTACCTCCAAACTGCCATATCTGGCGAACGGATTGACCAATCCGAATAATTTCTGTTGCACCTGAAAGTAGAAACTCGCCCGATTACAACGGAATGTGTACTTTTCCCCTAGGCCATTCTAGTTATACGTTTCGAGCATCAGAACTGCGAAAATTTTAAGTTTCTCAACCGTTTTTTACATCCAAACTGCCATCTCTCGCGAACGGATTGACGAATCCGCAAAATTTCTGTTGCATCTGAAAGTAGAAACTCGCCCGATTACAACGTTATGTGTACCTTTCCCCTAGGCCATTCTAGTTATTCGTGTCGAGTCTGAGAACTGCAAAAATGTTGAGTTTCTCAACCGTTTTTTACCTCCAAACTGCCATATCTCACGGACGGATTGACGAATCCGGAAAAATTTCTCTTGTATCTGAAAGTGGAAACTCGCCTGATTACAACGGTATGTGTACTTTTCCCCTAGGCCAATCTAGTTATTCGTTTCGAGCATCAGATCATCGAAAACTTTGAATTTCTCAACCGTCTCTTACCTCCAAACTGACATATCTCGCGAACGGATTGACGAATCCGAATAATTTCTGTTGCATCTGATAGTAGAACCTCGCCCGATTACAGCGGTGTGTGAACTTTTCCCCTAGGCCATTCTTGTTATTCGTTTCGAGCATCAGAACTGCGAAAATTTTAAATTTCTCAACCGTTTCTTACCTCCAATCTGCCATATCTCGCGAACGGATTGACGAGTGCGAATAATTTCTGTTGCATCTGAAAGTAGAAACTCGCCCGATTACAACGGTATGTGTACTTTCCCCTAGGCCATTCTAGGTATTCGTTTCGAGCATCAGATCATCGAAAACTTTGAATTTCTCAACCGTCTCTTACCTCCAAACTGCCATCTCTCGCGAACGGATTGACGAATCCGCAAAATTTCTGTTGCATCTGAAAGTAGAAACTCGCCCGATTACAACGGTATGTGTACTTTTCCGCTAGGTCATTCTATTTATTCGTTTCGAGCATGAGAACTGCGAAAATTTTTAGTTTCTCAACCGTTTCTTACCTCCAAACTGCCATATCTCGCGAACGGATTGACCAATCCGAATAATTTCTGTTGCATCTGAAAGTAGAAACTCGCCCGATTACAACGGTATGTATACTTTTCCCCTAGGCCATTCTAGTTATTCGTTTCGAGCATCAGAACTGCGAAAATTTTAAGTTTCTCACCCGTTTCTTCCCTCCAAACTGCCATATCTGGCGAACGGATTGACCAATCCGAATAATTTCTGTTGCATCTGATAGTAGAATCTCGCCCGATTACATAGGTATGTGTACTTTTCCCCTAGGCCATTCTAGTTATTCGTTTCGAGCATCAGAACTGCGAAAATTTTAAATTTCTCAACCGTTCATAACCTCCAATCTGCCATATCGCGCGAACGGATTGACCAATCCGCAAAATTTCTGTTGCATCTGAATGTAGAAACTCGCCCGATTACATCGGTGTGTGTACTTTTCCCATAGGCCGTTCTAGTTCTTCGTTTCGAGCATCAGAACTGCGAAAACTTTGAGTTTCTCTAATCGTTTCTTACATTCAAACTGCCATATCTCGCGAACGGATTGACCAATCCGCAAAGATTCTATTGCACCTGAAAGTAGAAACTCGCCCGATTACAACGGTATATGTACTTTTCCCCTAGGCCATTCTAGTCATTCGTTTCGACCATCAGAAGTGTGAAAATTTTGAGTTTCTCAAGCGTTTCTTACCTCCAAACTGCCATATCTCATGAGCGGGTTGACCAATCCGCAAAATTTCTGTTGCATCTGAATGTAGAAACTCGCCCGATTACAACGGTATGTGTACTCTTCCCCTAGGCCATTCTAGTTATTCGTTTCGAGCATCAGAACTGTGAAAATTTTGAGTTTCACAAGCGTTTCTTACCTCCAAACTGCCATATCTCGCGAACGGATTGACCAATCCGCAAAATTTCTGTTGCATCTGAAAGTAGAAACTCGCCCGATTGCAACGGTATGTGCACTTTTCCCCTAGCCCGTTCTAGTTAATCGTTTCGAGCATCAGAACTGTGGAAATTTTGAGTTTCTCAGGCGTTTCTTATCTCCAGACTGCCATATCTCGCGAACGAATTGACCAATCCGCAAAATTTCCATTGCATCTGAATATAGAAACTCGCCCGATTACAACGGTATGTGTACTTTTCGCCTAGGCCGTTCTAGTTATTCGTTTCGAGCATCAGAACTGCGAAAATTTTGAGTTTCTCAAGCGTTTCTTACCTTCAAACTGCCATATCTCGCGAACGGATTGACCAATCCGAATAATTTCTGTTCCATCTGAAAGTAGAAACTCGCCCGATTACAACGGTATGTGTACTTTTCCCCTAGGCCATTCTAGTTATACGTTTCGAGCATCAGAACTGCGAAAATTTTAAGTTTCTCAACCGTTTTTTACATCCAAACTGCCATATCTCGCGAACGGATTGACGAATCCGCAAAATTTCTGTTGCATCTGAAAGTAGAAACTCGCCCGATTACAACGTTATGTGTACTTTTCCCCTAGGCCATTCTAGTTATTCGTGTCGAGACTGAGAACTGCAAAAATGTTGAGTTTCTCAACCGTTTTTTACCTCCAAACTGCCATATCTCGCCAACGGATTGACGAATCCTAATAAAATCCGTTGCATCTGAAAGTAGAAACTCGCCCGATTACAACGGTATGTGTACTTTTCCCCTAGGCCATTCTAGTTATTCGTTTCGTGCATCAGAACTGCGAAAATTTTGAGTTTCTCCAACCGTTTCGTACCTCCAAACTGCCATATCTCGCGAACGGATTGACGAGTGCGAATAATTTCTGTTGCATCTGAAAGTAGATACTCGCTCGATTACAACGGTATGTGTACTTTTACCCTCGACCATTCTAAATATTCGTTTCGAGCATCAGAACTGCGAAAATTTTGAGTTTCTCAAGCGTTTCTTACATTCAAACTGGCATATCTCGCGAACGGTTTGACCATTCCGCAAAGATTCTGTTGCATCTGAAAGTAGAAACTCGCCCGATTACAACGGTATATGTACTTTTCCCCTAGGCCATTCTAGTCATTCGTTTCGACCATCAGAAGTGTGGAAATTTTGAGTTTCTCAAGCGTTTCTTATCTCCAGACTGCCATATCTCGCGAACGATTTGACCAATCCGCAAAATTTCTGTTGCATCTGAATGTGGAAACTCGCCCGATTACAACGGTATGTGTACTTTTCGCCTAGGCCGTCCTAGTTATTCGTTTCGAGCATCAGAACTGCGAAAGTTTTGAGTTTCTCAAGCGTTCTTACATTCAAACTGCCATATCTCGCGAACGGATTGACCATCCCGCAAAATTTCTGTTGCATCTGAAAGTAGAAACTCGCCTGATTGCAACGGTATGTGCACTTTTCCCCTAGCCCGTTCTAGTTAATCGATTCGAGCATCAGAACTGTGGAAATTTTGAGTTTCTCAAGCGTTTCTTATCTCCAGACTGCCATATCTCGCGAACGATTTGACCAATCCGCAAAATTTCTGTTGCATCTGAATGTAGAAACTCGCCCGATTACAACGGTATGTGTACTTTTCGCCTAGGCCGCTCTAGTTATTCGTTTCGAGCATCAGAACTGCGAAAATTTTGAGTTTCTCAAGCGTTTCTTACCTTCAAACTGCCATATCTCGCGAACGGATTGACCATCCCGCAAAATTTCTGTTACAACTGAAAGTAGAAACTCGCCCGATAACAACGGTATGTGTACTCTTCCCCTAGGCCATTCTAGTTATTCGTTTCGAGCATCAGAACTGTGAAAATTTTGAGTTTCTCTAGCGTTCCTTACCTCGAAACTGCCATATCTCGCGAACGGATTGACCAATCCGCGAAATTTCTGTTGCATCTGAAAGTAGAAACTCGCCTGATTGCAACGGTATGTGCACTTTTCCCCCAGCCCGTTCTAGTTAATCGATTCGAGCATCAGAACTGTGGAAATTTTGAGTTTCTCAAGCGTTTCTTATCTCCAGACTGCCATATCTCGCGAACGATTTGACCAATCCGCAAAATTTCTGTTGCATCTGAAAGTAGAAACTCGCCCGATTACAACGGTATGTGTACTTTTCCCCTAGGCCATTCTAGTTATACGTTTCGAGCATCAGAACTGCGAAAATTTTGAGTTTCTCAAGCGTTTCTTACATTCAAACTGCCATATCTCGCGAACGGATTGACCAATCCGCAAAATTTCTGTTGCATCTGAAAGTAGAAACTCGCCCGATTATAACGGTATGTGTACTTTTCCAACAGGCCGTTCTAGTTATTCGTTTCGAGCATCAGAACAGCGAAAATTTTGAGCTTCTCAAGCGTTTCTTACCTTCAAACGGCCATATCTCGCGAACGGATTGACCAACCCGCAAAATTTCTGTTGCAACTGAAAGTAGAAACTCGCCCGATTACAACGGTATGTATACCTTTCACCCAGGCCGTTCCAGTTATTCGTTCCGAGCATCAGAACTGCGAACATTTTGAGTTTCTCAAGCGTTTCTTACCTCCAAACTGCCATATCTCGCGAACGGATTGACCAATCCGCAAAATTTCTGTTGCATCTGAAAGTAGAAACTCGCCCGATTACAACGGTATGTGTACTTTTCGCCTAGGCCGTTCTAGTTATTCGTTCCGAGCACCAGAACTGCGAAAATTTTGAGTTTCTCAAGCGTTTCTTACTTCCAAACTGCCATATCTCGAGGACGGATTGACCAATCCGCAAAATTTCTGTTGCATCTGAAAGTAGAAACTCGTCCCATTTCAACGGTATGGGTACTTTTCCCCTAGGCCGTTCTAGTTATTCGTTTCGAGCATCAGAACTGCGAACATTTTGAGTTCCTCAAGCGTTTCTTACCTGCAAATTGCCATATCTAGCGAACGCATTGACACATCCGCAAAACTTCTGTTGCATCTGAAAGTAGAATCTCGCCCGATTACAACGGTATGCGTACTTTTGCCCCAGGCCGTTCTAGTTATTCGTTTCGAGCATCAGAACTGCGAAAATTTTGAGTTTCTCAAACGTTTCTTACCTCCAAACTGCCATATCTCGCGAACGGATTGACGAATCCGCAAAATTTCTGTTGCATCTGAAACTAGAAACACGCCCGATTACAACGGTATGTGTACTTTTCCCCTAGCCCGTTCTAGTGAATCGTTTCGAGCATCAGAACTGTGGAAATTTTGAGTTTCTCAAGCGTTTCTTATCTCCAGACTGCCATATCTCGCGAACGATTTGACCAATCCGCAAAATTTCCATTGCACCTGAATATAGAAACTCGCCCGATTACAACGGTATGTGTACTTTTCGCCTAAGCCGTTCTAGTTATTCGTTTCGAGCATCTGAACTGTGAAAATTTTGAGTTTCTCAAGCGTTTCTTACCTCCAAACTGCCATATCTCGCGAACGGATTGACCAATCCGCAAAATTTCTGTTGCATCTGAAAGTATAATAGAAACTCGCCCGATTACAACGGTGTGTGTACCTTTCCCCTAGGCCATTCTAGTTATTCGTTTCGAGCATCAGATCATCGAAAATTTTGAATTTCTCAACCGTCTCTTACCTCCAAACTGCCATATCTCGCGAACGGATTGACGAATCAGAATAATTTCTGTTGCATCTGAAAGTAGAAACTCGCCCGATTACAACGGTATGTATACTTTTCCCCTAGGTCATTCTAGTTATTCGTTTCGAGCATCAGAATTGCGAAAATTTTGAGTTTCTCAACCGTTTCTTACCTCCAAACTGTCATATCTCGCGAACGGATTGACGAATCCGAATGATTTCTGTTGCATCTGAAAGTAGAAACTCGCTCGATTACAACGGTACGTGCACTTTTATCCTAGGCCATTCTAGGTATTCGTTTCGAACATGAGAACTGCGAAAATTTTGAGTTTCTCAACCGTTTCTTCCCTCCAAACTGCCATATCTCGCGAACGGATTGAAGAATCCGCAAAATTTCTGTTGCATCTGAAAGTAGAAACTCGCCCGATTACAACGGTATGTATACTTTTCCCCTAGGCCGTTCTAGTTATTCGTTTCGAGCAGCAGAACTGTGAAAATTTTGAGTTTCCCAACCGTTTCTTACCTCCAAACTGCCATATCTCGCGAACGGATTGACGAGTGCGAATAATTTCTGTTGCATCTGAAAGTAGAATCTGGCCCGATTACAACGGTATGTGTACCTTTCCCCTAGGCCATTCTAGTCATTCGTTTCGCGCATCAGATCATCGAAAATTTTGAATTTCTCAACCGTCACTTACCTCCAAACTGACATATCTCGCAAACGGATTGACGAATCCGCAACATTTCTGTTCCATCTAAAAGTAGAAACTCCCCCGATTTCAGCGGTATGTGTACTTTTCCCCTAGGCGATTCTACTTATGCGTTTCGAGCATCAGAACTGCGTAAATTTTGAGTTTCTCAACCGTTTCTTACATCCAGACTGCCATATCTCGCGAACGGATTGACCAATCCGCAAAATTTCTGTTGCATCTGAAAGTAGAAACTTGCCCGATTACAATGGTATGTGTACTTTACCCCTAGGCCATTCTAGTTATTCGTTTCGAGCATCAGTACTGTGAAAATTTTGAGTTTCTCAAGCGTTTCTTACCTCCAAACTGCCATATCTCGCGAACGAATTGACCAATCCGCAAAATTTGTGTTGCATCTGAATGTAGAAACTCGCCCGATTACAACGGTATGTGTACTTTTCCCCTAGGCCGTTCTAGTTATTCGTTTCGAGCATCAGAACTGCGAAAATTTTGAGTTTCTCAAGCGTTTCTTACATTCAAACTGCCATATCTCGCGAACGGATTTACCAATCCGCAAAATTTCTGTTGCATCTGAAAGTAGAAACTCGCCCGATTACAACGGTGTGTGTACTTTTCCCCTAGGCGATTCTACTTATTCGTTTCGAGCATCAGAACTACGTAAATTTTGAGTTTCTCAACCGTTTCTTACCTCCAAACTCCCATATCTCTCGGACGGATTGAAGAATCCGTAAAATTCTGAAGCATCTGAAAGTAGAAACTCGCCCGATTACAACGTTATGTGTACTTTTCCCCTAGGCCATTCTAGTTATTCGTTTCGAGCATCAGAACTGCGAAAATTTTGAGTTTCTCAATCGTTTCTTACATCCAGACTGCCATATCTCGCGATCGGATTGACCATTCCGCAAAATTTCTGTTGCATCTGAAAGTAGAAACTCGCCCGATTACAATGGTATGTGTACTTTACCCCTAGGCCATTCTAGTTATTCGTTTCGAGCATCAGAACTGTGAAAATTTTGAGTTTCTCAAGCGTTTCTTACCTCCAAACTGCCATATCTCGCGAACGAATTGATCAATCCGCAAAATTTGTGTTTCATCTGAATGTAAAAACTCGCCCGATTACAACGGTATGTGTACTTTTCCCATAGGCCGTTCCAGTTATTCGTTCCGAGCATCAGAACTGCGAAAATTTGGAGTTTCTCAAGCGTTTCTTACCTCCAAACTGCAATATCTCGCGAACGGATTGACCAATCCGCAAAATTTCTGTTGCATCTGAAAGTAGAAACTCGCCCGATTGCAACGGTATGTGCACATTTCCCCTAGCCCGTTCTAGTTAATCGTTTCGAGCATCAGAACTGTGGAAATTTTGAGCTTCTCAAGCGTTTCTTATCTCCAGACTGCCATATCTCGCGAACGGATTGACCAATCCGCAAAATTTCTGTTGCATCTGAAAGTAGAAACTTGCCCGATTACAATGGTATGTGTACTTTACCTCTAGGCCATTCTAGTTATTCGTTTCGGGCATCAGTACTGCGAAAATTTTGAGTTTCTCAAGCTCTTCTTACATTCAAACTGCCATATCTCACGAACGGATTTACCAATCCGCAAAATTTCTGTTGCATCTGAAAGTAGAAACTCGCCCGATTACAACGGTGTGTGTACTTTTCCCCTAGGCGATTCCACTTATTCGTTTCGAGCATCAGAACTGCGTAAATTTTGAGTTTCTCAACCGTTTCTTACCTCCAAACTCCCATATCTCGCGAACGGATTGAAGAATCCGCAAAATTCTGTTGCATCTGAAAGTAGAAACTCGCCCGATTACAACGTTATGTGTACTTTTTCCCTAGGCCATTCTAGTTATTCGTTTCGAGGATCAGAACTGCGAAAATTTTGAGTTTCTCAAGCGTTTCTTACATCCAGACTGCCATATCTCGCGAACGGATTGACCAATCCGCAAAATTTCTGTTGCATCTGAAAGTAGAAACTTGCCCGATTACAATGGTATGTGTACTTTACCCCTAGGCCATTCTAGTTATTCGTTTCGCGCATCAGTACTGCGAAAATTTTGAGTTTCTCAAGCTCTTCTTACATTCAAACTGCCATATCTCGCGAACGGATTTACCAATTCGCAAAATTTCTGTTGCATCTGAAAGTAGACACTCGCCCGATTACAACGGTGTGTGTACTTTTCCCCTAGGCGATTCCACTTACTCGTTTCGAGCATCAGAACTGCGTAAATTTTGAGTTTCTCAACCGTTTCTTACCTCCAAACTCCCATATCTCGCGAACGGATTGAAGAATCCGCAAAATTCTGTTGCATCTGAAAATAGAAACTCGCCCGATTACAACGTTATGTGTACTTTTCCCCTAGGCCATTCTAGATATTCGTTTCGAGCATCAGAACTGCGAAAATTTTGAGTTTCTCAATCGTTTCTTACATCCAGACTGCCATATCTCGCGAACGGATTGACCAATCAGCAAAATTTCTGTTGCATCTGAAAGTAGAAACTCGCCCGATTACAATGGTATGTGTACTTTACCCCTAGGCCATTCTAGTTACTCGTTTCGAGCATCAGAACTGTGAAAATTTTGAGTTTCTCAAGCGTTTCTTACCTCCAAACTGCCATATCTCGCGAACGAATTGACCAATCCGCAAAATTTGTGTTGCATCTGAATGTAGAAACTCGCCCGATTACAACGGTATGTGTACTTTTCCCATAGGCCGTTCCAGTTATTCGTTCCGAGCATCAGAACTGCGTAAATTTTGAGTTTCTCAACCGTTTCTTACCTCCAAACTCCCATATCTCGCGAACGGATTGAAGAATCCGCAAAATTCTGTTGCATCTGAAAGTAGAAACTCGCCCGATTACAACGGTAGGGGTACTTTTCCCCCAGGCCGTTCTAG
The DNA here is from genome assembly GCF_051014685.1 of Ptiloglossa arizonensis. Lineage (NCBI taxonomy): Eukaryota > Metazoa > Arthropoda > Insecta > Hymenoptera > Colletidae > Ptiloglossa > Ptiloglossa arizonensis. The sequence continues at coordinate 1,504,010 of NW_027478405.1, forward strand.
TTATTCGTTTCGAGCATCAGAACTGCGAAAATTTTGAGTTTCTCAAGCGTTTCTTACCTCCAAACTGCCATATCTCGAGGACGGATTGACCAATCCGCAAAATTTCTGTTGCATCTGAAAGTAGAAACTTGCCCGATTACAATGGTATGTATACTTTTCCCCTAGGCCTTTCTAGTTATTCGTTTCGAGCATCAGAACTGCGAAAATTTTGAGTTTCTCAAGCGTTCCTTACATCCAGACTGCCATATCTCGCGAACGGATTGACCAATCCGCAAAATTTCTGTTGCATCTGAAAGTAGAAACTTGCCCGATTACAATGGTATGTGTACTTTACCCCTAGGCCATTCTAGTTATTCGTTTCGAGCATCAGTACTGTGAAAATTTTGAGTTTCTCAAGCGTTTCTTACCTCCAAACTGCCATATCTCGCGAACGAATTGACCAATCCGCAAAATTTGTGTTGCATCTGAATGTAGAAACTCGCCCGATTACAACGGTATGTGTACTTCTCGCCTAGGCCGTTCTAGTTATTCGTTTCGAGCATCAGAACTGCGAAAATTTTGAGTTTCTCAAGCGTTTCTTACCTTCAAACTGCCATATCTCGCGAACGGATAGACCAACCCGCAAAATTTCTGTTGCATCTGAAAGTAGAAACTCGCCCGATTACAACGGTATGTGTACTTTTCGCCTAGGCCACTCTAGTTATTCGTTTCGAGCATCAGAACTGCGAAAATTTTTAGTTTCTCAAGCGTTTCTTACCTTCAAACTGCCATATCTCGCGAACGGATTTACCAATCCGCAAAATTTCTGTTGCATCTGAAAGTAGAAACTCGCCCGATTACAACGGTGTGTGTACTTTTCCCCTAGGCGATTCTACTTATTCGTTTCGAGCATCAGAACTACGTAAATTTTGAGTTTCTCAACCGTTTCTTACCTCCAAACTCCCATATCTCGCGGACGGATTGAAGAATCCGCAAAATTCTGTTGCATCTGAAAGTAGAAGCTCGCCCGATTACAACGTTATGTGTACTTTTTCCCTAGGCCATTCTAGTTATTCGTTTCGAGCATCAGAACTGCGAAAATTTTGAGTTTCTCAAGCGTTTCTTACATCCAGACTGCCATATCTCTCGAACGGATTGACCAATCCGCAAAATTTCTGTTGCATCTGAAAGTAGAAACTTGTCCGATTACAATGGTATGTGTACTTTACCCCTAGGCCATTCTAGTTATTCGTTTCGCGCATCAGTACTGCGAAAATTTTGAGTTTCTCAAGCTCTTCTTACATTCAAACTGCCATATCTCGCGAACGGATTTACCAATTCGCAAAATTTCTGTTGCATCTGAAAGTAGAAACTCGCCCGATTACAACGGTGTGTGTACTTTTCCCCTAGGCGATTCCACTTATTCGTTTCGAGCATCAGAACTGCGTAAATTTTGAGTTTCTCAACCGTTTCTTACCTCCAAACTCCCATATCTCGCGAACGGATTGAAGAATCCGCAAAATTCTGTTGCATCTGAAAGTAGAAACTCGCCCGATTACAACGTTATGTGTACTTTTTCCCTAGGCCATTCTAGTTATTCGTTTCGAGGATCAGAACTGCGAAAATTTTGAGTTTCTCAAGCGTTTCTTACATCCAGACTGCCATATCTCGCGAACGGATTGACCAATCCGCAAAATTTCTGTTGCATCTGAAAGTAGAAACTTGCCCGATTACAATGGTATGTGTACTTTACCCCTAGGCCATTCTAGTTATTCGTTTCGCGCATCAGTACTGCGAAAATTTTGAGTTTCTCAAGCTCTTCTTACATTCAAACTGCCATATCTCGCGAACGGATTTACCAATTCGCAAAATTTCTGTTGCATCTGAAAGTAGACACTCGCCCGATTACAACGGTGTGTGTACTTTTCCCCTAGGCGATTCCACTTACTCGTTTCGAGCATCAGAACTGCGTAAATTTTGAGTTTCTCAACCGTTTCTTACCTCCAAACTCCCATATCTCGCGAACGGATTGAAGAATCCGCAAAATTCTGTTGCATCTGAAAATAGAAACTCGCCCGATTACAACGTTATGTGTACTTTTCCCCTAGGCCATTCTAGATATTCGTTTCGAGCATCAGAACTGCGAAAATTTTGAGTTTCTCAATCGTTTCTTACATCCAGACTGCCATATCTCGCGAACGGATTGACCAATCAGCAAAATTTCTGTTGCATCTGAAAGTAGAAACTCGCCCGATTACAATGGTATGTGTACTTTACCCCTAGGCCATTCTAGTTACTCGTTTCGAGCATCAGAACTGTGAAAATTTTGAGTTTCTCAAGCGTTTCTTACCTCCAAACTGCCATATCTCGCGAACGAATTGACCAATCCGCAAAATTTGTGTTGCATCTGAATGTAGAAACTCGCCCGATTACAACGGTATGTGTACTTTTCCCATAGGCCGTTCCAGTTATTCGTTCCGAGCATCAGAACTGCGTAAATTTTGAGTTTCTCAACCGTTTCTTACCTCCAAACTCCCATATCTCGCGAACGGATTGAAGAATCCGCAAAATTCTGTTGCATCTGAAAGTAGAAACTCGCCCGATTACAACGGTAGGGGTACTTTTCCCCCAGGCCGTTCTAGTTATTCGTTTCGAGCATCAGAACTGCGAAAATTTTGAGTTTCTCAAGCGTTTCTTACCTCCAAACTGCCATATCTCGAGGACGGATTGACCAATCCGCAAAATTTCTGTTGCATCTGAAAGTAGAAACTTGCCCGATTACAATGGTATGTATACTTTTCCCCTAGGCCTTTCTAGTTATTCGTTTCGAGCATCAGAACTGCGAAAATTTTGAGTTTCTCAAGCGTTCCTTACATCCAGACTGCCATATCTCGCGAACGGATTGACCAATCCGCAAAATTTCTGTTGCATCTGAAAGTAGAAACTTGCCCGATTACAATGGTATGTGTACTTTACCCCTAGGCCATTCTAGTTATTCGTTTCGAGCATCAGTACTGTGAAAATTTTGAGTTTCTCAAGCGTTTCTTACCTCCAAACTGCCATATCTCGCGAACGAATTGACCAATCCGCAAAATTTGTGTTGCATCTGAATGTAGAAACTCGCCCGATTACAACGGTATGTGTACTTCTCGCCTAGGCCGTTCTAGTTATTCGTTTCGAGCATCAGAACTGCGAAAATTTTGAGTTTCTCAAGCGTTTCTTACCTTCAAACTGCCATATCTCGCGAACGGATAGACCAACCCGCAAAATTTCTGTTGCATCTGAAAGTAGAAACTCGCCCGATTACAACGGTATGTGTACTTTTCGCCTAGGCCACTCTAGTTATTCGTTTCGAGCATCAGAACTGCGAAAATTTTTAGTTTCTCAAGCGTTTCTTACCTTCAAACTGCCATATCTCGCGAACGGATTTACCAATCCGCAAAATTTCTGTTGCATCTGAAAGTAGAAACTCGCCCGATTACAACGGTGTGTGTACTTTTCCCCTAGGCGATTCTACTTATTCGTTTCGAGCATCAGAACTACGTAAATTTTGAGTTTCTCAACCGTTTCTTACCTCCAAACTCCCATATCTCGCGGACGGATTGAAGAATCCGCAAAATTCTGTTGCATCTGAAAGTAGAAGCTCGCCCGATTACAACGTTATGTGTACTTTTTCCCTAGGCCATTCTAGTTATTCGTTTCGAGCATCAGAACTGCGAAAATTTTGAGTTTCTCAAGCGTTTCTTACATCCAGACTGCCATATCTCTCGAACGGATTGACCAATCCGCAAAATTTCTGTTGCATCTGAAAGTAGAAACTTGTCCGATTACAATGGTATGTGTACTTTACCCCTAGGCCATTCTAGTTATTCGTTTCGCGCATCAGTACTGCGAAAATTTTGAGTTTCTCAAGCTCTTCTTACATTCAAACTGCCATATCTCGCGAACGGATTTACCAATTCGCAAAATTTCTGTTGCATCTGAAAGTAGAAACTCGCCCGATTACAACGGTGTGTGTACTTTTCCCCTAGGCGATTCCACTTACTCGTTTCGAGCATCAGAACTGCGTAAATTTTGAGTTTCTCAACCGTTTCTTACCTCCAAACTCCCATATCTCGCGAACGGATTGAAGAATCCGCAAAATTCTGTTGCATCTGAAAATAGAAACTCGCCCGATTACAACGTTATGTGTACTTTTCCCCTAGGCCATTCTAGATATTCGTTTCGAGCATCAGAACTGCGAAAATTTTGAGTTTCTCAATCGTTTCTTACATCCAGACTGCCATATCTCGCGAACGGATTGACCAATCCGCAAAATTTCTGTTGCATCTGAAAGTAGAAACTCGCCCGATTACAATGGTATGTGTACTTTACCCCTAGGCCATTCTAGTTACTCGTTTCGAGCATCAGAACTGTGAAAATTTTGAGTTTCTCAAGCGTTTCTTACCTCCAAACTGCCATATCTCGCGAACGAATTGACCAATCCGCAAAATTTGTGTTGCATCTGAATGTAGAAACTCGCCCGATTACAACGGTATGTGTACTTTTCCCATAGGCCGTTCCAGTTATTCGTTCCGAGCATCAGAACTGCGTAAATTTTGAGTTTCTCAACCGTTTCTTACCTCCAAACTCCCATATCTCGCGAACGGATTGAAGAATCCGCAAAATTCTGTTGCATCTGAAAGTAGAAACTCGCCCGATTACAACGGTAGGGGTACTTTTCCCCCAGGCCGTTCTAGTTATTCGTTTCGAGCATCAGAACTGCGAAAATTTGGAGTTTCTCAAGCGTTTCTTACCTCCAAACTGCCATATCTCGAGGACGGATTGAACAATCCGCAAAATTTCTGTTGCATCTGAAAGTAGAAACTTGCCCGATTACAATGGTATGTATACTTTTCCCCTAGGCCTTTCTAGTTATTCGTTTCGAGCATCAGAACTGCGAAAATTTTGAGTTTCTTAAGCGTTTCTTACATCCAGACTGCCATATCTCGCGAACGGATTGACCAATCCGCAAAATTTCTGTTGCATCTGAAAGTAGAAACTTTCCCGATTACAATGGTATGTGTACTTTACCCCTAGGCCATTCTAGTTATTCGTTTCGAGCATCAGTACTGTGAAAATTTTGAGTTTCTCAAGCGTTTCTTACCTCCAAACTGCCATATCTCGCGAACGAATTGACCAATCCGCAAAATTTGTGTTGCATCTGAATGTAGAAACTCGCCCAATTACAACGGTATGTGTACTTCTCGCCTAGGCCGTTCTAGTTATTCGTTTCGAGCATCAGAACTGCGAAAATTTTGAGTTTCTCAAGCGTTTCTTACCTTCAAACTGCCATATCTCGCGAACGGATAGACCAACCCGCAAAATTTCTGTTGCATCTGAAAGTAGAAACTCGCCCGATTACAACGGTATGTGTACTTTTCGCCTAGGCCAATCTAGTGATTCGTTTCGAGCATCAGAACTGTGAAAATTTTGAGTTTCTCAAGCGCTTCTTATCTCCAGACTGCCATATCTCGCGAACGAATTGACCAATCCGCAAAATTTCTGTTGCATCTGAATGTAGAAACTCGCCCGATTACAACGGTATGTGTACTTCTCGCCTAGGCCGTTCTAGTTATTCGTTTCGAGCATCAGAACTGCGAAAATTTTGAGTTTCTCAAGCGTTTCTTACCTTCAAACTGCCATATCTCGCGAACGGATAGACCAACCCGCAAAATTTCTGTTGCATCTGAAAGTAGAAACTCGCCCGATTACAACGGTATGTGTACTTTTCGCCTAGGCCACTCTAGTTATTCGTTTCGAGCATCAGAACTGTGAAAATTTTGAGTTTCTCAAGCGTTTCTTATCTCCAGACTGCCATATCTCGTGAACGAATTGACCAATCCGCAAAATTTCTGTTGCATCTGAATGTAGAAACTCGCCCGATTACAACGGTATGTGTACTTTTCGCCTAGGCCGTTCTAGTTATTCGTTTCGAGCATCAGAACTGCGAAAATTTTTAGCTTCTCAAGCGTTTCTTACCTTCAAACTGCCATATCTCGCGAACGGATTGACCAACCCGCAAAATTTCTGTTGCATCTGAAAGTAGAAACTCGCCCGATTACAACGGTATGTGTACTTTTCGCCTAGGCCGTTCTAGTTATTCGTTTCGAGCATCAGAACTGCGAAAATTTTTAGTTTCTCAAGCGTTTCTTACCTTCAAACTGCCATATCTCGCGAACGGATTGACCAATCCGCAAAATTTCTGTTGCATCTGAAAGTAGAAACTCGCCCGATTACAACGGTATGTGTACTTTTCCCCTAGGCCATTCTAGTTATTCGTTTCCAGCATCAGAACTGCGAAAATTTTGAGTTTCTCAAGCGCTTCTTATCTCCGGACTGCCATATCTCGCGAACGAATTGACCAATCCGCAAAATTTCTGTTGCATCTGAATGTAGAAACTCGCCCGATTACAACGGTATGTGTACTTTTCGCCTAGGCCGTTCTAGTTATTCGTTTCGAGCATCAGAACTGCGAAAATTTTGAGTTTCTCAAGCGTTTCTTACCTTCAAACTGCCATATCTCGCGAACGGATTGACCAACCCGCAAAATTTCTGTTGCATCTGAAAGTAGAAACTCGCCCGATTACAACGGTATGTGTACTTTTCCCCTAGGCCATTCTAGTTATTCGTTTCCAGCATCAGAACTGCGAAAATTTTTAGTTTCTCAAGCGTTTCTTACCTTCAAACTGCCATATCTCGCGAACGGATTGACCAATCCGCAAAATTTCTGTTGCCTCTGAACGTAGAAACTCGCCCGATTACAACGGTATGTGTACTTTTCCCCTAGGCCGTTCTAGTTATTCGTTTCGAGCATCAGAACTGCGAAAATTTTTAGTTTTTCAAACGTTTCTTTCTTCCAAACTGCCATATCTCGCGAACGGATTGACCAATCCGCAAAATTTCTGTTGCATCTGAAAGTAGAAACTCGCCCGATTACAATGGTATGTGTACTTTTCCCCTAGGCCATTCTAGTTATTCGTTTCGAGCATCAGAAGTGTGAAAATTTTGAGTTTCTCATGAGTTTCTTTCCTCCAAACTGCCATATCTCGCGAACGGATTGACCAACCCGCAAAATTTCTGTTGCATCTGAAAGTAGAAACTCGCCCGATTACAACGGTATGTGTACTTTTCGCCTAGGCCACTCTAGTTATTCGTTTCGAGCATCAGAACTGTGAAAATTTTGAGTTTCTCAAGCGTTTCTTATCTCCAGACTGCCATATCTCGTGAACGAATTGACCAATCCGCAAAATTTCTGTTGCATCTGAATGTAGAAACTCGCCCGATTACAACGGTATGTGTACTTTTCCCCTAGGCCATTCTAGTTATTCGTTTCGAGCATCAGAACTGCGAAAATTTTTAGTTTCTCAAGCGTTTCTTACCTTCAAACTGCCATATCTCGCGAACGGATTGACCAATCCGCAAAATTTCTGTTGCATCTGAAAATAGAAACTCGCCCGATTACAACGGTATGTGTACTTTTCCCCTAGGCCATTCTAGTTATTCGTTTCCAGCATCAGAACTGCGAAAATTTTGAGTTTCTCAAGCGTTTCTTATCTCCAGACTGCCATATCTCGCGAACGAATTGACCAATCCGCAAAATTTCTGTTGCATCTGAATGTAGAAACTCGCCCGATTACAACGGTATGTGTACTTTTCGCCTAGGCCGTTCTAGTTATTCGTTTCGAGCATCAGAACTGCGAAAATTTTTAGTTTCTCAAGCGTTTCTTACCTTCAAACTGCCATATCTCGCGAACGGATTGACCAACCCGCAAAATTTCTGTTTCATCTGAAAGTAGAAACTCGCCCGATTACAAAGGTATGTGTACTTTTCGCCTAGGCCACTCTAGTTATTCGTTTCGAGCATCAGAACTGTGAAAATTTTGAGTTTCTCAAGCGATTCTTATCTCCAGACTGCCATATCTCGCGAACGAATTGACCAATCCGCAAAATTTCTGTTGCATCTGAATGTAGAAACTCGCCCGATTACAACGGTATGTGTACTTTTCCCCTAGGCCATTCTAGTTATTCGTTTCCAGCATCAGAACTGCGAAAATTTTGAGTTTCTCAAGCGTTTCTTATCTCCAGACTGCCATATCTCGCGAACGAATTGACCAATCCGCAAAATTTCTGTTGCATCTGAATGTAGAAACTCGCCCGATTACAACGGTATGTGTACTTTTCGCCTAGGCCGTTCTAGTTATTCGTTTCGAGCATCAGAACTGCGAAAATTTTTAGTTTCTCAAGCGTTTCTTACCTTCAAACTGCCATATCTCGCGAACGGATTGACTAACCCGCAAAATTTCTGTTTCATCTGAAAGTAGAAACTCGCCCGATTACAAAGGTATGTGTACTTTTCGCCTAGGCCACTCTAGTTATTCGTTTCGAGCATCAGAACTGTGAAAATTTTGAGTTTCTCAAGCGATTCTTATCTCCAGACTGCCATATCTCGCGAACGAATTGACCAATCCGCAAAATTTCTGTTGCATCTGAATGTAGAAACTCGCCCGGTTACAACGGTATGTGTACTTTTCGCCTAGGCCGTTCTAGTTATTCGTTTCGAGCATCAGAACTGCGAAAATTTTTAGTTTCTCAAGCGTTTCTTACCTTCAAACTGCCATATCTCGCGAACGGATTGACCAACCCGCAAAATTTCTGTTGCATCTGAAAGTAGAAACTCGCCCGATTACAACGGTATGTGTACTTTTCGCCTAGGCCGTTCTAGTTATTCGTTTCGAGCATCAGAACTGCGAAAATTTTTAGTTTCTCAAGCGTTTCTTACCTTCAAACTGTCATATCTCGCGAACGGATTGACCAATCCGCAAAATTTCTGTTGCATCTGATAGTAGAAACTCGCCCGATTACAACGGTATGTGTACTTTTCCCCTAGGCCATTCTAGTTATTCGTTTCCAGCATCAGAACTGCGAAAATTTTGAGTTTCTCAAGCGTTTCTTATCTCCAGACTGCCATATCTCGCGAACGAATTGACCAATCCGCAAAATTTCTGTTGCATCTGAATGTAGAAACTCGCCCGATTACAACGGTATGTGTACTTTTCGCCTAGGCCGTTCTAGTTATTCGTTTCGAGCATAAGAACTGCGAAAATTTTGAGTTTCTCAAGCGTTTCTTACCTTCAAACTGCCATATCTCGCGAACGGATTGACCAACCCGCAAAATTTCTGTTGCATCTGAAAGTAGAAACTCGCCCGATTACAACGGTATGTGTACTTTTCGCCTAGGCCACTCTAGTTATTCGTTTCGAGCATCAGAACTGTGAAAATTTTGAGTTTCTCAAGCGATTCTTATCTCCAGACTGCCAAATCTCGCGAACGAATTGACCAATCCGCAAAATTTCTGTTGCATCTGAATGTAGAAACTCGCCCGATTACAACGGTATGTGTACTTTTCGCCTAGGCCGTTCTAGTTATTCGTTTCGAGCATCAGAACTGCGAAAATTTTTAGTTTCTCAAGCGTTTCTTACCTTCAAACTGCCATATCTCGCGAACGGATTGACCAACCCGCAAAATTTCTGTTGCATCTGAAAGTAGAAACTCGCCCGATTACAACGGTATGTGTACTTTTCGCCTAGGCCACTCTAGTTATTCGTTTCGAGCATCAGAACTGTGAAAATTTTGAGTTTCTCAAGCGCTTCTTATCTCCAGACTGCCATATCTCGCGAACTAATTGACCAATCCGCAAAATTTCTGTTGCATCTGAATGTAGAAACTGGCCCGATTACAACGGTATGTTTACTTCTCGCCTAGGCCGTCCTAGTTATTCGTTTCGAGCATCAGAACTGCGAAAATTTTGAGTTTCTCAAGCGTTTCTTACCTTCAAACTGCCATATCTCATGAACGGATAGACCAACCCGCAAAATTTCTGTTGCATCTGAAAGTAGAAACTCGCCCTATTACAACGGTATGTGTACTCTTCGCCTAGGCCACTCTAGTTATTCGTTTCGAGCATCAGAACTGTGAAAATTTTGAGTTTCTCAAGCGTTTCTTATCTCCAGACTGCCATATCTCGCGAACGAATTGATCAATCCGCAAAATTTCTGTTGCATCTGAATGTAGAAACTCGCCCGATTACAACGGTATGTGTACTTTTCGCCTAGGCCGTTCTAGTTATTCGTTTCGAGCATCAGAACTGCGAAAATTTTTAGTTTCTCAAGCGTTTCTTACATTCAAACTGCCATATCTCGCGAACGAATTGACCAATCCGCAAAATTTCTGTTGCATCTGAAAGTAGAAACTCGCCCGATTACAACGGTATGTGTACTTTTCCCCTAGGCCATTCTAGTTATTCGTTTCCAGCATCAGAACTGCGAAAATTTTTAGTTTCTCAAGCGTTTCTTACCTTCAAACTGCCATATCTCGCGAACGGATTGACCAATCCGCAAAATTTCTGTTGCCTCTGAACGTAGAAACACGCCCGATTACAACGGTATGTGTACTTTTCCCCTAGGCCGTTCTAGTTATTCGTTTCGAGCATCAGAACTGCGAAAATTTTTAGTTTTTCAAACGTTTCTTTCCTCCAAACTGCCATATCTCGCGAACGGATTGACCAATCCGCAAAATTTCTGTTGCATCTGAAAGTAGAAACTCGCCCGATTACAATGGTATGTGTACTTTTCCCCTAGGCCATTCTAGTTATTCGTTTCGAGCATCAGAAGTGTGAAAATTTTGAGTTTCTCATGAGTTTCTTTCCTCCAAACTGCCATATCTCGCGAACGGATTGACCAACCCGCAAAATTTCTGTTGCATCTGAAAGTAGAAACTCGCCCGATTACAACGGTATGTGTACTTTTCGCCTAGGCCACTCTAGTTATTCGTTTCGAGCATCAGAACTGTGAAAATTTTGAGTTTCTCAAGCGCTTCTTATCTCCAGACTGCCATATCTCGCGAACGAATTGACCAATCCGCAAAATTTCTGTTGCATCTGAATGTAGAAACTCGCCCGATTACAACGGTATGTTTACTTCTCGCCTAGGCCGTTCTAGTTATTCGTTTCGAGCATCAGAACTGCGAAAATTTTGAGTTTCTCAAGCGTTTCTTACCTTCAAACTGCCATATCTCGCGAACGGATTGACCAACCCGCAAAATTTCTGTTGCATCTGAAAGTAGAAACTCGCCCGATTACAACGGTATGTGTACTCTTCGCCTAGGCCACTCTAGTTATTCGTTTCGAGCATCAGAACTGTGAAAATTTTGAGTTTCTCAAGCGTTTCTTATCTCCAGACTGCCATATCTCGCGAACGAATTGACCAATCCGCAAAATTTCTGTTGCATCTGAATGTAGAAACTCGCCCGATTACAACGGTATGTGTACTTTTCGCCTAGGCCGTTCTAGTTATTCATTTCGAGCATCAGAACTGCGAAAATTTTGAGTTTCTCAATCGTTTCTTACCTTCAAACTGACATATCTCGCGAACGGATAGACCAACCCGCAAAATTTCTGTTGCATCTGAAATTAGAAACTCGCCCGATTACAACGGTATGTTTACTTCTCGCCTAGGCCGTTCTAGTTATTCGTTTCGAGCATCAGAACTGCGAAAATTTTGAGTTTCTCAAGCGTTTCTTACCTTCAAACTGCCATATCTCGCGAACGGATAGACCAACCCGCAAAATTTCTGTTGCATCTGAAAGTAGAAACTCGCCCGATTACAACGGTATGTGTACTTTTCGCCTAGGCCACTCTAGTTATTCGTTTCGAGCATCAGAACTGTGAAAATTTTGAGTTTCTCAAGCGTTTCTTATCTCCAGACTGCCATATCTCGTGAACGAATTGACCAATCAGCAAAATTTCTGTTGCAACTGAATGTAGAAACTCGCCCGATTACAACGGTATGTGTACTTTTCGCCTAGGCCGTTCTAGTTATTCGTTTCGAGCATCAGAACTGCGAAAATTTTTAGTTTCTCAAGCGTTTCTTACCTTCAAACTGCCATATCTCGCGAACGAATTGACCAATCCGCAAAATTTCTGTTGCATCTGAAAGTAGAAACTCGCCCGATTACAACGGTATGTGTACTTTTCCCCTAGGCCATTCTAGTTATTCGTTTCCAGCATCAGAACTGCGAAAATTTTTAGTTTCTCAAGCGTTTCTTACCTTCAAACTGCCATATCTCGCGAACGGATTGACCAATCCGCAAAATTTCTGTTGCCTCTGAACGTAGAAACTCGCCCGATTACAACGGTATGTGTACTTTTCCCCTAGGCCGTTCTAGTTATTCGTTTCCAGCATCAGAACTGTGAAAATTTTGAGTTTCTCAAGCGTTTCTTATATCCAGACTGCCATATCTCGCGAACGAATTGACGAATCCGCAAAATTTCTGTTGCATCTGAATGTAGAAACTCGCCCGATTACAACGGTATGTGTACTTTTCGCCTAGGCCGTTCTAGTTATTCGTTTCGAGCATCAGAACTGCGAAAATTTTGAGTTTCTCAATCGTTTCTTACCTTCAAACTGACATATCTCGCGAACGGATTGACCAATCCGCAAAATTTCTGTTGCATCTGAATGTAGAAACTCGCCCGATTACAACGGTATGTGAACTTTTCCCCTAGGCCGTTCTAGTTATTCGTTTCGAGCATCAGAACTGCGAAAATATTGAGTTTCTCAAGCGTTTCTTACATTCAAACTACCATATCTCGCGAACGGATTGACCAACCCGCAAAATTTCTGTTGCATCTGAAACTAGAAACTCGCCCGATTACAACGGTATGTGTACTTTTCGCCTAGGCCACTCTAGTTATTCGTTTCGAGCATCAGAACTGCGAAAATTTTTAGTTTCTCAAGCGTTTCTTACCTTCAAACTGCCATATCTCGCGAACGGATTGACCAACCCGCAAAATTTCTGTTGCATCTGAAAGTAGAAGCTCGCCCGATTACAACGGTATGTGTACTTTTCGCCTAGGCCACTCTAGTTATTCGTTTCGAGCATCAGAACTGTGAAAATTTTGAGTTTCTCAAGCGATTCTTATATCCAGACTGCCATATCTCGCGAACGAATTGACCAATCCGCAAAATTTCTGTTGCATCTGAATGTAGAAACTCGCCCGATTACAACGGTATGTGTACTTTTCGCCTAGGCCGTTCTAGTTATTCGTTTCGAGCATCAGAACTGCGAAAATTTTTAGTTTCTCAAGCGTTTCTTACCTTCAAACTGCCATATCTCGCGAACGGATTGACCAACCCGCAAAATTTCTGTTGCATCTGAAAGTAGAAACTCGCCCGATTACAACGGTATGTGTACTTTTCCCCTAGGCCATTCTAGTTATTCGTTTCGAGCATCAGAAGTGTGAAAATTTTGAGTTTCTCAAGAGTTTCTTTCCTCCAAACTGCCATATCTCGCGAACGGATTGACCAATCCGCAAAATTTCTGTTGCATCTGAAACTAGAAACTCGCCCGATTACAACGGTATGTGTACTTTTCGCCTAGGCCACTCTAGTTATTCGTTTCGAGCATCAGAACTGCGAAAATTTTTAGTTTCTCAAGCGTTTCTTACCTTCAAACTGCCATATCTCGCGAACGGATTGACCAACCCGCAAAATTTCTGTTGCATCTGAAAGTAGAAGCTCGCCCGATTACAACGGTATGTGTACTTTTCGCCTAGGCCACTCTAGTTATTCGTTTCGAGCATCAGAACTGTGAAAATTTTGAGTTTCTCAAGCGATTCTTATATCCAGACTGCCATATCTCGCGAACGAATTGACCAATCCGCAAAATTTCTGTTGCATCTGAATGTAGAAACTCGCCCGATTACAACGGTATGTGTACTTTTCGACTAGGCCGTTCTAGTTATTCGTTTCGAGCATCAGAACTGCGAAAATTTTTAGTTTCTCAAGCGTTTCTTACCTTCAAACTGCCATATCTCGCGAACGGATTGACCAACCCGCAAAATTTCTGTTGCATCTGAAAGTAGAAACTCGCCCGATTACAACGGTATGTGTACTCTTCGCCTAGGCCACTCTAGTTATTCGTTTCGAGCATCAGAACTGTGAAAATTTTGAGTTTCTCAAGCGTTTCTTATCTCCAGACTGCCATATCTCGCGAACGAATTGACCAATCCGCAAAATTTCTGTTGCATCTGAATGTAGAAACTCGCCCGATTACAACGGTATGTGTACTTTTCGCCTAGGCCGTTCTAGTTATTCGTTTCGAGCATCAGAACTGCGAAAATTTTTAGTTTCTCAAGCGTTTCTTACCTTCAAACTGCCATATCTCGCGAACGAATTGACCAATCCGCAAAATTTCTGTTGCATCTGAAAGTAGAAACTCGCCCGATTACAACGGTATGTGTACTTTCCCCTAGGCCATTCTAGTTATTCGTATCGAGCATCAGAACTGCGAAAATTTGTAGTTTCTCAAGCGTTTCTTACCTTCAAACTGCCATATCTCGCGAACGGATTGACCAATCCGCAAAATTTCTGTTGCATCTGAATGTAGAAACTCGCCCGATTACAACGGTATGTGTACTATTCCCCTAGGCCGTTCTAGTTATTCGTTTCGAGCATCAGAACTGCGAAAATATTGGGTTTCTCAAGCGTTTCTTACCTTCAAACTGCCATATCTCGCGAACGGATTGACCAACCCGCAAAATTTCTGTTGCATCTGAATGTAGAAACTCGCCCGATTACAACGGTATGTGTACCTTTGCCCTAGGCCGTTCCAGTTATTCGTTCCGAGCATCAGAACTGCGAAAATTTTGAGTTTCTCAAGCGTTTCTTACCTCCAAACTGCCATATCTCGCGAACGGATTGACCAATCCGCAAAATTTCTGTTGCATCTGAAAGTAGAAACTCGCCCGATTACAACGGTGTGTGTACTTTTCCCCTAGGCCGTTCTAGTTATTCGTTTCGAGCATCAGAACTGCGAAAATTTTTAGTTTTTCAAACGTTTCTTTCCTCCAAACTGCCATATCTCGCGAACGGATTGACCAATCCGCAAAATTTCTGTTGCATCTGAAAGTAGAAACTCGCCCGATTACAATGGTATGTGTACTTTTCCCCTAGGCCATTCTAGTTATTCGTTTCAAGCATCAGAAGTGTGAAAATTTTGAGTTTCTCAAGAGTTTCTTTCCTCCAAACTGCCATATCTCGCGAACGGATTGACCAATCCGCAAAATTTCTGTTGCATCTGAATGTAGAAACTCGCCCGATTACAACGGTGTGTGTACTTTTCCCCTAGGCCGTTCTAGTTATTCGTTTCGAGCATCAGAACTGCGAAAATTTTGAGTTTCTCAAGCGTTTCTTACCTTCAAACTGCCATATCTCGCGAACGGATTGACCAATCCGCAAAATTTCTCCTGCATCTGAAAGTAGAAACTCGCCCGATTACAACGGTATGTGTACTTTTCCCCTAGGCCATTCTATTTATTCGTTTCCAGCATCAGAACTGCGAAAATTTTTAGTTTCTCAAGCGTTTCTTACCTTCAAACTGCCATATCTCGCGAACGGATTGACCAATCCGCAAAATTTCGGTTGCCTCTGAACGTAGAAACTCGCCCGATTACAACGGTATGTGTACTTTTCCCCTAGGCCGTTCTAGTTATTCGTTTCGAGCATCAGAACTGCGAAAATTTTGAGTTTCTCAAGCGTTTCTTACCTTCAAACTGCCATATCTCGCGAACGGATTGACCAACCCGCAAAATTTCTATTGCATCTGAAAGTAGAAACTCGCCCGATTACAACAGTATGTGTACTCTTCGCCTAGGCCACTCTAGTTATTCGTTTCGAGCATCAGAACTGTGAAAATTTTGAGTTTCTCAAGCGTTTCTTATCTCCAGACTGCCATATCTCGCGAACGAATTGACCAATCCGCAAAATTTCTGTTGCATCTGAATGTAGAAACTCGCCCGATTACAACGGTATGTGTACTTTTCGCCTAGGCCGTTCTAGTTATTCGTTTCGAGCATCAGAACTGCGAAAATTTTGAGTTTCTCAATCGTTTCTTACCTTCAAACTGACATATCTCGCGAACGGATAGACCAACCCGCAAAATTTCTGTTGCATCTGAAAGTAGAAACTCGCCCGATTACAACGGTATGTTTACTTCTCGCCTAGGCCGTTCTAGTTATTCGTTTCGAGCATCAGAACTGCGAAAATTTTGAGTTTCTCAAGCGTTTCTTACCTTCAAACTGCCATATCTCGCGAACGGATAGACCAACCCGCAAAATTTCTGTTGCATCTGAAAGTAGAAACTCGCCCGATTACAATGGTATGTGTACTTTTCCCCTAGGCCGTTCTAGTTATTCGTTTCGAGCATCAGAACTGCGAAAATTTTGAGTTTCTCATGCGTTTCTTACCTCCAAACTGCCATATCTCGCGAACGGATTGACCAATCTGCAAAATTTTTGTTGCATCTGAAAGTAGAAACTCGCCCGATTACAACGGTGTGCGTACTTGTGCCCAGGCCGTTCTAGTTATTCGTTTCGAGCATCAGCACTGCGAAAATTTTGAGTTTCTCATGCGTTTCTTACCTCCAAACTGCCATATCTCGCGAACGGATTGACCAACCCGCAAAATTTCTGTTGCATCTGAAAGTAGAAGCTCGCCCGATTACAACGGTATGTGTACTTTTCGCCTAGGCCACTCTAGTTATTCGTTTCGAGCATCAGAACTGTGAAAATTTTGAGTTTCTCAAGCGGATCTTATATCCAGACTGCCATATCTCGCGAACGAATTGACCAATCCGCAAAATTTCTGTTGCATCTGAATGTAGAAACTCGCCCGATTATAACGGTATGTGTACTTTTCGCCTAGGCCGTTCTAGTTATTCGTTTCGAGCATCAGAACTGCGAAAATTTTTAGTTTCTCAAGCGTTTCTTACCTTCAAACTGCCATATCTCGCGAACGGATTGACCAACCCGCAAAATTTCTGTTGCATCTGAAAGTAGAAACACGCCCGATTACAACGGTATGTGTACTTTTCGCCTAGGCCACTCTAGTTATTCGTTTCGAGCATCAGAACTGTGAAAATTTTGAGTTCCTCAAGCGTTTCTTATATCCAGACTGCCATATCTCGCGAACGAATTGACGAATCCGCAAAATTTCTGTTGCATCTGAATGTAGAAACTCGCCCGATTACAACGGTATGTGTACTTTTCGCCTAGGCCGTTCTAGTTATTCGTTTCGAGCATCAGAACTGCGAAAATTTTGAGTTTCTCAATCGTTTCTTACCTTCAAACTGACATATCTCGCGAACGGATTGACCAATCCGCAAAATTTCTGTTGCATCTGAAAGTAGAAACTCGCCCGATTACAATGGTATGTGTACTTTTCCCCTAGGCCGTTCTAGTTATTCGTTTCGAGCATCAGAACTGCGAAAATTTTGAGTTTCTCATGCGTTTCTTACCTCCAAACTGCCATATCTCGCGAACGGATTGACCAATCTGCAAAATTTTTGTTGCATCTGAAAGTAGAAACTCGCCCGATTACAACGGTGTGCGTACTTGTGCCCAGGCCGTTCTAGTTATTCGTTTCGAGCATCAGCACTGCGAAAATTTTGAGTTTCTCATGCGTTTCTTACCTCCAAACTGCCATATCTCGCGAACGGATTGACCAACCCGCAAAATTTCTGTTGCATCTGAAAGTAGAAGCTCGCCCGATTACAACGGTATGTGTACTTTTCGCCTAGGCCACTCTAGTTATTCGTTTCGAGCATCAGAACTGTGAAAATTTTGAGTTTCTCAAGCGGATCTTATATCCAGACTGCCATATCTCGCGAACGAATTGACCAATCCGCAAAATTTCTGTTGCATCTGAATGTAGAAACTCGCCCGATTATAACGGTATGTGTACTTTTCGCCTAGGCCGTTCTAGTTATTCGTTTCGAGCATCAGAACTGCGAAAATTTTTAGTTTCTCAAGCGTTTCTTACCTTCAAACTGCCATATCTCGCGAACGGATTGACCAACCCGCAAAATTTCTGTTGCATCTGAAAGTAGAAACTCGCCCGATTACAACGGTATGTGTACTTTTCCCCTAGGCCATTCTAGTTATTCGTTTCGAGCATCAGAAGTGTGAAAATTTTGAGTTTCTCAAGAGTTTCTTTCCTCCAAACTGCCATATCTCGCGAACGGATTGACCAATCCGCAAAATTTCTGTTGCATCTGAATGCGGAAACTTGCCCGATTACAACGGTATGTGTACTTCTCGCCTAGGCCGTTCTAGTTATTCGTTTCGAGCATCAGAACTGCGAAAATTTTGAGTTTCTCAAGCGTTTCTTACCTTCAAACTGCCATATCTCGCGAACGGATAGACCAACCCGCAAAATTTCTGTTGCATCTGAAAGTAGAAACTCGCCCGATTACAACGGTATGTGTACTTTTCGCCTAGGCCACTCTAGTTATTCGTTTCGAGCATCAGAACTGTGAAAATTTTGAGTTTCTCAAGCGTTTCTTATCTCCAGACTGCCATATCTCGCGAACGGATTGACCAATCCGCAAAATTTCTGTTGCATCTGAATGTAGAAACTCGCCCGATTACAACGGTGTGTGTACTTTTCCCCTAGGCCGTTCTAGTTATTCGTTTCGAGCATCAGAACTGCGAAAATTTTGAGTTTCTCAAGCGTTTCTTATCTTCAAACTGCCATATCTCGCGAACGGATTGACCAATCCGCAAAATTTCTGTTGCATCTGAAAGTAGAAACTCGCCCGATTACAACGGTATGTGTACTTTTCCCCTAGGCCATTCTAGTTATTCGTTTCCAGCATCAGAACTGCGAAAATTTTTAGTTTCTCAAGCGTTTCTTACCTTCAACTGCCATATCTCGCGAACGGATTGACCAATCCGCAAAATTTCTGTTGCCTCTGAACGTAGAAACTCGCCCGATTACAACGGTATGTGTACTTTTCCCCTAGGCCGTTCTAGTTATTCGTTTCGAGCATCAGAACTGCGAAAATTTTGAGTTTCTCAAGCGTTTCTTATCTTCAAACTGCCATATCTCGCGAACGGATTGACCAATCCGCAAAATTTCTGTTGCATCTGAAAGTAGAAACTCGCCCGATTACAGTGGTATGTGTACTTTCCCCCTAGGCCATTCTAGTTATTCGTTTCGAGCATCAGAACTGCGAAAATTTTGAGTTTCTCAAGCGTTTCTTACCTTCAAACTGCCATATCTCGCGAACGGATTGACCAATCCGCAAAATTTCTGTTGCATCTGAAAGTAGAAACTCGCCCGATTACAGTGGTATGTGTACTTTTCCCCTAGGCCATTCTAGTTATTCGTTTCGAGCATCAGAACTGCGAAAATTTTGAGTTTCTCAAGCGTTTCTTACTTTCAAACTGCCATATCTCGCGAACGGATTGACCAATCCGCAAAATTTCTCTTGCATCTGAAAGTAGAAACTCGCCCGATTACAACGGTATGTGTACTTTTCCCCTAGGCCATTCTAGTTATTCGTTTCGAGCATCAGAACTGCGAAAATTTTTAGTTTCTCAAGCGTTTCTTACCTTCAAACTGCCATATCTCGCGAACGGATTGACCAATCCGCAAAATTTCTGTTGCATCTGAAAGTAGAAACTCGCCCGATTACAATGGTATGTGTACTTTTCCCCTAGGCCATTCTAGTTATTCGTTTCGAGCATCCGAAGTGTGAAAATTTTGAGTTTCTCAAGAGTTTCTTACCTCCAAACTGCCATATCTCGCGAACGGATTGAACAATCCGCAAAATTTCTGTTGCCTCTGAACGTAGAAACTCGCCCGATTACAACGGTATGTGTACTTTTCGCCTAGGCCGTTCTAGTTATTCGTTTCGAGCATCAGAACTGCGAAAATTTTTAGTTTCTCAAGCGTTTCTTATCTTCAAACTGCCATATCTCGCGAACGGATTGACCAATCCGCAAAATTTCTGTTGCATCTGAAAGTAGAAACTCGCCCGATTACAACGGTATGTGTACTTTTCCCCTAGGCCATACTAGTTATTCGTTTCGAGCATCAGAACTGCGAAAATTTTTAGTTTCTCAAGCGTTTCTTACCTTCAAACTGCCATATCTCGCGAACGGATTGACCAATCCGCAAAATTTCTGTTGCATCTGAAAGTAGAAACTCGCCCGATTACAATGGTATGTGTACTTTTCCCCTAGACCGTTCTAGTTACTCGTTTCGAGCATCAGAACTGCGAAAATATTGAGGTTCTCAAGCGTTTCTTACCTTCAAACTGACATATCTCGCGAACGAATTGACCAATCCGCAAAATTTCTGTTGCATCTGAATGTAGATACTCGCCCGATTACAACGGTATGTGTACTTTTCTCCTAGGCCGTTCCAGTTATTCGTTCCGAGCATCAGAACTGCGAAAATTTTGAGTTTCTCAAGCGTTTCTTACCTCCAAACTGCCATATCTCGCGAACGGATTGACCAATCCGCAAAATTTCTGTTGCATCTGAAAGTAGAAACTCGCCCGATTACAACGGTATGTGTACTTTTCCCCTAGGCCGTTCTAGTTATTCGTTTCGAGCATCAGAACTGCGAAAATTTTGAGTTTCTCAAGCGTTTCTTACCCTCAAACTGACATATCTCGCGAACGGATTGACCAATCCGCAAAATTTCTGTTGCATCTGAATGTAGAAACTCGCCCGATTACAACGGTATGTCTACTTTTCGCCTAGGCCGTTCTAGTTATTCGTTTCGAGCATCAGAACTGCGAAAATTTTGAGTTTCTCAAGCGTTTCTTACCTTCAAACTGACATATCTCGCGAACGGATTGACCAATCCGCAAAATTTCTGTTGCATCTGAAAGTAGAAGCTCGCCCGATTACAACGGTATGTGTACTTTTCGCCTAGGCCACTCTAGTTATTCGTTTCGAGCATCAGAACTGTGAAAATTTTGAGTTTCTCAAGCGATTCTTATATCCAGACTGCCATATCTCGCGAACGAATTGACCAATCCGCAAAATTTCTGTTGCATCTGAATGTAGAAACTCGCCCGATTACAACGGTATGTGTACTTTTCGCCTAGGCCGTTCTAGTTATTCGTTTCGAGCATCAGAACTGCGAAAATTTTTAGTTTCTCAAGCGTTTCTTACCTTCAAACTGCCATATCTCGCGAACGGATTGACCAATCCGCAAAATTTCTGCTGCATCTGAATGCGGAAACTCGCCCGATTACAACGGTATGTGTACTTCTCGCCTAGGCCGTTCTAGTTATTCGTTTCGAGCATCAGAACTGCGAAAATTTTTAGTTTTTCAAACGTTTCTTTCCTCCAAACTGCCATATCTCGCGAACGGATTGACCAATCCGCAAAATTTCTGTTGCATCTGAAAGTAGAAACTCGCCCGATTACAGTGGTATGTGTACTTTCCCCCTAGGCCATTCTAGTTATTCGTTTCGAGCATCAGAACAGCGAAAATTTTGAGTTTCTCAAGCGTTTCTTACCTTCAAACTGCCATATCTCGCGAACGGATTGACCAATCCGCAAAATTTCTGTTGCCTCTGAACGTAGAAACTCGCCCGATTACAACGGTATGTGTACTTTTCCCCTAGGCCGTTCTAGTTATTCGTTTCGAGCATCAGAACTGCGAAAATTTTGAGTTTTTCAAACGTTTCTTTCCTCCAAACTGCCACATCTCGCGAACGGATTGACCATTCCGCAAAATTTCTGTTGCATCTGAAAGTAGAAACTCGCCCGATTACAATGGTATGTGTACTTTTCCCCTAGGCCATTCTAGTTATTCGTTTCGAGCATCAGAACAGCGAAAATTTTGAGTTTCTCAAGCGTTTCTTACCTTCAAACTGCCATATCTCGCGAACGGATTGACCAATCCGCAAAATTTCTGTTGCCTCTGAACGTAGAAACTCGCCCGATTACAACGGTATGTGTACTTTTCCCCTAGGCCGTTCTAGTTATTCGTTTCGAGCATCAGAACTGCGAAAATTTTGAGTTTTTCAAACGTTTCTTTCCTCCAAACTGCCACATCTCGCGAACGGATTGACCATTCCGCAAAATTTCTGTTGCATCTGAAAGTAGAAACTCGCCCGATTACAATGGTATGTGTACTTTTCGCCTAGGCCACTCTAGTTATTCGTTTCGAGCATCAGAACTGTGAAAATTTTGAGTTTCTCAAGCGTTTCTTATATCCAGACTGCCATATCTCGCGAACGGATTGACCAATCCGCAAAATTTCTGTTGCATCTGAAAGTAGAAACTCGCCCGATTACAGTGGTATGTGTACTTTCCCCCTAGGCCATTCTAGTTATTCGTTTCGAGCATCAGAACTGCGAAAATTTTGAGTTTCTCAAGCGTTTCTTACCTTCAAACTGCCATATCTCGCGAACGGATTGACCAATCCGCAAAACTTCTGTTGCATCTGAAAGTAGAAACTCGCCCGATTACAGTGGTATGTGTACTTTTCCCCTAGGCCATTCTAGTTATTCGTTTCGAGCATCAGAACTGCGAAAATTTTGAGTTTCTCAAGCGTTTCTTACTTTCAAACTGCCATATCTCGCGAACGGATTGACCAATCCGCAAAATTTCTCTTGCATCTGAAAGTAGAAACTCGCCCGATTACAACGGTATGTGTACTTTTCCCCTAGGCCATTCTAGTTATTCGTTTCGAGCATCAGAACTGCGAAAATTTTTAGTTTCTCAAGCGTTTCTTACCTTCAAACTGCCATATCTCGCGAACGGATTGACCAATCCGCAAAATTTCTGTTGCATCTGAAAGTAGAAACTCGCCCGATTACAATGGTATGTGTACTTTTCCCCTAGGCCATTCTAGTTATTCGTTTCGAGCATCCGAAGTGTGAAAATTTTGAGTTTCTCAAGAGTTTCTTACCTCCAAACTGCCATATCTCGCGAACGGATTGAACAATCCGCAAAATTTCTGTTGCCTCTGAACGTAGAAACTCGCCCGATTACAACGGTATGTGTACTTTTCGCCTAGGCCGTTCTAGTTATTCGTTTCGAGCATCAGAACTGCGAAAATTTTTAGTTTCTCAAGCGTTTCTTATCTTCAAACTGCCATATCTCGCGAACGGATTGACCAATCCGCAAAATTTCTGTTGCATCTGAAAGTAGAAACTCGCCCGATTACAACGGTATGTGTACTTTTCCCCTAGGCCATACTAGTTATTCGTTTCGAGCATCAGAACTGCGAAAATTTTTAGTTTCTCAAGCGTTTCTTACCTTCAAACTGCCATATCTCGCGAACGGATTGACCAATCCGCAAAATTTCTGTTGCATCTGAAAGTAGAAACTCGCCCGATTACAATGGTATGTGTACTTTTCCCCTAGACCGTTCTAGTTACTCGTTTCGAGCATCAGAACTGCGAAAATATTGAGGTTCTCAAGCGTTTCTTACCTTCAAACTGACATATCTCGCGAACGAATTGACCAATCCGCAAAATTTCTGTTGCATCTGAATGTAGATACTCGCCCGATTACAACGGTATGTGTACTTTTCTCCTAGGCCGTTCCAGTTATTCGTTCCGAGCATCAGAACTGCGAAAATTTTGAGTTTCTCAAGCGTTTCTTACCTCCAAACTGCCATATCTCGCGAACGGATTGACCAATCCGCAAAATTTCTGTTGCATCTGAAAGTAGAAACTCGCCCGATTACAACGGTATGTGTACTTTTCCCCTAGGCCGTTCTAGTTATTCGTTTCGAGCATCAGAACTGCGAAAATTTTGAGTTTCTCAAGCGTTTCTTACCCTCAAACTGACATATCTCGCGAACGGATTGACCAATCCGCAAAATTTCTGTTGCATCTGAATGTAGAAACTCGCCCGATTACAACGGTATGTCTACTTTTCGCCTAGGCCGTTCTAGTTATTCGTTTCGAGCATCAGAACTGCGAAAATTTTGAGTTTCTCAAGCGTTTCTTACCTTCAAACTGACATATCTCGCGAACGGATTGACCAATCCGCAAAATTTCTGTTGCATCTGAAAGTAGAAGCTCGCCCGATTACAACGGTATGTGTACTTTTCGCCTAGGCCACTCTAGTTATTCGTTTCGAGCATCAGAACTGTGAAAATTTTGAGTTTCTCAAGCGATTCTTATATCCAGACTGCCATATCTCGCGAACGAATTGACCAATCCGCAAAATTTCTGTTGCATCTGAATGTAGAAACTCGCCCGATTACAACGGTATGTGTACTTTTCGCCTAGGCCGTTCTAGTTATTCGTTTCGAGCATCAGAACTGCGAAAATTTTTAGTTTCTCAAGCGTTTCTTACCTTCAAACTGCCATATCTCGCGAACGGATTGACCAATCCGCAAAATTTCTGCTGCATCTGAATGCGGAAACTCGCCCGATTACAACGGTATGTGTACTTCTCGCCTAGGCCGTTCTAGTTATTCGTTTCGAGCATCAGAACTGCGAAAATTTTTAGTTTTTCAAACGTTTCTTTCCTCCAAACTGCCATATCTCGCGAACGGATTGACCAATCCGCAAAATTTCTGTTGCATCTGAAAGTAGAAACTCGCCCGATTACAGTGGTATGTGTACTTTCCCCCTAGGCCATTCTAGTTATTCGTTTCGAGCATCAGAACAGCGAAAATTTTGAGTTTCTCAAGCGTTTCTTACCTTCAAACTGCCATATCTCGCGAACGGATTGACCAATCCGCAAAATTTCTGTTGCCTCTGAACGTAGAAACTCGCCCGATTACAACGGTATGTGTACTTTTCCCCTAGGCCGTTCTAGTTATTCGTTTCGAGCATCAGAACTGCGAAAATTTTGAGTTTTTCAAACGTTTCTTTCCTCCAAACTGCCACATCTCGCGAACGGATTGACCATTCCGCAAAATTTCTGTTGCATCTGAAAGTAGAAACTCGCCCGATTACAATGGTATGTGTACTTTTCCCCTAGGCCATTCTAGTTATTCGTTTCGAGCATCAGAACAGCGAAAATTTTGAGTTTCTCAAGCGTTTCTTACCTTCAAACTGCCATATCTCGCGAACGGATTGACCAATCCGCAAAATTTCTGTTGCCTCTGAACGTAGAAACTCGCCCGATTACAACGGTATGTGTACTTTTCCCCTAGGCCGTTCTAGTTATTCGTTTCGAGCATCAGAACTGCGAAAATTTTGAGTTTTTCAAACGTTTCTTTCCTCCAAACTGCCACATCTCGCGAACGGATTGACCATTCCGCAAAATTTCTGTTGCATCTGAAAGTAGAAACTCGCCCGATTACAATGGTATGTGTACTTTTCCCCTAGGCCATTCTAGTTATTCGTTTCGAGCATCCGAAGTGTGAAAATTTTGAGTTTCTCAAGAGTTTCTTACCTCCAAACTGCCATATCTCGCGAACGGATTGAACAATCCGCAAAATTTCTGTTGCCTCTGAACGTAGAAACTCGCCCGATTACAACGGTATGTGTACTTTTCGCCTAGGCCGTTCTACTTATTCGTTTCGAGCATCAGAACTGCGAAAATTTTTAGTTTCTCAAGCGTTTCTTATCTTCAAACTGCCATATCTCGCGAACGGATTGACCAATCCGCAAAATTTCTGTTGCATCTGAAAGTAGAAACTCGCCCGATTACTACGGTATGTGTACTTTTCCCCTAGGCCATACTAGTTATTCGTTTCGAGCATCAGAACTGCCAAAATTTTTAGTTTCTCAAGCGTTTCTTACCTTCAAACTGCCATATCTCGCGAACGGATTGACCAATCCGCAAAATTTCTGTTGCATCTGAAAGTAGAAACTCGCCCGATTACAATGGTATGTGTACTTTTCCCCTAGA
This sequence comes from Ptiloglossa arizonensis, assembly GCF_051014685.1. Classification (NCBI taxonomy): domain Eukaryota; kingdom Metazoa; phylum Arthropoda; class Insecta; order Hymenoptera; family Colletidae; genus Ptiloglossa; species Ptiloglossa arizonensis. The sequence goes on from NW_027478405.1 coordinate 1,529,715, forward strand.
CCGTTCTAGTTACTCGTTTCGAGCATCAGAACTGCGAAAATATTGAGTTTCTCAAGCGTTTCTTACCTTCAAACTGACATATCTCGCGAACGAATTGACCAATCCGCAAAATTTCTGTTGCATCTGAATGTAGATACTCGCCCGATTACAACGGTATGTGTACTTTTCTCCTAGGCCGTTCCAGTTATTCGTTCCGAGCATCAGAACTGCGAAAATTTTGAGTTTCTCAAGCGTTTCTTACCTCCAAACTGCCATATCTCGCGAACGGATTGACCAATCCGCAAAATTTCTGTTGCATCTGAAAGTAGAAACTCGCCCGATTACAACGGTATGTGTACTTTTCGCCTAGGCCGTTCTAGTTATTCGTTTCGAGCATCAGAACTGCGAAAATTTTGAGTTTCTCAAGCGTTTCTTACCTCCAAACTGCCATATCTCGCGAACGGATTGACCAATCCGCAAAATTTCTGTTGCATCTGAAAGTAGAAACTCGCCCGATTGCAACGGTATGTGTACTTTTCCCCTAGGCCGTCCTAGTTATTCGTTTCGAGCATCAGAACTGCGAAAATTTTGAGTTTCTCAAGCGTTTCTTACCCTCAAACTGACATATCTCGCGAACGGATTGACCAATCCGCAAAATTTCTGTTGCATCTGAATGTAGAAACTCGCCCGATTACAACGGTATGTGTACTTTTCGCCTAGGCCGTTCTAGTTATTCGTTTCGAGCATCAGAACTGCGAAAATTTTGAGTTTCTCAAGCGTTTCTTACCTTCAAACTGACATATCTCGCGAACGGATTGACCAATCCGCAAAATTTCTGTTGCATCTGAAAGTAGAAACTCGCCCGATTACAATAGTATGTGTACTTTTCCCCTAGGCCATTCTAGTTATTCGTTTCGAGCATCAGAACTGTGAAAATTTTGAGTTTCTCAAGCGTTTCTTATATCCAGACTGCCATATCTCGCGAACGAATTGACCAATCCGCAAAATTTCTGTTGCATCTGAATGTAGAAACTCGCCCGATTACAACGGTATGAGTACTTTTCGCATAGGCCGTTCTAGTTATTCGTTTCGAGCATCAGAACTGCGAAAATTTTGAGTTTCTCAAGCGTTTCTTACCTTCAAACTGCCATATCTCGCGAACGGATTGACCAATCCGCAAAATTTCTGTTGCATCTGAATGCGGAAACTCGCCCGATTACAACGGTATGTGTACTTCTCGCCTAGGCCGTTCTAGTTATTCGTTTCGAGCATCAGAACTGCGAAAATTTTTAGTTTTTCAAACGTTTCTTTCCTCCAAACTGCCATATCTCGCGAACGGATTGACCAATCCGCAAAATTTCTGTTGCATCTGAAAGTAGAAACTCGCCCGATTACAATGGTATGTGTACTTTTCCCCTAGGCCGTTCTAGTTATTCGTTTCGAGCATCCGAAGTGTGAAAATTTTGAGTTTCTCAAGAGTTTCTTTCCTCCAAACTGCCATATCTCGCGAACGGATTGACCAATCCGCAAAATTTCTGTTGCATCTGAAAGTAGAAACTCGCCCGATTACAGTGGTATGTGTACTTTCCCCCTAGGCCATTCTAGTTATTCGTTTCGAGCATCAGAACTGCGAAAATTTTGAGTTTCTCAAGCGTTTCTTACCTTCAAACTGCCATATCTCGCGAACGGATTGACCAATCCGCAAAATTTCTGTTGCATCTGAAAGTAGAAACTCGCCCGATTACAGTGGTATGTGTACTTTTCCCCTAGGCCATTCTAGTTATTCGTTTCGAGCATCAGAACTGCGAAAATTTTGAGTTTCTCAAGCGTTTCTTACTTTCAAACGGCCATATCTCGCGAACGGATTGACCAATCCGCAAAATTTCTCTTGCATCTGAAAGTAGAAACTCGCCCGATTACAACGGTATGTGTACTTCTCGCCTAGGCCGTTCTAGTTATTCGTTTCGAGCATCAGAACTGCGAAAATTTTGAGTTTCTCAAGCGTTTCTTACCTTCAAACTGCCATATCTCGCGAACGGATTGACCAATCCGCAAAATTTCTGTTGCATCTGAAAGTAGAAACTCGCCCGATTACAATGGTATGTGTACTTTTCCCCTAGGCCATTCTAGTTATTCGTTTCGAGCATCCGAAGTGTGAAAATTTTGAGTTTCTCAAGAGTTTCTTACCTCCAAACTGCCATATCTCGCGAACGGATTGAACAATCCGCAAAATTTCTGTTGCCTCTGAACGTAGAAACTCGCCCGATTACAACGGTATGTGTACTTTTCGCCTAGGCCGTTCTAGTTATTCGTTTCGAGCATCAGAACTGCGAAAATTTTTAGTTTCTCAAGCGTTTCTTATCTTCAAACTGCCATATCTCGCGAACGGATTGACCAATCCGCAAAATTTCTGTTGCATCTGAAAGTAGAAACTCGCCCGATTACAACGGTATGTGTACTTTTCCCCTAGGCCATACTAGTTATTCGTTTCGACCATCAGAACTGCGAAAATTTTTAGTTTCTCAAGCGTTTCTTACCTTCAAACTGCCATATCTCGCGAACGGATTGACCAATCCGCAAAATTTCTGTTGCATCTGAAAGTAGAAACTCGCCCGATTACAATGGTATGTGTACTTTTCCCCTAGACCGTTCTAGTTACTCGTTTCGAGCATCAGAACTGCGAAAATATTGAGTTTCTCAAGCGTTTCTTACCTTCAAACTGACATATCTCGCGAACGAATTGACCAATCACCAAAATTTCTGTTGCATCTGAATGTAGATACTCGCCCGATTACAACGGTATGTGTACTTTTCTCCTAGGCCGTTCCAGTTATTCGTTCCGAGCATCAGAACTGCGAAAATTTTGAGTTTCTCAAGCGTTTCTTACCTCCAAACTGCCATATCTCGCGAACGGATTGACCAATCCGCAAAATTTCTGTTGCATCTGAAAGTAGAAACTCGCCCGATTACAACGGTATGTGTACTTTTCGCCTAGGCCGTTCTAGTTATTCGTTTCGAGCATCAGAACTGCGAAAATTTTGAGTTTCTCAAGCGTTTCTTACCTCCAAACTGCCATATCTCGCGAACGGATTGACCAATCCGCAAAATTTCTGTTGCATCTGAAAGTAGAAACTCGCCCGATTACAACGGTATGTGTACTTTTCCCCTAGGCCGTTCTAGTTATTCGTTTCGAGCATCAGAACTGCGAAAATTTTGAGTTTCTCAAGCGTTTCTTACCCTCAAACTGACATATCTCGCGAACGGATTGACCAATCCGCAAAATTTCTGTTGCATCTGAATGTAGAAACTCGCCCGATTACAACGGTATGTGTACTTTTCGCCTAGGCCGTTCTAGTTATTCGTTTCGAGCATCAGAACTGCGAAAATTTTGAGTTTCTCAAGCGTTTCTTACCTTCAAACTGACATATCTCGCGAACGGATTGACCAATCCGCAAAATTTCTGTTGCATCTGAAAGTAGAAACTCGCCCGATTACAATAGTATGTGTACTTTTCCCCTAGGCCATTCTAGTTATTCGTTTCGAGCATCAGAACTGTGAAAATTTTGAGTTTCTCAAGCGTTTCTTATATCCAGACTGCCATATCTCGCGAACGAATTGACCAATCCGCAAAATTTCTGTTGCATCTGAATGTAGAAACTCGCCCGATTACAACGGTATGAGTACTTTTCGCATAGGCCGTTCTAGTTATTCGTTTCGAGCATCAGAACTGCGAAAATTTTGAGTTTCTCAAGCGTTTCTTACCTTCAAACTGCCATATCTCGCGAACGGATTGACCAATCCGCAAAATTTCTGTTGCATCTGAATGCGGAAACTCGCCCGATTACAACGGTATGTGTACTTCTCGCCTAGGCCGTTCTAGTTATTCGTTTCGAGCATCAGAACTGCGAAAATTTTTAGTTTTTCAAACGTTTCTTTCCTCCAAACTGCCATATCTCGCGAACGGATTGACCAATCCGCAAAATTTCTGTTGCATCTGAAAGTAGAAACTCGCCCGATTACAATGGTATGTGTACTTTTCCCCTAGGCCGTTCTAGTTATTCGTTTCGAGCATCCGAAGTGTGAAAATTTTGAGTTTCTCAAGAGTTTCTTTCCTCCAAACTGCCATATCTCGCGAACGGATTGACCAATCCGCAAAATTTCTGTTGCATCTGAAAGTAGAAACTCGCCCGATTACAGTGGTATGTGTACTTTCCCCCTAGGCCATTCTAGTTATTCGTTTCGAGCATCAGAACTGCGAAAATTTTGAGTTTCTCAAGCGTTTCTTACCTTCAAACTGCCATATCTCGCGAACGGATTGACCAATCCGCAAAATTTCTGTTGCATCTGAAAGTAGAAACTCGCCCGATTACAGTGGTATGTGTACTTTTCCCCTAGGCCATTCTAGTTATTCGTTTCGAGCATCAGAACTGCGAAAATTTTGAGTTTCTCAAGCGTTTCTTACTTTCAAACGGCCATATCTCGCGAACGGATTGACCAATCCGCAAAATTTCTCTTGCATCTGAAAGTAGAAACTCGCCCGATTACAACGGTATGTGTACTTCTCGCCTAGGCCGTTCTAGTTATTCGTTTCGAGCATCAGAACTGCGAAAATTTTGAGTTTCTCAAGCGTTTCTTACCTTCAAACTGCCATATCTCGCGAACGGATTGACCAATCCGCAAAATTTCTGTTGCATCTGAAAGTAGAAACTCGCCCGATTACAATGGTATGTGTACTTTTCCCCTAGGCCATTCTAGTTATTCGTTTCGAGCATCCGAAGTGTGAAAATTTTGAGTTTCTCAAGAGTTTCTTACCTCCAAACTGCCATATCTCGCGAACGGATTGAACAATCCGCAAAATTTCTGTTGCCTCTGAACGTAGAAACTCGCCCGATTACAACGGTATGTGTACTTTTCGCCTAGGCCGTTCTAGTTATTCGTTTCGAGCATCAGAACTGCGAAAATTTTTAGTTTCTCAAGCGTTTCTTATCTTCAAACTGCCATATCTCGCGAACGGATTGACCAATCCGCAAAATTTCTGTTGCATCTGAAAGTAGAAACTCGCCCGATTACAACGGTATGTGTACTTTTCCCCTAGGCCATACTAGTTATTCGTTTCGACCATCAGAACTGCGAAAATTTTTAGTTTCTCAAGCGTTTCTTACCTTCAAACTGCCATATCTCGCGAACGGATTGACCAATCCGCAAAATTTCTGTTGCATCTGAAAGTAGAAACTCGCCCGATTACAATGGTATGTGTACTTTTCCCCTAGACCGTTCTAGTTACTCGTTTCGAGCATCAGAACTGCGAAAATATTGAGTTTCTCAAGCGTTTCTTACCTTCAAACTGACATATCTCGCGAACGAATTGACCAATCACCAAAATTTCTGTTGCATCTGAATGTAGATACTCGCCCGATTACAACGGTATGTGTACTTTTCTCCTAGGCCGTTCCAGTTATTCGTTCCGAGCATCAGAACTGCGAAAATTTTGAGTTTCTCAAGCGTTTCTTACCTCCAAACTGCCATATCTCGCGAACGGATTGACCAATCCGCAAAATTTCTGTTGCATCTGAAAGTAGAAACTCGCCCGATTACAACGGTATGTGTACTTTTCGCCTAGGCCGTTCTAGTTATTCGTTTCGAGCATCAGAACTGCGAAAATTTTGAGTTTCTCAAGCGTTTCTTACCTCCAAACTGCCATATCTCGCGAACGGATTGACCAATCCGCAAAATTTCTGTTGCATCTGAAAGTAGAAACTCGCCCGATTACAACGGTATGTGTACTTTTCCCCTAGGCCGTTCTAGTTATTCGTTTCGAGCATCAGAACTGCGAAAATTTTGAGTTTCTCAAGCGTTTCTTACCCTCAAACTGACATATCTCGCGAACGGATTGACCAATCCGCAAAATTTCTGTTGCATCTGAATGTAGAAACTCGCCCGATTACAACGGTATGTGTACTTTTCGCCTAGGCCGTTCTAGTTATTCGTTTCGAGCATCAGAACTGCGAAAATTTTGAGTTTCTCAAGCGTTTCTTACCTTCAAACTGACATATCTCGCGAACGGATTGACCAATCCGCAAAATTTCTGTTGCATCTGAAAGTAGAAACTCGCCCGATTACAATAGTATGTGTACTTTTCCCCTAGGCCATTCTAGTTATTCGTTTCGAGCATCAGAACTGTGAAAATTTTGAGTTTCTCAAGCGTTTCTTATATCCAGACTGCCATATCTCGCGAACGAATTGACCAATCCGCAAAATTTCTGTTGCATCTGAATGTAGAAACTCGCCCGATTACAACGGTATGAGTACTTTTCGCATAGGCCGTTCTAGTTATTCGTTTCGAGCATCAGAACTGCGAAAATTTTGAGTTTCTCAAGCGTTTCTTACCTTCAAACTGCCATATCTCGCGAACGGATTGACCAATCCGCAAAATTTCTGTTGCATCTGAATGCGGAAACTCGCCCGATTACAACGGTATGTGTACTTCTCGCCTAGGCCGTTCTAGTTATTCGTTTCGAGCATCAGAACTGCGAAAATTTTTAGTTTTTCAAACGTTTCTTTCCTCCAAACTGCCATATCTCGCGAACGGATTGACCAATCCGCAAAATTTCTGTTGCATCTGAAAGTAGAAACTCGCCCGATTACAATGGTATGTGTACTTTTCCCCTAGGCCGTTCTAGTTATTCGTTTCGAGCATCCGAAGTGTGAAAATTTTGAGTTTCTCAAGAGTTTCTTTCCTCCAAACTGCCATATCTCGCGAACGGATTGACCAATCCGCAAAATTTCTGTTGCATCTGAAAGTAGAAACTCGCCCGATTACAGTGGTATGTGTACTTTCCCCCTAGGCCATTCTAGTTATTCGTTTCGAGCATCAGAACTGCGAAAATTTTGAGTTTCTCAAGCGTTTCTTACCTTCAAACTGCCATATCTCGCGAACGGATTGACCAATCCGCAAAATTTCTGTTGCATCTGAAAGTAGAAACTCGCCCGATTACAGTGGTATGTGTACTTTTCCCCTAGGCCATTCTAGTTATTCGTTTCGAGCATCAGAACTGCGAAAATTTTGAGTTTCTCAAGCGTTTCTTACTTTCAAACTGCCATATCTCGCGAACGGATTGACCAATCCGCAAAATTTCTCTTGCATCTGAAAGTAGAAACTCGCCCGATTACAATGGTATGTGTACTTTTCCCCTAGACCGTTCTAGTTACTCGTTTCGAGCATCAGAACTGCGAAAATATTGAGTTTTTCAAGCGTTTCTTACCTTCAAACTGACATATCTCGCGAACGAATTGACCAATCACCAAAATTTCTGTTGCATCTGAATGTAGATACTCGCCCGATTACAACGGTATGTGTACTTTTCTCCTAGGCCGTTCCAGTTATTCGTTCCGAGCATCAGAACTGCGAAAATTTTGAGTTTCTCAAGCGTTTCTTACCTCCAAACTGCCATATCTCGCGAACGGATTGACCAATCCGCAAAATTTCTGTTGCATCTGAAAGTAGAAACTCGCCCGATTACAACGGTATGTGTACTTTTCGCCTAGGCCGTTCTAGTTATTCGTTTCGAGCATCAGAACTGCGAAAATTTTGAGTTTCTCAAGCGTTTCTTACCTCCAAACTGCCATATCTCGCGAACGGATTGACCAATCCGCAAAATTTCTGTTGCATCTGAAAGTAGAAACTCGCCCGATTACAACGGTATGTGTACTTTTCCCCTAGGCCGTTCTAGTTATTCGTTTCGAGCATCAGAACTGCGAAAATTTCGAGTTTCTCAAGCGTTTCTTACCCTCAAACTGACATATCTCGCGAACGGATTGACCAATCCGCAAAATTTCTGTTGCATCTGAGTGTAGAAACTCGCCCGATTACAACGGTATGTGTACTTTTCGCCTAGGCCGTTCTAGTTATTCGTTTCGAGCATCAGAACTGCGAAAATTTTGAGTTTCTCAAGCGTTTCTTACCTTCAAACTGACATATCTCGCGAACGGATTGACCAATCCGCAAAATTTCGGCTGCATCTGAAAGTAGATACTCGCCCGATTACAACGGTATGCGTACTTTTCCCCTAGGCCGTTCTAGTTATTCGTTTCGAGCATCAGAACTGCGAAAATTTTGAGTTTCTCAAGCGTTTCTTACCTCCAAACTGCCATATCTCGCGAACAGATTGACCAAACCGCAAAATTTCTGTTGCATCTGAAAGTAGAAACTCGCCCGATTACAACGGTCGGGGTACTTTTCCCCCAGGCCGTTCTAGTTATTCGTTTCGAGCATCAGAACTGCGAAAATTTTGAGTTTCTCAAGCGTTTCTTACCTCCAAACTGCCATATCTCGCGAACGGATTGACCAATCCGCAAAATTTCGGCTGCATCTGAAAGTAGATACTCGGCCGATTACAACGGTATGCGTACTTTTCCCCTAGGCCGTTTTAGTTATTCGTTTCGAGCATCAGAACTGCGAAAATTTTGAGTTTCTCAAGCGTTTCTTACCTCCAAACTGCCATATCTCGCGAACGGATTGACCAATCCGCAAAATTTCTGTTGCATCTGAAAGTAGAAACTCGCCCGATTACAACGGTGTGCGTACTTTTCCCCCAGGCCGTTCTAGTTATTCGTTTCGAGCATCAGAACTGCGAAAATTTTGAGTTTCTCAAGCGTTTCTTACATCCAAACTGCCATATCTCGCGAACAGATTGACCAAACCGCAAAATTTCTGTTGCATCTGAAAGTAGAAACTCGCACCATTTCAACGGTATGGGTACTTTTCCCCCAGGCCGTTCTAGTTATTCGTTTCGAGCATCAGAACTGCGAAAATTTTGAGTTTCTCAAGCGTTTCTTACATCCAAACTGCCATATCTCGCGAACAGATTGACCAAACCGCAAAATTTCTGTTGCATCTGAAAGTAGAAACTCGCACCATTTCAACGGTATGGGTACTTTTCCCCTAGGCCGTTCTAGTTATTCGTTTCGAGCATCAGAACTGCGAACATTTTGAGTTCCTCAAGCGTTTCTTACCTCCAAACTGCCATATCTAGCGAACGCATTGACACATCCGCAAAACTTCTGTTGCATCTGAAAGTAGAAACTCGCCCGATTACGACGGTATGCGTACTTTTGCCCCAGGCCGTTCTAGTTATTCGTTTCGAGCATCAGAACTGCGAAAATTTTGAGTTTCTCAAGCGTTTCTTACCTCCAAACTGCCATATCTCGCGAACGGATTGACCAATCCGCAAAATTTCTGTTGCATCTGAAAGTAGAAACTCGCCCGATTACAACGGTAGGGGTACTTTTCCCCCAGGCCGTTCTAGTTATTCGTTTGGAGCATCAGAACTGCGAAAATTTTGAGTTTCTCAAGCGTTTCTTACCTCCAAACTGCCATATCTCGAGGACGGATTGACCAATCCGCAAAATTTCTGTTGCATCTGAAAGTAGAAACTCGTCCCATTTCAACGGTATGGGTACTTTTCCCCTAGGCCGTTCTAGTTATTCGTTTCGAGCATCAGAACTGCGAAAATTTTGAGTTTCTCAAGCGTTTCTTACCTCCAAACTGCCATATCTCGTGAACGGATTGACCAATCCGCAAAATTTCTGTTGCATCTGAAAGTAGAAACTCGCCCGATTACAACGGTATGCGTACTTGTGCCCAGGCCGTTCTAGTTATTCGTTTCGAGCATCAGCACTGCGAAAATTTTGAGTTTCTCATGCGTTTCTTACCTCCAAACTGCCATATCTCGCGAACGGATTGACCAATCTGCAAAATTTCTGTTGCATCTGAAAGTAGAAACTCGCCCGATTACAACGGTATGCGTACTTTTCCCCTAGGCCGTTCTAGTTATTCGTTTCGAGCATCAGAACAGCGAAAATTTTGAGTTTCTCAAGCGTTTCTTACATCCAAACTGCCATATCTCGCGAACGGATTGACCAATCCGCAAAATTTCTGCTGCATCTGAAAGTAGATACTCGCCCGATTACAACGGTATGCGTACTTTTCCCCTAGGCCGTTTTAGTTATTCGTTTCGAGCATCAGAACTGCGAAAATTTTGAGTTTCTCAAGCGTTTCTTACCTCCAAACTGCCATATCTCGCGAACGGATTGACCAATCCGCAAAATTTCTGTTGCATCTGAAAGTAGAAACTCGCCCGATTACAACGGTATGCGTACTTGTGCCCAGGCCGTTCTAGTTATTCGTTTCGAGCATCAGCACTGCGAAAATTTTGAGTTTCTCATGCGTTTCTTACCTCCAAACTGCCATATCTCGCGAACGGATTGACCAATCTGCAAAATTTCTGTTGCATCTGAAAGTAGAAACTCGCCCGATTACAACGGTATGCGTACTTCTCCCTAGGCCGTTCTAGTTATTCGTTTCGAGCATCAGAACTGCGAGAATTTTGAGTTTCTCAAGCGTTTCTTACCTCCAAACTGCCATATCTCGCGAATGGATTGACCAATCCGCAAAATTTCTGTTGCATCTGAAAGTAGAAACTCGCCCCATTTCAACGGTATGGGTACTTTTCCCCTAGGCCGTTCTAGTTATTCGTTTCGAGCATCAGAACTGCGAACATTATGAGTTCCTCAAGCATTTCTTACCTCCAAACTGCCATATCTAGCGAACGCATTTACACATCCGCAAAACTTCTGTTGCATCTGAAAGTAGAAACTCGCCCGATTACAACGGTAGGGGTACTTTTCCCCCAGGCCGTTCTAGTTATTCGTTTCGAGCATCAGAACTGCGAACATTTTGAGTTCCTCAAGCATTTCTTACCTCCAAACTGCCATATCTAGCGAACGCATTTACACATCCGCAAAACTTCTGTTGCATCTGAAAGTAGAAACTCGCCCGATTACAACGGTAGGGGTACTTTTCCCCCAGGCCGTTCTAGTTATTCGTTTCGAGCATCAGAACTGCGAACATTTTGAGTTCCTCAAGCGTTTCTTACCTGCAAATTGCCATATCTAGCGAACGCATTGACACATCCGCAAAACTTCTGTTGCATCTGAAAGTAGAATCTCGCCCGATTACAACGGTATGCGTACTTTTGCCCCAGGCCGTTCTAGTTATTCGTTTCGAGCATCAGAACTGCGAAAATTTTGAGTTTCTCAAGCGTTTCTTACCTCCAAACTGCCATATCTCGCGAACAGATTGACCAAACCGCAAAATTTCTGTTGCATCTGAAAGTAGAAACTCGCCCGATTACAACGGTAGGGGTACTTTTCCCCCAGGCCGTTCTAGTTATTCGTTTCGTGCATCAGAACTGCGAAAATTTTGAGTTTCTCAAGCGTTTCTTACCTCCAAACTGCCATATCTCGAGAACGGATTGACCAATCCGCAAAATTTCTGTTGCATCTGAAAGTAGAAACTCGCACCATTTCAACGGTATGGGTACTTTTCCCCTAGGCCGTTCTAGTTATTCGTTTCGAGCATCAGAACTGCGAACATTTTGAGTTCCGCAAGCGTTTCTTACCTCCAAACTGCCATATCTAGCGAACGCATTGACACATCCGCAAAACTTCTGTTGCATCTGAAAGTAGAAACTCGCCCGATTACGACGGTATGCGTACTTTTGCCCCAGGCCGTTCTAGTTATTCGTTTCGAGCATCAGAACTGCGAAAATTTTGAGTTTCTCAAGCGTTTCTTACCTCCAAACTGCCATATCTCGCGAACGGATTGACCAATCCGCAAAATTTCTGTTGCATCTGAAAGTAGAAACTCGCCCGATTACAACGGTAGGGGTACTTTTCCCCCAGGCCGTTCTAGTTATTCGTTTCGAGCATCAGAACTGCGTAAATTTTGAGTTTCTCAAGCGTTTCTTACCTCCAAACTGCCATATCTCGAGGACGGATTGACCAATCCGCAAAATTTCAGTTGCATCTGAAAGTAGAAACTCGTCCCATTTCAACGGTATGGGTACTTTTCCCCTAGGCCGTTCTAGTTATTCGTTTCGAGCATCAGAACTGCGAAAATTTTGAGTTTCTCAAGCGTTTCTTACATCCAAACTGCCATATCTCGCGAACGGATTGACCAATCCGCAAAATTTCGGCTGCATCTGAAAGTAGATACTCGCCCGATTACAACGGTATGCGTACTTTTCCCCTAGGCCGCTTTAGTTATTCGTTTCGAGCATCAGAACTGCGAAAATTTTGAGTTTCTCAAGCGTTTCTTACCTCCAAACTGCCATATCTCGCGAACGGATTGACCAATCCGCAAAATTTCTGTTGCATCTGAAAGTAGAAACTCGCCCGATTACAACGGTAGGGGTACTTTTCCCCCAGGCCGTTCTAGTTATTCGTTTCGAGCATCAGAACTGCGAAAATTTTGAGTTTCTCAAGCGTTTCTTACCTCCAAACTGCCATATCTCGAGGACGGATTGACCAATCCGCAAAATTTCTGTTGCATCTGAAAGTAGAAACTCGTCTCATTTCAACGGTATGGGTACTTTTCCCCTAGGCCGTTCTAGTTATTCGTTTCGAGCATCAGAACTGCGAAAATTTTGAGTTTCTCAAGCGTTTCTTACATCCAAACTGCCATATCTCGCGAACGGATTGACCAATCCGCAAAATTTCGGCTGCATCTGAAAGCAGATACTCGCCCGATTACAACGGTATGCGTACTTTTCCCCTAGGCCGCTTTAGTTATTCGTTTCGAGCATCAGAACTGCGAAAATTTTGAGTTTCTCAAGCGTTTCTTACCTCCAAACTGCCATATCTCGCGAACGGATTGACCAATCCGCAAAATTTCTGTTGCATCTGAAAGTAGAAACTCGCCCGATTACAACGGTAAGCGTACTTGTGCCCAGGCCGTTCTAGTTATTCGTTTCGAGCATCAGCACTGCGAAAATTTTGAGTTTCTCATCCGTTTCTTACCTCCAAACTGCCATATCTCGCGAACGGATTGACCAATCTGCAAAATTTCTGTTGCATCTGAAAGTAGAAACTCGCCCGATTACAACGGTATGCGTACCTTTCCCCTAGGCCGTTCTAGTTATTCGTTTCGAGCATCAGAACTGCGAAAATTTTGAGTTTCTCAAGCGTTTCTTACCTCCAAACTGCCATATCTCGCGAATGGATTGACCAATCCGCAAAATTTCTGTTGCATCTGAAAGTAGAAACTCGCCCGATTACAACGGTGTGCGTACTTTTCCACCAGGCCGTTCTAGTTATTCGTTTCGAGCATCAGAACTGCGAAAATTTTGAGTTTCTCAAGCGTTTCTTACATCCAAACTGCCATATCTCGCGAACGGATTGACCAATCCGCAAAATTTCGGCTGCATCTGAAAGTAGATACTCGCCCGATTACAACGGTATGCGTACCTTTCCCCTAGGCCGTTCTAGTTATTCGTTTCGAGCATCAGAACTGCGAAAATTTTGAGTTTCTCAAGCGTTTCTTACCTCCAAACTGCCATATCTCGCGAATGGATTGACCAATCCGCAAAATTTCTGTTGCATCTGAAAGTAGAAACTCGCCCGATTACAACGGTGTGCGTACTTTTCCACCAGGCCGTTCTAGTTATTCGTTTCGAGCATCAGAACTGCGAAAATTTTGAGTTTCTCAAGCGTTTCTTACATCCAAACTGCCATATCTCGCGAACGGATTGACCAATCCGCAAAATTTCGGCTGCATCTGAAAGTAGATACTCGCCCGATTACAACGGTATGCGTACTTTTCCCCTAGGCCGTTCTAGTTATTCGTTTCGAGCATCAGAACTGCGAAAATTTTGAGTTTCTCAAGCGTTTCTTACATCCAAACTGCCATATCTCGCGAACGGATTGACCAATCCGCAAAATTTCTGCTGCATCTGAAAGTAGATACTCGCCCGATTACAACGGTATGCGTACTTTTCCCCTAGGCCGTTTTAGTTATTCGTTTCGAGCATCAGAACTGCGAAAATTTTGAGTTTCTCAAGCGTTTCTTACTTCCAAACTGCCATATCTCGCGAACGGATTGACCAATCCGCAAAATTTCTGTTGCATCTGAAAGTAGAAACTCGCCCGATTACAACGGTATGCGTACTTGTGCCCAGGCCGTTCTGGTTATTCGTTTCGAGCATCAGCACTGCGAAAATTTTGAGTTTCTCTTGCGTTTCTTACCTCCAAACTGCCATATCTCGCGAACGGATTGACCAATCTGCAAAATTTCTGTTGCATCTGAAAGTAGAAACTCGCCCGATTACAACGGTATGCGTACTTTTCCCCTAGGCCGTTCTAGTTATTCGTTTCGAGCATCAGAACTGCGAAAATTTTGAGTTTCTCAAGCGTTTCTTACATCCAAACTGCCATATCTCGCGAACGGATTGACCAATCCGCAAAATTTCTGCTGCATCTGAAAGTAGATACTCGCCCGATTACAACGGTATGCGTACTTTTCCCCTAGGCCGTTTTAGTTATTCGTTTCGAGCATCAGAACTGCGAAAATTTTGAGTTTCTCAAGCGTTTCTTACCTCCAAACTGCCATATCTCGCGAACGGATTGACCAATCCGCAAAATTTCTGTTGCATCTGAAAGTAGAAACTCGCCCGATTACAACGGTATGCGTACTTGTGCCCAGGCCGTTCTAGTTATTCGTTTCGAGCATCAGCACTGCGAAAATTTTGAGTTTCTCATGCGTTTCTTACCTCCAAACTGCCATATCTCGCGAACGGATTGACCAATCTGCAAAATTTCTGTTGCATCTGAAAGTAGAAACTCGCCCGATTACAACGGTATGCGTACTTCTCCCTAGGCCGTTCTAGTTATTCGTTTCGAGCATCAGAACTGCGAAAGTTTTGAGTTTCTCAAGCGTTTCTTACCTCCAAACTGCCATATCTCGCAAATGGATTGACCAATCCGCAAAATTTCTGTTGCATCTGAAAGTAGAAACTCGCCCCATTTCAACGGTATGGGTACTTTTCCCCTAGGCCGTTCTAGTTATTCGTTTCGAGCATCAGAACTGCGAACATTTTGAGTTCCTCAAGCATTTCTTACCTCCAAACTGCCATATCTAGCGAACGCATTTACACATCCGCAAAACTTCTGTTGCATCTGAAAGTAGAAACTCGCCCGATTACAACGGTAGGGGTACTTTTCCCCCAGGCCGTTCTAGTTATTCGTTTCGAGCATCAGAACTGCGAACATTTTGAGTTCCTCAAGCGTTTCTTACCTCCAAACTGCCATATCTAGCGAACGCATTTACACATCCGCAAAACTTCTGTTGCATCTGAAAGTAGAAACTCGCCCGATTACAACGGTAGGGGTACTTTTCCCCCAGGCCGTTCTAGTTATTCGTTTCGAGCATCAGAACTGCGAAAATTTTGAGTTTCTCAAGCGTTTCTTACTTCCAAACTGCCATATCTCGAGGACGGATTGACCAATCCGCAAAATTTCTGTTGCATCTGAAAGTAGAAACTCGTCCCATTTCAACGGTATGGGTACTTTTCCCCTAGGCCGTTCTAGTTATTCGTTTCGAGCATCAGAACTGCGAACATTTTGAGTTCCTCAAGCGTTTCAAACCTGCAAATTGCCATATCTAGCGAACGCATTGACACATCCGCAAAACTTCTGTTGCATCTGAAAGTAGAATCTCGCCCGATTACAACGGTATGCGTACTTTTGCCCCAGGCCGTTCTAGTTATTCGTTTCGAGCATCAGAACTGCGAAAATTTTGAGTTTCTCAAGCGTTTCTTACCTCCAAACTGCCATGTCTCGCGAACGGATTGACCAATCCGCAAAATTTCTGTTGCATCTGAAAGTAGAAACTCGCCCGATTACAACGGTAGAGGTACTTTTCCCCCAGGCCGTTCTAGTTATTCGTTTCGAGCATCAGAACTGCGAAAATTTTGAGTTTCTCAAGCGTTTCTTACCTCCAAACTGCCATATCTCGAGGACGGATTGACCAATCCGCAAAATTTCAGTTGCATCTGAAAGTAGAAACTCGTCCCATTTCAACGGTATGGGTACTTTTCCCCTAGGCCGTTCTAGTTATTCGTTTCGAGCATCAGAACTGCGAAAATTTTGAGTTTCTCAAGCGTTTCTTACCTCCAAACTGACATATCTCGAGGACGGATTGACCAATCCGCAAAATTTCTGTTGCATCTGAAAGTAGAAACTCGTCCCATTTCAACGGTATGGGTACTTTTCCCCTAGGCCGTTCTAGTTATTCGTTTCGAGCATCAGAACTGCGAAAATTTTGAGTTTCTCAAGCGTTTCTTACATCCAAACTGCCATATCTCGCGAACGGATTGACCAATCCGCAAAATTTCGGCTGCATCTGAAAGTAGATACTCGCCCGATTACAACGGTATGCGTACTTTTCCCCTAGGCCGTTCTAGTTATTCGTTTCGAGCATCAGAACTGCGAAAATTTTGAGTTTCTCAAGCGTTTCTTACCTCCAAACTGCCATATCTCGCAAATGGATTGACCAATCCGCAAAATTTCTGTTGCATCTGAAAGTAGAAACTCGCCCCATTTCAACGGTATGGGTACTTTTCCCCTAGGCCGTTCTAGTTATTCGTTTCGAGCATCAGAACTGCGAACATTTTGAGTTCCTCAAGCATTTCTTACCTCCAAACTGCCATATCTAGCGAACGCATTTACACATCCGCAAAACTTCTGTTGCATCTGAAAGTAGAAACTCGCCCGATTACAACGGTAGGGGTACTTTTCCCCCAGGCCGTTCTAGTTATTCGTTTCGAGCATCAGAACTGCGAACATTTTGAGTTCCTCAAGCGTTTCTTACCTCCAAACTGCCATATCTAGCGAACGCATTTACACATCCGCAAAACTTCTGTTGCATCTGAAAGTAGAAACTTGCCCGATTACAACGGTAGGGGTACTTTTCCCCCAGGCCGTTCTAGTTATTCGTTTCGAGCATCAGAACTGCGAAAATTTTGAGTTTCTCAAGCGTTTCTTACTTCCAAACTGCCATATCTCGAGGACGGATTGACCAATCCGCAAAATTTCTGTTGCATCTGAAAGTAGAAACTCGTCCCATTTCAACGGTATGGGTACTTTTCCCCTAGGCCGTTCTAGTTATTCGTTTCGAGCATCAGAACTGCGAACATTTTGAGTTCCTCAAGCGTTTCTTACCTGCAAATTGCCATATCTAGCGAACGCATTGACACATCCGCAAAACTTCTGTTGCATCTGAAAGTAGAATCTCGCCCGATTACAACGGTATGCGTACTTTTGCCCCAGGCCGTTCTAGTTATTCGTTTCGAGCATCAGAACTGCGAAAATTTTGAGTTTCTCAAGCGTTTCTTACCTCCAAACTGCCATATCTCGCGAACGGATTGACCAATCCGCAAAATTTCTGTTGCATCTGAAAGTAGAAACTCGCCCGATTACAACGGTAGAGGTACTTTTCCCCCAGGCCGTTCTAGTTATTCGTTTCGAGCATCAGAACTGCGAAAATTTTGAGTTTCTCAAGCGTTTCTTACCTCCAAACTGCCATATCTCGAGGACGGATTGACCAATCCGCAAAATTTCAGTTGCATCTGAAAGTAGAAACTCGTCCCATTTCAACGGTATGGGTACGTTTCCCCTAGGCCGTTCTAGTTATTCGTTTCGAGCATCAGAACTGCGAAAATTTTGAGTTTCTCAAGCGTTTCTTACCTCCAAACTGACATATCTCGAGGACGGATTGACCAATCCGCAAAATTTCTGTTGCATCTGAAAGTAGAAACTCGTCCCATTTCAACGGTATGGGTACTTTTCCCCTAGGCCGTTCTAGTTATTCGTTTCGAGCATCAGAACTGCGAAAATTTTGAGTTTCTCAAGCGTTTCTTACATCCAAACTGCCATATCTCGCGAACGGATTGACCAATCCGCAAAATTTCGGCTGCATCTGAAAGTAGATACTCGCCCGATTACAACGGTATGCGTACTTTTCCCCTAGGCCGCTTTAGTTATTCGTTTCGAGCATCAGAACTGCGAAAATTTTGAGTTTCTCAAGCGTTTCTTACCTCCAAACTGCCATATCTCGCGAACGGATTGACCCATCCGCAAAATTTCTGTTGCATCTGAAAGTAGAAACTCGCCCGATTACAACGGTAAGCGTACTTGTGCCCAGGCCGTTCTAGTTATTCGTTTCGAGCATCAGCACTGCGAAAATTTTGAGTTTCTCATGCGTTTCTTACCTCCAAACTGCCATATCTCGCGAACGGATTGACGAATCTGCAAAATTTCTGTTGCATCTGAAAGTAGAAACTCGCCCGATTACAACGGTATGCGTACCTTTCCCCTAGGCCGTTCTAGTTATTCGTTTCGAGCATCAGAACTGCGAAAATTTTGAGTTTCTCAAGCGTTTCTTACCTCCAAACTGCCATATCTCGCGAATGGATTGACCAATCCGCAAAATTTCTGTTGCATCTGAAAGTAGAAACTCGCCCGATTACAACGGTGTGCGTACTTTTCCCCCAGGCCGTTCTAGTTATTCGTTTCGAGCATCAGAACTGCGAAAATTTTGAGTTTCTCAAGCGTTTCTTACATCCAAACTGCCATATCTCGCGAACGGATTGACCAATCCGCAAAATTTCTGCTGCATCTGAAAGTAGATACTCGCCCGATTACAACGGTATGCGTACTTTTCCCCTAGGCCGTTTTAGTTATTCGTTTCGAGCATCAGAACTGCGAAAATTTTGAGTTTCTCAAGCGTTTCTTACTTCCAAACTGCCATATCTCGCGAACGGATTGACCAATCCGCAAAATTTCTGTTGCATCTGAAAGTAGAAACTCGCCCGATTACAACGGTATGCGTACTTGTGCCCAGGCCGTTCTAGTTATTCGTTTCGAGCATCAGCACTGCGCAAATTTTGAGTTTCTCATGCGTTTCTTACCTCCAAACTGCCATATCTCGCGAACGGAATGACCAATCTGCAAAATTTCTGTTGCATCTGAAAGTAGAAACTCGCCCGATTACAACGGTATGCGTACTTTTCCCTAGGCCGTTCTAGTTATTCGTTTCGAGCATCAGATCTGCGAAAATTTTGAGTTTCTCAAGCGTTTCTTACCTCCAAACTGCCATATCTCGCGAATGGATTGACCAATTCGCAAAATTTCTGTTGCATCTGAAAGTAGAAACTCGCCCGATTACAACGGTATGCGTACTTTTCCCCTAGGCCGTTCTAGTTCTTCGTTTCGAGCATCAGAACTGCGAACATTTTGAGTTTCTCAAGCGTTTCTTACCTCCAAACTGCCATATCTCGCGAACGGATTGACCAAACCGCAAAATTTCTGTTGCGTCTGAAAGTAGAAACTCGCCCGATTACAACGGTAGGGGTACTTTTCCCCCAGGCCGTTCTAGTCATTCGTTTCGAGCATCAGAACTGCGAAAATTTTGAGTTTCTCAAGCGTTTCTTACCTCGAAACTGCCATATCTCGAGAACGGATTGACCAATCCGCAAAATTTCTGTTGCATCTGAAAGTAGAAACTCGTCCCATTTCAACGGTATGGGTACTTTTCCCCTAGGCCGTTCTAGTTATTCGTTTCGAGCATCAGAACTGCGAAAATTTTGAGTTTCTCAAGCGTTTCTTACCTCCAAACTGACATATCTCGAGGACGGATTGACCAATCCGCAAAATTTCTGTTGCATCTGAAAGTAGAAACTCGTCCCATTTCAACGGTATGGGTACTTTTCCCCTAGGCCGTTCTAGTTATTCGTTTCGAGCATCAGAACTGCGAAAATTTTGAGTTTCTCAAGCGTTTCTTACATCCAAACTGCCATATCTCGCGAACGGATTGACCAATCCGCAAAATTTCGGCTGCATCTGAAAGTAGATACTCGCCCGATTACAACGGTATGCGTACTTTTCCCCTAGGCCGTTCTACTTATTCGTTTCGAGCATCAGAACTGCGAAAATTTTGAGTTTCTCAAGCGTTTCTTACCTCCAAACTGCCATATCTCGCAAATGGATTGACCAATCCGCAAAATTTCTGTTGCATCTGAAAGTAGAAACTCGCCCCATTTCAACGGTATGGGTACTTTTCCCCTAGGCCGTTCTAGTTATTCGTTTCGAGCATCAGAACTGCGAACATTTTGAGTTCCTCAAGCATTTCTTACCTCCAAACTGCCATATCTAGCGAACGCATTTACACATCCGCAAAACTTCTGTTGCATCTGAAAGTAGAAACTCGCCCGATTACAACGGTAGGGGTACTTTTCCCCCAGGCCGTTCTAGTTATTCGTTTCGAGCATCAGAACTGCGAACATTTTGAGTTCCTCAAGCGTTTCTTACCTCCAAACTGCCATATCTAGCGAACGCATTTACACATCCGCAAAACTTCTGTTGCATCTGAAAGTAGAAACTCGCCCGATTACAACGGTAGGGGTACTTTTCCCCCAGGCCGTTCTAGTTATTCGTTTCGAGCATCAGAACTGCGAAAATTTTGAGTTTCTCAAGCGTTTCTTACTTCCAAACTGCCATATCTCGAGGACGGATTGACCAATCCGCAAAATTTCTGTTGCATCTGAAAGTAGAAACTCGTCCCATTTCAACGGTATGGGTACTTTTCCCCTAGGCCGTTCTAGTTATTCGTTTCGAGCATCAGAACTGCGAACATTTTGAGTTCCTCAAGCGTTTCTTACCTGCAAATTGCCATATCTAGCGAACGCATTGACACATCCGCAAAACTTCTGTTGCATCTGAAAGTAGAATCTCGCCCGATTACAACGGTATGCGTACTTTTGCCCCAGGCCGTTCTAGTTATTCGTTTCGAGCATCAGAACTGCGAAAATTTTGAGTTTCTCAAGCGTTTCTTACCTCCAAACTGCCATATCTCGCGAACGGATTGACCAATCCGCAAAATTTCTGTTGCATCTGAAAGTAGAAACTCGCCCGATTACAACGGTAGAGGTACTTTTCCCCCAGGCCGTTCTAGTTATTCGTTTCGAGCATCAGAACTGCGAAAATTTTGAGTTTCTCAAGCGTTTCTTACCTCCAAACTGCCATATCTCGAGGACGGATTGACCAATTCGCAAAATTTCTGTTGCATCTGAAAGTAGAAACTCGTCCCATTTCAACGGTATGGGTACTTTTCCCCTAGGCCGTTCTAGTTATTCGTTTCGAGCATCAGAACTGCGAAAATTTTGAGTTTCTCAAGCGTTTCTTACCTCCAAACTGACATATCTCGAGGACGGATTGACCAATCCGCAAAATTTCTGTTGCATCTGAAAGTAGAAACTCGTCCCATTTCAACGGTATGGGTACTTTTCCCCTAGGCCGTTCTAGTTATTCGTTTCGAGCATCAGAACTGCGAAAATTTTGAGTTTCTCAAGCGTTTCTTACATCCAAACTGCCATATCTCGCGAACGGATTGACCAATCCGCAAAATTTCGGCTGCATCTGAAAGTAGATACTCGCCCGATTACAACGGTATGCGTACTTTTCCCCTAGGCCGCTTTAGTTATTCGTTTCGAGCATCAGAACTGCGAAAATTTTGAGTTTCTCAAGCGTTTCTTACCTCCAAACTGCCATATCTCGCGAACGGATTGACCCATCCGCAAAATTTCTGTTGCATCTGAAAGTAGAAACTCGCCCGATTACAACGGTAAGCGTACTTGTGCCCAGGCCGTTCTAGTTATTCGTTTCGAGCATCAGCACTGCGAAAATTTTGAGTTTCTCATGCGTTTCTTACCTCCAAACTGCCATATCTCGCGAACGGATTGACGAATCTGCAAAATTTCTGTTGCATCTGAAAGTAGAAACTCGCCCGATTACAACGGTATGCGTACCTTTCCCCTAGGCCGTTCTAGTTATTCGTTTCGAGCATCAGAACTGCGAAAATTTTGAGTTTCTCAAGCGTTTCTTACCTCCAAACTGCCATATCTCGCGAATGGATTGACCAATCCGCAAAATTTCTGTTGCATCTGAAAGTAGAAACTCGCCCGATTACAAGGGTGTGCGTACTTTTCCCCCAGGCCGTTCTAGTTATTCGTTTCGAGCATCAGAACTGCGAAAATTTTGAGTTTCTCAAGCGTTTCTTACATCCAAACTGCCATATCTCGCGAACGGATTGACCAATCCGCAAAATTTCGGCTGCATCTGAAAGTAGATACTCGCCCGATTACAACGGTATGCGTACTTTTCCCCTAGGCCGTTCTAGTTATTCGTTTCGAGCATCAGAACTGCGAAAATTTTGAGTTTCTCAAGCGTTTCTTACATCCAAACTGCCATATCTCGCGAACGGATTGACCAATCCGCAAAATTTCTGCTGCATCTGAAAGTAGATACTCGCCCGATTACAACGGTATGCGTACTTTTCCCCTAGGCCGTTTTAGTTATTCGTTTCGAGCATCAGAACTGCGAAAATTTTGAGTTTCTCAAGCGTTTCTTACTTCCAAACTGCCATATCTCGCGAACGGATTGACCAATCCGCAAAATTTCTGTTGCATCTGAAAGTAGAAACTCGCCCGATTACAACGGTATGCGTACTTGTGCCCAGGCCGTTCTAGTTATTCGTTTCGAGCATCAGCACTGCGCAAATTTTGAGTTTCTCATGCGTTTCTTACCTCCAAACTGCCATATCTCGCGAACGGAATGACCAATCTGCAAAATTTCTGTTGCATCTGAAAGTAGAAACTCGCCCGATTACAACGGTATGCGTACTTTTCCCTAGGCCGTTCTAGTTATTCGTTTCGAGCATCAGATCTGCGAAAATTTTGAGTTTCTCAAGCGTTTCTTACCTCCAAACTGCCATATCTCGCGAATGGATTGACCAATTCGCAAAATTTCTGTTGCATCTGAAAGTAGAAACTCGCCCGATTACAACGGTATGCGTACTTTTCCCCTAGGCCGTTCTAGTTCTTCGTTTCGAGCATCAGAACTGCGAACATTTTGAGTTTCTCAAGCGTTTCTTACCTCCAAACTGCCATATCTCGCGAACGGATTGACCAAACCGCAAAATTTCTGTTGCATCTGAAAGTAGAAACTCGCCCGATTACAACGGTAGGGGTACTTTTCCCCCAGGCCGTTCTAGTCATTCGTTTCGAGCATCAGAACTGCGAAAATTTTGAGTTTCTCAAGCGTTTCTTACCTCGAAACTGCCATATCTCGAGAACGGATTGACCAATCCGCAAAATTTCTGTTGCATCTGAAAGTAGAAACTCGCCCCATTTCAACGGTATGGGTACTTTTCCCCTAGGCCAGTCTAGTTATTCGTTTCGAGCATCAGAACTGCGAACATTTTGAGTTCCTCAAGCGTTTCTTACCTCCAAACTGCCATATCTAGCGAACGCATTTACACATCCGCAAAACTTCTGTTGCATCTGAAAGTAGAAACTCGCCCGATTACAACGGTATGCGTACCTTTCCCCTAGGCCGTTCTAGTTATTCGTTTCGAGCATCCGAACTGCGAACATTTTGAGTTTCTCAAGCGTTTCTTACCTCCAAACTGCCATATCTCGCGAACGGATTGACCAAACCGCAAAATTTCTGTTGCATCTGAAAGTAGAAACTCGCCCGATTACAACGGTAGGGGTACTTTTCCCCCAGGCCGTTCTAGTTATTCGTTTCGAGCATCAGAACTGCGAAAATTTTGAGTTTCTCAAGCGTTTCTTACTTCCAAACTGCCATATCTCGAGGACGGATTGACCAATCCGCAAATTTTCTGTTGCATCTGAAAGTAGAAACTCGTCCCATTTCAACGGTATGGGTACATTTCCCCTAGGCCGTTCTAGTTATACGTTTCGAGCATCAGAACTGCGAACATTTTGAGTTCCTCAAGCGTTTCTTACCTCCAAATTGCCATATCTAGCGAACGCATTGACACATCCGCAAAACTTCTGTTGCATCTGAAAGTAGAATCTCGCCCGATTACAACGGTATGCGTACTTTTGCCCCAGGCCGTTCTAGTTATTCGTTTCGAGCATCAGAACTGCGAAAATTTTGAGTTTCTCAAGCGTTTCCTACCTCCAAACTGCCATATCTCGCGAACGGATTGACCAAACCGCAAAATTTCTGTTGCATCTGAAAGTAGAAACTCGCCCGATTACAACGGTAGGGGTACTTTTCCCCCAGGCCGTTCTAGTTATTCGTTTCGAGCATCAGAACTGCGAAAATTTTGAGTTTCTCAAGCGTTTCTTACCTCCAAACTGCCATATCTCGAGAACGGATTGACCAATCCGCAAAATTTCTGTTGCATCTGAAAGTAGAAACTCGCACCATTTCAACGGTATGGGTACTTTTCCCCTAGGCCGTTCTAGTTATTCGTTTCGAGCATCAGAACTGCGAACATTTTGAGTTCCTCAAGCGTTTCTTACCTCCAAACTGCCATATCTAGCGAACGCATTGACACATCCGCAAAACCTCTGTTGCATCTGAAAGTAGAAACTCGCCCGATTACGACGGTATGCGTTCTTTTGCCCCAGGCCGTTCTAGTTATTCGTTTCGAGCATCAGAACTGCGAAAATTTTGAGTTTCTCAAGCGTTTCTTACCTCCAAACTGCCATATCTCGCGAACGGATTGACCAATCCGCAAAATTTCTGTTGCATCTGAAAGTAGAAACTCGCCCGATTACAACGGTAGGGGTACTTTTCCCCCAGGCCGTTCTAGTTATTCGTTTCGAGCATCAGAACTGCGAAAATTTTGAGTTTCTCAAGCGTTTCTTACCTCCAAACTGCCATATCTCGAGGACGGATTGACCAATCCGCAAAATTTCTGTTGCATCTGAAAGTAGAAACTCGTCCCATTTCAACGGTATGGGTACTTTTCCCCTAGGCCGTTCTAGTTATTCGTTTCGAGCATCAGAACTGCGAACATTTTGAGTTCCTCAAGCGTTTCTTACCTCCAAACTGCCATATCTAGCGAACGCATTGACACATCCGCAAAACTTCTGTTGCATCTGAAAGTAGAAACTCGCCCGATTACAACGGTATGCGTACTTTTGCCCCAGGCCGTTCTAGTTATTCGTTTCGAGCATCAGAACTGCGAAAATGTTGAGTTTCTCAAGCGTCTCTTACCTCCAAACTGCCATATCTCGCGAACGGATTGACCAATCCGCAAAATTTCTGTTGCATCTGAAAGTAGAAACTCGCCCGATTACAACGGTATGCGTACTTTTACCCCAGGCCGTTCTAGTTATTCGTTTCGAGCATCAGAACTGCGAACATTTTGAGTTCCTCAAGCGTTGCTTACCTCCAAACTGTCATATCCACCGAACGCATTGACACATCCGCAAAACTTCTGTTGCATCTGAAAGTAGAAACTCGCCCGATTACAACGGTATGCGTACTTTTGCCCCAGGCCGTTCTAGTTATTCGTTTCGAGCATCAGAACTGCGAAACTTTTGAGTTTCTCAAGCGTTTCTTACCTCCAAACTGCCATATCTCGCGAATGGATTGACCAATCCGCAAAATTTCTGTAGCATCTGAAAGTAGAAACTCGCCCGATTACAACGGTATGCGTACTTTTGCCCCAGGCCGTTCTAGTTATTCGTTTCGAGCATCAGAACTGCGAAAATTTTGAGTTTCTCAAGCGTTTCCTACCTCCAAACTGCCATATCTCGCGAACGGATTGACCATTCCGCAAAATTTCTGTTGCATCTGAAAGTAGAAACTCGCCCGATTACAACGGTGTGGGTACTATTCCCCTAGGCCGTTCTTGTTATTCGTTTCGAGCATCAGAACTGCGAAAATTTTGTGTTTCTCAAGCGTTTCTTACCTCCAAACTGCCATATCTCGCGAACGGATTGACCAATCCGCAAAATTTCTGTTGCATCTGAAAGTAGAAACTCGCCCGATTACAACGGTATGGGTACTTTTCCCCTAGGCCGTTCTAGTTATTCGTTTCGAGCATCAGAACTGCGAAAATTTTGAGTTTCTCAAGGGTTTCGAGCATCAGAACTGCGAAAATTTTGAGTTTCTCAAGCGTTTCTTACCTCCAAACTGCCATGTCTCGCGAACGGATTGACAAATCTGCAAAATTTCTGTTGCATCTGAAAGTAGAAACTCGTCCGATTACAACGGTGTGCGTACTTTTCCCCCAGGCCGTTCTAGTTATTCGTTTCGAGCATCAAAACTGCGAAAATTTTGAGTTTCTCAAGCGTTTCTTACATCCAAACTGCCATATCTCGCGAACGGATTGACCAATCCGCAAAATTTCTGTTGCATCTGAAAGTAGAAACTCGCCCGATTACAACGGTATGGGTACTTTTCCCCTAGGCCGTTCAAGTTATTCGTTTCGAGCATCAGAACTGCGAAAATTTTGAGTTTCTCAAGCGTTTCGAGCATCAGAACTGCGAAAATTTTGAGTTTCTCAAGCGTTTCTTACATCCAAACTGCCATATATCGCGAATGGATTGACCAATCCCCAAAATTTCTGTTGCTTCTGAAAGTAGAAACTCGCCCGATTACAACGGTATGCGTACTTTTGCCCCAGGCCATTCTAGTTATTCGTTTCGAGCATGAGAACTGCGATAATTTTGATAGCTTCTCAACCGTTTCTTACCACCAAACTGCCATATCTCGCGAACGGAATGACGAATCCGCAAAATTTCTGTTGCATCTGAAAGTAGAAACTCGCCCGATTACAACGGTATGGGTACTTTTCCCCTAGGCCGTTCTAGTTATTCGTTTCGAGCATCAGAACTGCGAAAATTTTGAGTTTCTCAAGGGTTTCGAGCATCAGAACTGCGAAAATTTTGAGTTTCTCAAGCGTTTCTTACCTCCAAACTGCCATGTCTCGCGAACGGATTGACAAATCTGCAAAATTTCTGTTGCATCTGAAAGTAGAAACTCGTCCGATTACAACGGTGTGCGTACTTTTCCCCCAGGCCGTTCTATTTATTCGTTTCGAGCATCAAAACTGCGAAAATTTTGAGTTTCTCAAGCGTTTCTTACATCCAAACTGCCATATCTCGCGAACGGATTGACCAATCCGCAAAATTTCTGTTGCATCTGAAAGTAGAAACTCGCCCGATTACAACGGTATGGGTACTTTTCCCCTAGGCCGTTCTAGTTATTCGTTTCGAGCATCAGAACTGCGAAAATTTTGAGTTTCTCAAGCGTTTCGAGCATCAGAACTGCGAAAATTTTGAGTTTCTCAAGCGTTTCTTACATCCAAACTGCCATATATCGCGAATGGATTGACCAATCCCCAAAATTTCTGTTGCTTCTGAAAGTAGAAACTCGCCCGATTACAACGGTATGCGTACTTTTGCCCCAGGCCGTTCTTGTTATTCGTTTCGAGAATCAGAACTGCGAAAATTTTGAGCTTCACAACCGTTTCTTACCTCCAAACTGCCATATCTCGCGAACGGTTTGACGAATCCGAAAAATTTCTGTTGGATCTGAAAGTAGAAACTCGCCCGATTACAACGGTATGCGTACTTTTGCCCCAGGCCGTTCTAGTTATTCGTTTCGAGAATCTGAACTGCGAAAATTTTGAGCTTCACAACCGTTTCTTACCTCCAAACTGCCATATCTCGCGAGCGGTTTGACGAATCCGAAAAATTTCTGTTGGATCTGAAAGTAGAAACTCGCCCGATTACAACGGTATGTGTACTTTTCCCCTAGGCCATTCTAGTTATTCGTTTCGAGCATGAGAACTGCGAAAATTTTGATAGTTTCTCAACCGTTTCTTACCACCAAACTGCCATATCCCGCGAACGGAACGACGAATCCCAAAATTTCTGTTGCATCTGAAAGTAGAACCTTGTCCGATTACAACGGTATGTGTACTTTTCGCCTAGGCCATTCTAGTTATTCGTTTCGAGCATGAGAACTGCGAAAATTTGGATAGTTTCTCAACCGTTCCCTACCACCAAACTGCCATATCTCGCGAACGGAATGACCAATCCGCAAAATTTCTGTTGCATCTGAAAGTAGAAACTCGCCCGATTACAACGGTATGCCTACTTTTCCCCTAGGCCGTTCTAGTTATTCGTTTCGAGCATCAGAACTGCGAAAATTTTGAGCTTCTCAAGCGTTTCTTACATCCAAACTGCCATATCTCGCGAACGGATTGACCAATCTGCAAAATTTCTGTTGCATCTGAAAGTAGAAACTCGCCCGATTACAACGGTATGCGTACTTTTCCCCTAGGCCGTTCTAGTTATTCGTTTCGAGCATCAGAACTGCGAGAATTTTGAGTTTCTCAAGCGTTTCTTACATCCAAACTGCCATATATCGCGAATGGATTGACCAATCCCCAAAATTTCTGTTGCTTCTGAAAGTAGAAACTCGCCTGATTACAACGGTATGCGTACTTTTCCCCTAGGCCATTCTAGTTATTCGTTTCGAGCATGAGAACTGCGATAATTTTGATAGCTTCTCAACCGTTTCTTACCACCAAACTGCCATATCTCGCGAACGGAAT
Organism: Ptiloglossa arizonensis; assembly: GCF_051014685.1. Lineage (NCBI taxonomy): Eukaryota > Metazoa > Arthropoda > Insecta > Hymenoptera > Colletidae > Ptiloglossa > Ptiloglossa arizonensis. Next base: position 1,557,973 of record NW_027478405.1, read on the forward strand.
GACGAATCCGCAAAATTTCTGTTGCATCTGAAAGTAGAAACTCGCCCGATTACAACGGTATGGGTACTTTTCCCCTAGGCCGTTCTAGTTATTCGTTTCGAGCATCAGAACTGCGAAAATTTTGAGTTTCTCAAGGGTTTCGAGCATCAGAACTGCGAAAATTTTGAGTTTCTCAAGCGTTTCTTACCTCCAAACTGCCATGTCTCGCGAACGGATTGACAAATCTGCAAAATTTCTGTTGCATCTGAAAGTAGAAACTCGTCCGATTACAACGGTGTGCGTACTTTTCCCCCAGGCCGTTCTAGTTATTCGTTTCGAGCATCAAAACTGCGAAAATTTTGAGTTTCTCAAGCGTTTTTTACATCCAAACTGCCATATCTCGCGAACGGATTGACCAATCCGCAAAATTTCTGTTGCATCTGAAAGTAGAAACTCGCCCGATTACAAAGGTATGGGTACTTTTCCCCTAGGCAGTTCTAGTTATTCGTTTCGAGCATCAGAACTGCGAAAATTTTGAGCTTCACAACCGTTTCTTACCTCCAAACTGCCATATCTCGCGAACGGTTTGACGAATCCGAAAAATTTCTGTTGGATCTGAAAGTAGAAACTCGCCCGATTACAACGGTATGTGTACTTTTCCCCTAGGCCATTCTAGTTATTCGTTTCGAGCATGAGAACTGCGAAAATTTTGATAGCTTCTCAACCGTTTCTTACCACCAAACTGCCATATCTCGCGAACGGAAAGACGAATCCGCAAAATTTCTGTTGCATCTGAAAGTAGAAACTCGCCCGATTACAACGGTATGGGTACTTTTCCCCTAGGCCGTTCTATTTATTCGTTTCGAGCATCAGAACTGCGAAAATTTTGAGTTTCTCAAGCGTTTCGAGCATCAGAACTGCGAAAATTTTGAGTTTCTCAAGCGTTTCTTACCTCCAAACTGCCATATCTCGCAAACGGATTGACCAATCCGCAAAATTTCTGTTGCATCTGAAAGTAGAAACTCGCCCGATTACAACGGTATGCCTACTTTTCCCCTAGGCCGTTCTAGTTATTCGTTTCGAGCATCAGAACTGCGAAAATTTTGAGCTTATCAAGCGTTTCTTACATCCAAACTGCCATATCTCGCGAACGGATTGACCAATCTGCAAAATTTCTGTTGCATCTGAAAGTAGAAACTCGCCCGATTACAACGGTATGCGTACTTTTCCCCCAGGCCGTTCTAGTTATTCGTTTCGAGCACCAAAACTGCGAAAATTTTGAGTTTCTCAAGCGTTTCTTACATCCAAACTGCCATATCTCGCGAACGGATTGACCAATCCGCAAAATTTCTGTTGCATCTGAAAGTAGAAACTCGCCCGATTACAACGGTATGGGTACTTTTCCCCTAGGCCGTTCTAGTTATTCGTTTCGAGCATCAGAACTGCGAAAATTTTGAGTTTCTCAAGCGTTTCGAGCATCAGAACTGCGAAAATTTTGAGTTTCTCAAGCGTTTCTTACATCCAAACTGCCATATATCGCGAATGGATTGACCAATCCCCAAAATTTCTGTTGCTTCTGAAAGTAGAAACTCGCCCGATTACAACGGTATGCGTACTTTTGCCCCAGGCCGTTCTAGTTATTCGTTTCGAGAATCTGAACTGCGAAAATTTTGAGCTTCACAACCGTTTCTTACCTCCAAACTGCCATATCTCGCGAGCGGTTTGACGAATCCGAAAAATTTCTGTTGGATCTGAAAGTAGAAACTCGCCCGATTACAACGGTATGTGTACTTTTCCCCTAGGCCATTCTAGTTATTCGTTTCGAGCATGAGAACTGCGAAAATTTTGATAGTTTCTCAACCGTTTCTTACCACCAAACTGCCATATCCCGCGAACGGAACGACGAATCCCAAAATTTCTGTTGCATCTGAAAGTAGAACCTTGTCCGATTACAACGGTATGTGTACTTTTCGCCTAGGCCATTCTAGTTATTCGTTTCGAGCATGAGAACTGCGAAAATTTGGATAGTTTCTCAACCGTTCCCTACCACCAAACTGCCATATCTCGCGAACGGAATGACCAATCCGCAAAATTTCTGTTGCATCTGAAAGTAGAAACTCGCCCGATTACAACGGTATGCCTACTTTTCCCCTAGGCCGTTCTAGTTATTCGTTTCGAGCATCAGAACTGCGAAAATTTTGAGCTTCTCAAGCGTTTCTTACATCCAAACTGCCATATCTCGCGAACGGATTGACCAATCTGCAAAATTTCTGTTGCATCTGAAAGTAGAAACTCGCCCGATTACAACGGTATGCGTACTTTTCCCCTAGGCCGTTCTAGTTATTCGTTTCGAGCATCAGAACTGCGAGAATTTTGAGTTTCTCAAGCGTTTCTTACATCCAAACTGCCATATATCGCGAATGGATTGACCAATCCCCAAAATTTCTGTTGCTTCTGAAAGTAGAAACTCGCCTGATTACAACGGTATGCGTACTTTTCCCCTAGGCCATTCTAGTTATTCGTTTCGAGCATGAGAACTGCGAAAATTTTGATAGCTTCTCAACCGTTTCTTACCACCAAACTGCCATATCTCGCGAACGGAATGACGAATCCGCAAAATTTCTGTTGCATCTGAAAGTAGAAACTCGCCCGATTACAACGGTATGGGTACTTTTCCCCAAGGCCGTTCTAGTTATTCGTTTCGAGCATCAGAACTGCGAAAATTTTGAGTTTCTCAAGGGTTTCGAGCATCAGAACTGCGAAAATTTTGAGTTTCTCAAGCGTTTCTTACCTCCAAACTGCCATGTCTCGCGAACGGATTGACAAATCTGCAAAATTTCTGTTGCATCTGAAAGTAGAAACTCGTCCGATTACAACGGTGTGCGTACTTTTCCCCCAGGCCGTTCTAGTTATTCGCTTCGAGCATCAAAACTGCGAAAATTTTGAGTTTCTCAAGCGTTTCTTACATCCAAACTGCCATATCTCGCGAACGGATTGACCAATCCGCAAAATTTCTGTTGTATCTGAAAGTAGAAACTCGCCCGATTACAACGGTATGGGTACTTTTCCCCTAGGCCGTTCTAGTTATTCGTTTCGAGCATCAGAACTGCGAAAATTTTGAGTTTCTCAAGCGTTTCGAGCATCAGAACTGCGAAAATTTTGAGTTTCTCAAGCGTTTCTTACATCCAAACTGCCATATATCGCGAATGGATTGACCAATCCCCAAAATTTCTGTTGCTTCTGAAAGTAGAAACTCGCCCGATTACAACGGTATGCGTACTTTTGCCCCAGGCCGTTCTAGTTATTCGTTTCGAGAATCTGAACTGCGAAAATTTTGAGCTTCACAACCGTTTCTTACCTCCAAACTGCCATATCTCGCGAGCGGTTTGACGAATCCGAAAAATTTCTGTTGGATCTGAAAGTAGAAACTCGCCCGATTACAACGGTATGTGTACTTTTCCCCTAGGCCATTCTAGTTATTCGTTTCGAGCATGAGAACTGCGAAAATTTTGATAGTTTCTCAACCGTTTCTTACCACCAAACTGCCATATCCCGCGAACGGAACGACGAATCCCAAAATTTCTGTTGCATCTGAAAGTAGAACCTTGTCCGATTACAACGGTATGTGTACTTTTCGCCTAGGCCATTCTAGTTATTCGTTTCGAGCATGAGAACTGCGAAAATTTGGATAGTTTCTCAACCGTTCCCTACCACCAAACTGCCATATCTCGCGAACGGAATGACCAATCCGCAAAATTTCTGTTGCATCTGAAAGTAGAAACTCGCCCGATTACAACGGTATGGGTACTTTTCCCCTAGGCCGTTCTAGTTATTCGTTTCGAGCATCAGAACTGCGAAAATTTTGAGTTTCTCAAGCGTTTCGAGCATCAGAACTGCGAAAATTTTGAGTTTCTCAAGCGTTTCTTACCTCCAAACTGCCATATCTCGCAAACGGATTGACCAATCCGCAAAATTTCTGTTGCATCTGAAAGTAGAAACTCGCCCGATTACAACGGTATGCCTACTTTTCCCCTAGGCCGTTCTAGTTATTCGTTTCGAGCATCAGAACTGCGAAAATTTTGAGCTTCTCAAGCGTTTCTTACATCCAAACTGCCATATCTCGCGAACGGATTGACCAATCTGCAAAATTTCTGTTGCATCTGAAAGTAGAAACTCGCCCGATTACAACGGTATGGGTACTTTTCCCCTAGGCCGTTCTAGTTATTCGTTTCGAGCATCAGAACTGCGAAAATTTTGAGTTTCTCAAGCGTTTCGAGCATCAGAACTGCGAAAATTTTGAGTTTCTCAAGCGTTTCTTACATCCAAACTGCCATATATCGCGAATGGATTGACCAATACCCAAAATTTCTGTTGCTTCTGAAAGTAGAAACTCGCCCGATTACAACGGTATGCGTACTTTTGCCCCAGGCCGTTCTTGTTATTCGTTTCGAGAATCAGAACTGCGAAAATTTTGAGCTTCACAACCGTTTCTTACCTCCAAACTGCCATATCTCGCGAACGGTTTGACGAATCCGAAAAATTTCTGTTGGATCTGAAAGTAGAAACTCGGCCGATTACAACGGTATGTGTACTTTTCCTCTAGGCCATTCTAGTTATTCGTTTCGAGCATGAGAACTGCGAAAATTTTGATAGCTTCTCAACCGTTTCTTACCACCAAACTGCCATATCTCGCGAACGGAAAGACGAATCCGCAAAATTTCTGTTGCATCTGAAAGTAGAAACTCGCCCGATTACAACGGTATGGGTACTTTTCCCCTAGGCCGTTCTAGTTATTCGTTTCGAGCATCAGAACTGCGAAAATTTTGAGTTTCTCAAGCGTTTCGAGCATCAGAACTGCGAAAATTTTGAGTTTCTCAAGCGTTTCTTACCTCCAAACTGCCATATCTCGCAAACGGATTGACCAATCCGCAAAATTTCTGTTGCATCTGAAAGTAGAAACTCGCCCGATTACAACGGTATGCCTACTTTTCCCCTAGGCCGTTCTAGTTATTCGTTTCGAGCATCAGAACTGCGAAAATTTTGAGCTTCTCAAGCGTTTCTTACATCCAAACTGCCATATCTCGCGAACGGATTGACCAATCTGCAAAATTTCTGTTGCATCTGAAAGTAGAAACTCGCCCGATTACAACGGTATGGGTACTTTTCCCCTAGGCCGTTCTAGTTATTCGTTTCGAGCATCAGAACTGCGAAAATTTTGAGTTTCTCAAGCGTTTCGAGCATCAGAACTGCGAAAATTTTGAGTTTCTCAAGCGTTTCTTACATCCAAACTGCCATATATCGCGAATGGATTGACCAATCCCCAAAATTTCTGTTGCTTCTGAAAGTAGAAACTCGCCCGATTACAACGGTATGCGTACTTTTGCCCCAGGCCGTTCTTGTTATTCGTTTCGAGAATCAGAACTGCGAAAATTTTGAGCTTCACAACCGTTTCTTACCTCCAAACTGCCATATCTCGCGAACGGTTTGACGAATCCGAAAAATTTCTGTTGGATCTGAAAGTAGAAACTCGGCCGATTACAACGGTATGTGTACTTTTCCCCTAGGCCATTCTAGTTATTCGTTTCGAGCATGAGAACTGCGAAAATTTTGATAGCTTCTCAACCGTTTCTTACCACCAAACTGCCATATCTCGCGAACGGAAAGACGAATCCGCAAAATTTCTGTTGCATCTGAAAGTAGAAACTCGCCCGATTACAACGGTATGGGTACTTTTCCCCTAGGCCGTTCTAGTTATTCGTTTCGAGCTTCAGAACTGCGAAAATTTTGAGTTTCTCAAGCGTTTCGAGCATCAGAACTGCGAAAATTTTGAGTTTCTCAAGCGTTTCTTACCTCCAAACTGCCATATCTCGCAAACGGATTGACCAATCCGCAAAATTTCTGTTGCATCTGAAAGTAGAAACTCGCCCGATTACAAAGGTATGCCTACTTTTCCCCTAGGCCGTTCTAGTTACTCGTTTCGAGCATCAGAACTGCGAAAATTTTGAGCTTCTCAAGCGTTTCTTACATCCAAACTGCCATATCTCGCGAACGGATTGACCAATCTGCAAAATTTCTGTTGCATCTGAAAGTAGAAACTCGCCCGATTACAACGGTATGCGTACTTTTCCCCCAGGCCGTTCTAGTTATTCGTTTCGAGCACCAAAACTGCGAAAATTTTGAGTTTCTCAAGCGTTTCTTACATCCAAACTGCCATATCTCGCGAACGGATTGACCAATCCGCAAAATTTCTGTTGCATCTGAAAGTAGAAACTCGCCCGATTACAACGGTATGGGTACTTTTCCCCTAGGCCGTTCTAGTTATTCGTTTCGAGCATCAGAACTGCGAAAATTTTGAGTTTCTCAAGCGTTTCGAGCATCAGAACTGCGAAAATTTTGAGTTTCTCAAGCGTTTCTTACATCCAAACTGCCATATATCGCGAATGGATTGACCAATCCCCAAAATTTCTGTTGCTTCTGAAAGTAGAAACTCGCCCGATTACAACGGTATGCGTACTTTTGCCCCAGGCCGTTCTAGTTATTCGTTTCGAGAATCTGAACTGCGAAAATTTTGAGCTTCACAACCGTTTCTTACCTCCAAACTGCCATATCTCGCGAACGGTTTGACGAATCCGAAAAATTTCTGTTGGATCTGAAAGTAGAAACTCGCCCGATTACAACGGTATGTGTACTTTTCCCCTAGGCCATTCTAGTTATTCGTTTCGAGCATGAGAACTGCGAAAATTTTGATAGTTTCTCAACCGTTTCTTACCACCAAACTGCCATATCTCGCGAACGGAACGACGAATCCCAAAATTTCTGTTGCATCTGAAAGTAGAACCTTGTCCGATTACAACGGTATGTGTACTTTTCGCCTAGGCCATTCTAGTTATTCGTTTCGAGCATGAGAACTGCGAAAATTTGGATAGTTTCTCAACCGTTCCCTACCACCAAACTGCCATATCTCGCGAACGGAATGACCAATCCGCAAAATTTCTGTTGCATCTGAAAGTAGAAACTCGCCCGATTACAACGGTATGCCTACTTTTCCCATAGGCCGTTCTAGTTATTCGTTTCGAGCATCAGAACTGCGAAAATTTTGAGCTTCTCAAGCGTTTCTTACATCCAAACTGCCATATCTCGCGAACGGATTGACCAATCTGCAAAATTTCTGTTGCATCTGAACGTAGAAACTCGCCCGATTACAACGGTATGCGTACTTTTCCCCTAGGCCGTTCTAGTTATTCGTTTCGAGCATCAGAACTGCGAGAATTTTGAGTTTCTCAAGCGTTTCTTACATCCAAACTGCCATATATCGCGAATGGATTGACCAATCCCCAAAATTTCTGTTGCTTCTGAAAGTAGAAACTCGCCTGATTACAACGGTATGCGTACTTTTGCCCCAGGCCGTTCTAGTTATACGTTTCGAGCATCAGCACTGCGAAAATTTTGAGTTTCTCAAGCGTTTCTTACATCCAAACTGCCATGTCTCGCGAACGGATTGACCAATCTGCAAAATTTCTGTTGCATCTGAAAGTAGAAACTCGTCCGATATCAACGGTGTGCGTACTTTTCCCCCAGTCCGTTCTAGTTATTCGTTTCGAGCATCAAAACTGCGAAAATTTTGAGTTTCTCAAGCGTTTCTTACATCCAAACTGTCATATCTCGCGAACGGATTGACCAATCCGCAAAATTTCTGTTGCATCTGAAAGTAGAAACTCGCCCGATTACAACGGTATGGGTACTTTTCCCCTAGGCCGTTCTAGTTATTCGTTTCGAGCATCAGAACTGCGAAAATTTTGAGTTTCTCAAGCGTTTCGAGCATCAGAACTGCGAAAATTTTGAGTTTCTCAAGCGTTTCTTACATCCAAACTGCCATATATCGCGAATGGATTGACCAATCCCCAAAATTTCTGTTGCTTCTGAAAGTAGAAACTCGCCCGATTACAACGGTATGCGTACTTTTGCCCCAGGCCGTTCTAGTTATTCGTTTCGAGAATCTGAACTGCGAAAATTTTGAGCTTCACAACCGTTTCTTACATCCAAACTGCCATATCTCGCGAACGGTTTGACGAATCCGAAAAATTTCCGTTGGATCTGAAAGTAGAAACTCGCCCGATTACAACGGTATGTGTACTTTTCCCCTAGGCCATTCTAGTTATTCGTTTCGAGCATGAGAACTGCGAAAATTTTGATAGTTTCTCAACCGTTTCTTACCACCAAACTAACATATCTCGCGAACGGAACGACGAATCCCAAAATTTCTGTTGCACCTGAAAGTAGAACCTTGTCCGATTACAACGGTATGTGTACTTTTCGCCTAGGCCATTCTAGTTATTCGTTTCGAGCATGAGAACTGCGAAAATTTGGATAGTTTCTCAACCGTTCCCTACCACCAAACTGCCATATCTCGCGAACGGAATGACGAATCCGCAAAATTTCTGTTGCATCTGAAAGTAGAAACTCGCCCGATTACAACGCTATGTGTACTTTTCCCCTAGGCCATTCTAGTTATTCGTTTCGAGAATCAGAACTGCGAAAATTTTGAGTTTCTCAAACGTTTCTTACTTCCAAATTGCCATATCTCGCAAACGGATTGACGAATCAGAAAAATTTCTGTTGCATCTGAAAGTAGAAACTCGCCCGATTACAACGGTATCTGTACTTCTCCCCTAGGCCATTCTAGTTATTCGTTTCGACCATGAAAACTGCGAAAATTTTGAGTTTCTCAACCGTTTCTTACCTCCGAACTGCCATATCTCGCGAACGGATTGACGAATCCGCAAAATTTCTGTTGCATCTGAATGTAGAAACTCGCCCCATTACAACTGTATGGGTACTTTTCCCCTAGACCATTCTCGTTATTCGTTTCGAGCATCAGAACTCCGAAAATTTTGAGTTTCTCAAGCGTTTCTTACCTCCAAACTGCCATATATCGCGAATGGATTGACCAATCCGGAAAATTTCTGTTGCTTCTGAAAGTAGAAACTCGCCCGATTACAACGGTATGCGTACTTTTGCCCCAGGCCGTTCTAGTTATTCGTTTCGAGCATCAGCACTGCGAAAATTTTGAGTTTCTCAAGCGTTTCTTACATCCAAACTGCCATATCTCGCGAACGGATTGACCAATCTGCAAAATTTCTGTTGCATCTGAAAGTAGAAACTCGCCCGATTTCAACGGTATGTGTACTTTTCCCCTAGGCCATTCTAGTTATTCGTTTCGAGCATCAGAACTGCGAAAATTTTGTGTTTCTCAAACGTTTCTTACCTCCAAACTGCCATATATCGCGAATGGATTGACCAATCCCCAAAATTTCTGTTGCTTCTGAAAGTAGAAACTCGCCCGATTACAACGGTATGCGTACTTTTGCCCCAGGCCGTTCTAGTTATTCGTTTCGTGCATCAGCACTGCGAAAATTTTGAGTTTCTCAAGCGTTTCTTACATCCAAACTGCCATATCTCGCGAACGGATTGACCAATCTGCAAAATTTCTGTTGCATCTGAAAGTAGAAACTCGCCCGATTACAACGGTATGTGTACTTTTCCCCTAGGCCATTCTAGTTATTCGTTTCGAGAATCAGAACTGCGAAAATTTTGAGTTTCTCAAACGTTTCTTACCTCCAAACTGCCATATCTCGCGAACGGATTGACGAATCCGCAAAATTTCTGTTGCATCTGAATGTAGAAACTCGCCCCATTACAACTGTATGGGTACTTTTCCCCTAGACCATTCTCGTTATTCGTTTCGAGCATCAGAACTCCGAAAATTTTGAGTTTCTCAACCGTTTCTTACCTCCAAACTGCCATATCTCGCGAACGGATTGACCAATCCGGAAAATTTCTGTTGCATCTGAAAGTAGAAACTCGCCCGATTACAACGGTGTGCGTACTTTTCCCCCAGGCCGTTCTAGTTATTCGTTTCGAGCAACAGAACTGCGAAAATTTTGAGTTTCTCAAGCGTTTCTTACCTCCAAACTGCCATATATCGCGAATGGATTGACCAATCCGCAAAATTTCTGTTGCTTCTGAAAGTAGAAACTCGCCCGATTACAACGGTATGCGTACTTTTCCCCCAGGCCGTTCTAGTTATTCGTTTCGAGCACCAGAACTGCGAAAATTTTGAGTTTCTCAAGCGTTGCTTACCTTTAAACTGCCATATCTCGCGAACGGATTGACCAATCCGCAAAATTTCTGTTGCATCTGAAAGTTGAAACTCGCCCGATTACAACGGTATGCGTAGTTTTCCCCCAGGCCGTTCCAGTTATTCGTTTCGAGCATCAGAAATGCGAAAATTTTGAGTTTCTCAAGCGGTTCTTACCTCCAAACTGCCATATCTCGCGAACGGATTGACCAATCCGCAAAACTTCTGTTGCATCTGAAAGTAGAAACTCGCCCGATTACAACGGTGTGCGTACTTTTCCCCCAAGCCGTTCTAGTTATTCGTTTCGAGCATCAAAACTGCGAAAATTTTGAGTTCCTCAAGCGTTTCTTACATCCAAACTGCCATATCTCGCGAACGGATTGACCAATCCGCAAATTTTCTGTTGCATCTGAAAGTAGAAACTCGCCCGATTACAACGGTATGCGTACTTATCGCCTAGGCCATTCTAGTTATTCGTTTCGAGAATCAGAACTGCGAAAATTTTGAGTTTCTCAAACGTTTCTTACTTCCAAACTGCCATATCTCGCGAACGGATTGACGAATCCGCAAAATTTCTGTTGCATCTGAATGTAGAAACTCGCCCCATTACAACTGTATGGGTACTTTTCCCCTAGACCATTCTCGTTATTCGTTTCGAGCATCAGAACTCCGAAAATTTTGAGTTCCTCGACCGTTTCTTACCTCCAAACTGCCATATCTCGCGAACGGATTGACCAATCTGCAAAATTTCTGTTGCATCTGAAAGTGGAATCTCGCCCGATTACAACGGTATGCGTACTTTTCCCCTAGGCCGTTCTAGTTATTCGTTTCGAGCATCAGAACTGCGAGAATTTTGAGTTTCTCAAGCGTTTCTTACATCCAAACTGCCATATATCGCGAATGGATTGACCAATCCCCAAAATTTCTGTTGCTTCTGAAAGTAGAAACTCGCCTGATTACAACGGTATGCGTACTTTTGCCCCAGGCCGTTCTAGTTATTCGTTTCGAACATCAGCACTGCGAAAATTTTGAGTTTCTCAAGCGTTTCTTACATCCAAACTGCCATATCTCGCGATCGGATTGACCAATCTGCAAAATTTCTGTTGCATCTGAAAGTAGAAACTCGCCCGATTACAACGGTATGTGTACTTTTCCCCTAGGCCATTCTAGTTATTCGTTTCGAGAATCAGAACTGCGAAAATTTTGAGTTTCTCAAACGTTTCTTACCTCCAAACTGCCATATATCGCGAATGGATTGACCAATCCCCAAAATTTCTGTTGCTTCTGAAAGTAGAAACTCGCCCGATTACAACGGTATGCGTACCTTTGCCCCAGGCCGTTCTAGTTATTCGTTTCGAGCATCAGCACTGCGAAAATTTTGAGTTTCTCAAGCGTTTCTTACATCCAAACTGCCATATCTCGCGAACGGATTGACCAATCTGCAAAATTTCTGTTGCATCTGAAAGTTGAAACTCGCCCGATTACAACGGTATGCGTAGTTTTCCCCCATGCCGTTCTAGTTATTCGTTTCGAGCATCAGAAGTGCGAAAATTTTGAGTTTCTCAAGCGGTTCTTACCTCCAAACTGCCATATCTCGCGAACGGATTGACCAATCCGCAAAACTTCTGTTGCAGCTGAAAGTAGAAACTCGCCCGATTACAACGGTATGCGTACTTTTCCCCTAGGCCGTTCTAGTTATTCGTTTCGAGCATCAGAACTGCGAGAATTTTGAGTTTCTCAAGCGTTTCTTACCTCCAAACTGCCATATATCGCGAACGGATTGACCAATCCGCAAAACTTCTGTTGCATCTGAAAGTTGAAACTCGCCCGATTACAACGGTATGCGTAGTTTTCCCCCAGGCCGTTCTAGTTATTCGTTTCGAGCATCAGAAGTGCGAAAATTTTGAGTTTCTCAAGCGGTTCTTACCTCCAAACTGCCATATCTCGCGAACGGATTGACCAATCCGCAAAACTTCTGTTGCATCTGAAAGTAGAAACTCGCCCGATTACAACGGTGTGCGTACTTTTCCCCCAAGCCGTTCTAGTTATTCGTTTCGAGCATCAAAACTGCGAAAATTTTGAGTTCCTCAAGCGTTTCTTACATCCAAACTGCCATATCTCGCGAACGGATTGACCAATCCGCAAAATTTCTGTTGCATCTGAAAGTAGAAACTCGCCCGATTACAACGGTATGCGTACTTTTCGCCTAGGCCATTCTAGTTATTCGTTTCGAGAATCAGAACTGCAAAAATTTTGAGTTTCTCAAACGTTTCTTACTTCCAAACTGCCATATCTCGCGAACGGATTGACGAATCCGCAAAATTTCTTTTGCATCTGAATGTAGAAACTCGCCCCATTACAACTGTATGGGTACTTTTCCCCTAGACCATTCTCGTTATTCGTTTCGAGCATCAGAACTCCGAAAATTTTGAGTTCCTCGACCGTTTCTTACCTCCAAACTGCCATATCTCGCGAACGGATTGACCAATCTGCAAAATTTCTGTTGCATCTGAAAGTGGAATCTCGCCCGATTACAACGGTATGCGTACTTTTCCCCTAGGCCGTTCTAGTTATTCGTTTCGAGCATCAGAACTGCGAAAATTTTGTGTTTCTCAAACGTTTATAACCTCCAAACTGCCATATATCGCGAATGGATTGACCAATCCCCAAAATTTCTGTTGCTTCTGAAAGTAGAAACTCGCCCGATTACAACGGTATGCGTACTTTTGCCCCAGGCCGTTCTAGTTATTCGTTTCGAGCATCAGCACTGCGAAAATTTTGAGTTTCTCAAGCGTTTCTTACATCCAAACTGCCATATCTAGCGAACGGATTGACCAATCTGCAAAATTTCTGTTGCATCTGAAAGTAGATACTCGCCCGATTACAACGGTATGTGTACTTTTCCCCTAGGCCATTCTAGTTATTCGTTTCGAGAATCAGAACTGCGAAAATTTTGAGTTTCTCAAACGTTTCTTACCTCCAAACTGCCATATCTCGCGAACGGATTGACGAATCCGCAAAATTTCTGTTGCATCTGAATGTAGAAACTCGCCCCATTACAACTGTATGGGTACTTTTCCCCTAGACCATTCTCGTTATTCGTTTCGAGCATCAGAACTCCGAAAATTTTGAGTTTCTCAACCGTTTCTTACCTCCAAACTGCCATATCTCGCGAACGGATTGACCAATCCGGAAAATTTCTGTTGCATCTGAAAGTAGAAACTCGCCCGATTACAACGGTGTGCGTACTTTTCCCCCAGGCCGTTCTAGTTATTCGTTTCGAGCAACAGAACTGCGAAAATTTTGAGTTTCTCAAGCGTTTCTTACCTCCAAACTGCCATATCTCGCGAACGGATTGACCAATCCGCAAAATTTCTGTTGCATCTGAAAGTAGAAACTCGCCCGATTACAACGGTGTGCGTACTTTTCCCCCAAGCCGTTCTAGTTATTCGTTTCGAGCATCAAAACTGCGAAAATTTTGAGTTCCTCAAGCGTTTCTTACATCCAAACTGCCATATCTCGCGAACGGATTGACCAATCCGCAAATTTTCTGTTGCATCTGAAAGTAGAAACTCGCCCGATTACAACGGTATGCGTACTTATCGCCTAGGCCATTCTAGTTATTCGTTTCGAGAATCAGAACTGCGAAAATTTTGAGTTTCTCAAACGTTTCTTACTTCCAAACTGCCATATCTCGCGAACGGATTGACGAATCCGCAAAATTTCTGTTGCATCTGAATGTAGAAACTCGCCCGATTACAACGGTATGCGTACCTTTGCCCCAGGCCGTTCTAGTTATTCGTTTCGAGCATCAGCACTGCGAAAATTTTGAGTTTCTCAAGCGTTTCTTACATCCAAACTGCCATATCTCGCGAACGGATTGACCAATCTGCAAAATTTCTGTTGCATCTGAAAGTAGAAACTCGCCCGATTACAACGGTATGTGTACTTTTCCCCTAGGCCATTCTAGTTATTCGTTTCGAGAATCAGAACTGCGAAAATTTTGAGTTTCTCAAACGTTTCTTACCTCCAAACTGCCATATCTCGCGAACGGATTGACGAATCGGCAAAATTTCTGTTGCATCTGAATGTAGAAACTCGCCCCATTACAACTGTATGGGTACTTTTCCCCTAGACCATTCTCGTTATTCGTTTCGAGCATCAGAACTCCGAAAATTTTGAGTTTCTCAACCGTTTCTTACCTCCAAACTGCCATATCTCGCGAACGGATTGACCAATCCGGAAAATTTCTGTTGCATCTGAAAGTAGAAACTCGCCCGATTACAACGGTGTGCGTACTTTTCCCCCAGGCTGTTCTAGTTATTCGTTTCGAGCAACAGAACTGCGAAAATTTTGAGTTTCTCAAGCGTTTCTTACCTCCAAACTGCCATATCTCACGAACGGATTGACCAATCCGCAAAATTTCTGTTGCATCTGAAAGTTGAAACTCGCCCGATTACAACGGTATGCGTAGTTTTCCCCCATGCCGTTCTAGTTATTCGTTTCGAGCATCAGAAGTGCGAAAATTTTGAGTTTCTCAAGCGGTTCTTACCTCCAAACTGCCATATCTCGCGAACGGATTGACCAATCCGCAAAACTTCTGTTGCAGCTGAAAGTAGAAACTCGCCCGATTACAACGGTATGCGTACTTTTCCCCTAGGCCGTTCTAGTTATTCGTTTCGAGCATCAGAACTGCGAGAATTTTGAGTTTCTCAAGCGTTTCTTACCTCCAAACTGCCATATATCGCGAACGGATTGACCAATCCGCAAAACTTCTGTTGCATCTGAAAGTTGAAACTCGCCCGATTACAACGGTATGCGTAGTTTTCCCCCAGGCCGTTCTAGTTATTCGTTTCGAGCATCAGAAGTGCGAAAATTTTGAGTTTCTCAAGCGGTTCTTACCTCCAAACTGCCATATCTCGCGAACGGATTGACCAATCCGCAAAACTTCTGTTGCATCTGAAAGTAGAAACTCGCCCGATTACAACGGTGTGCGTACTTTTCCCCCAAGCCGTTCTAGTTATTCGTTTCGAGCATCAAAACTGCGAAAATTTTGAGTTCCTCAAGCGTTTCTTACATCCAAACTGCCATATCTCGCGAACGGATTGACCAATCCGCAAAATTTCTGTTGCATCTGAAAGTAGAAACTCGCCCGATTACAACGGTATGCGTACTTTTCGCCTAGGCCATTCTAGTTATTCGTTTCGAGAATCAGAACTGCGAAAATTTTGAGTTTCTCAAACGTTTCTTACTTCCAAACTGCCATATCTCGCGAACGGATTGACGAATCCGCAAAATTTCTTTTGCATCTGAATGTAGAAACTCGCCCCATTACAACTGTATGGGTACTTTTCCCCTAGACCATTCTCGTTATTCGTTTCGAGCATCAGAACTCCGAAAATTTTGAGTTCCTCGACCGTTTCTTACCTCCAAACTGCCATATCTCGCGAACGGATTGACCAATCCGGAAAATTTCTGTTGCATCTGAAAGTAGAAACTCGCCCGATTACAACGGTGTGCGTACTTTTCCCCCAGGCTGTTCTAGTTATTCGTTTCGAGCAACAGAACTGCGAAAATTTTGAGTTTCTCAAGCGTTTCTTACCTCCAAACTGCCATATCTCACGAACGGATTGACCAATCCGCAAAATTTCTGTTGCATCTGAAAGTTGAAACTCGCCCGATTACAACGGTATGCGTAGTTTTCCCCCATGCCGTTCTAGTTATTCGTTTCGAGCATCAGAAGTGCGAAAATTTTGAGTTTCTCAAGCGGTTCTTACCTCCAAACTGCCATATCTCGCGAACGGATTGACCAATCCGCAAAACTTCTGTTGCAGCTGAAAGTAGAAACTCGCCCGATTACAACGGTATGCGTACTTTTCCCCTAGGCCGTTCTAGTTATTCGTTTCGAGCATCAGAACTGCGAGAATTTTGAGTTTCTCAAGCGTTTCTTACCTCCAAACTGCCATATATCGCGAACGGATTGACCAATCCGCAAAACTTCTGTTGCATCTGAAAGTTGAAACTCGCCCGATTACAACGGTATGCGTAGTTTTCCCCCAGGCCGTTCTAGTTATTCGTTTCGAGCATCAGAAGTGCGAAAATTTTGAGTTTCTCAAGCGGTTCTTACCTCCAAACTGCCATATCTCGCGAACGGATTGACCAATCCGCAAAACTTCTGTTGCATCTGAAAGTAGAAACTCGCCCGATTACAACGGTGTGCGTACTTTTCCCCCAAGCCGTTCTAGTTATTCGTTTCGAGCATCAAAACTGCGAAAATTTTGAGTTCCTCAAGCGTTTCTTACATCCAAACTGCCATATCTCGCGAACGGATTGACCAATCCGCAAAATTTCTGTTGCATCTGAAAGTAGAAACTCGCCCGATTACAACGGTATGCGTACTTTTCGCCTAGGCCATTCTAGTTATTCGTTTCGAGAATCAGAACTGCGAAAATTTTGAGTTTCTCAAACGTTTCTTACTTCCAAACTGCCATATCTCGCGAACGGATTGACGAATCCGCAAAATTTCTTTTGCATCTGAATGTAGAAACTCGCCCCATTACAACTGTATGGGTACTTTTCCCCTAGACCATTCTCGTTATTCGTTTCGAGCATCAGAACTCCGAAAATTTTGAGTTCCTCGACCGTTTCTTACCTCCAAACTGCCATATCTCGCGAACGGATTGACCAATCTGCAAAATTTCTGTTGCATCTGAAAGTGGAATCTCGCCCGATTACAACGGTATGCGTACTTTTCCCCTAGGCCGTTCGAGTTATTCGTTTCGAGCATCAGAACTGCGAAAATTTTGAGTTTCTCAAGCGTTTCTTACCTCCAAACTGCCATATCTCGCGAACGGATTGACCAATCCGCAAAATTTCTGTTGCATCTGAAAGTAGAAACTCGCCCGATTACAACGGTATGTGTACTTTTCCCCTAGGCCATTCTAGTTATTCGTTTCGAGAATCAGAACTGCGAAAATTTTGAGTTTCTCAAACGTTTCTTACTTCCAAATTGCCATATCTCGCGAACGGATTGACGAATCAGAAATATTCCTGCTGCCTCGGAAAATAGAAGCTCGCCCGAATACAACGGTGTGTGTATTTTTCCCTTAGGCAATTCTAGTTAATCGTTTCGAGGATCAGAAATGCCAAAAATTGAATTTTTCTCAAGCATTTCTCCGCTAAAAAATCGCATATCTCGCGCACGGATGGGCGAACCCAAAAAATTCCTGCCGTTTCTGAAAATAGAAGCCCGCCCGATTACAACGGTATGATTATTTTTCCCCAAGGCAATTCTAGTTAATCGTTTCGAGCATCAGAAATGAGAAAAATTGAGGTTTTGTCAACCATTTCTTCGATCCACACTCGCATATCTCGCGAATGGATGGACGAATCCGAAAAGTTCCTATTGCAGCTGAAAATAGATTGTCGCCCCATTACAACGGTATGAGTATTTTTCCCCTAGGCAATTCTAGTTATTCGGTTCGAGCATCAAAAATGCGAAAAATTGATGTTTTGTCAACCATTTCTTCGATCCACACTCGCATATCTGGCGAACGGATTGACGAATCCGAAAAATTTCTGTTGCATCTGAAAGTAGAAACTCGCCGGATTACAACGGTATAACGTATAACGTATAACGTATAACGTATAACGTATATCGTATAACGTATAACGTATAACGTATAACGTATAACGTATAACGTATAACGTATAACGTATAACGTATAACGTAAAACGTATAACGTATAACGTATAACGTATAACGTATAACGTATAACGTATAACGTATAACGTATAACGTATAACGTATAACGTATAACGTATAACGTATAACGTGTAACGTATAACGTATAACGTACATCGCATATCCTAGGACGTATACCGTATAACGTACAACGTATAACGAATAACGTATAACGTATAACGTACAACGCATAGCCTAGGACGTACACCGTATAACGTATAACGTATAACGTACATCGCATATCCTAGGACGTATACCGTATAACGTATAACGTATATAGTATAACGTATAACGTATAACGTATAACGTATAACGTATAACGTATAACGTATAACGTATAACGTATAACGTATAACGTATAACGTATATCGTATAACGTATAACGTATAACGTATAACGTGTAACGTATAACGTATAACGTATAACGTATAACGTATAACGTATAACGTAAAACGTATAACGTATAACGTATAACGTATAACGTATAACGTATAACGTACATCGCATATCCTAGGACGTATACCGTATAACGTATAACGTATAGAGTATAATGGATAACGTGTAACGTATAACGTATAACGTATAACGTATAACGTATAACGTATAACGTACAACGTACAAAGTATAACGTATAACGTATAACGTATAATGTATAACGAATAACGTATAACGTATGACGTATAACGTATAACGTAATACGTATTACATATATAGTATTACGTATAACATATAACGTATAACGTATAACGTATAACGTGTAACGTATAACGTATAACGTATAACGTATAACGTATAACGTATAACGTATAACGTATAACGTATAACGTATAACGTATAACGTATAACGTATAACGTACATCGCATATCCTAGGACGTATACCGTATAACGTATAACGTATGACGTATAACGTATAACGTACATCGCATATCCTAGGACGTATACCGTATAACGTATAACGTATAACGTATAACGTATAACGTACATCGCATACCCTTGGACGTATACCGTATAACGTATAACGTGTAACGTATAACGTATAACGTATAACGTATAACGTATAACGTATAACGTATAACGTATAACGTATAACGTATAACGTATAACGTATAACGTATAACGTATAACGTATAACGTATAACGTATAACGTATAACGTATAACGTATAACGTATAACGTATAACGTATAACGTATAACGTATAACGTATAACGTATAACGTATAACGTATAACGTATAACGTATAACGTTTAACGTATAACGTACAACGCATAACGTATAACGTATAACGTAAAACGTATAACGTATAACACATAACGTATAACGTATAACGTATAACGTATAACGTATAACGTATAACGTATAACGTATAACGTATAACGTATAACGTATAACGTATAACGTATAACGTATAACGTACAACGCATAACGTATAACGTATAACGTAAAACGTATAACGTATAACACATAACGTATAACGTATAACGTACATCGCATATCCTAGGACGTATACCGTATAACGTATAACGTATAACGTATAACGTATAACGTATAACGTATAACGTATAACGTATAACGTATAACGTACAACGTATAACGTATATAGTATAACGTATAACGTATAACGCCTAACGTATAACGTACAACGTATAACGTAGAACGTATAACGTATAACGTATAACGTATATCGTATAACGTATGACGTATAACGTATAACGTATAACGTATAACGTATAACGTATAACGTATAACGTATAACGTATAACGTATAACGTATAACGTATAACGTATAACGTATAACGTATAACGTATAACGTATAACGTATAACGTATAACGTATAACGTATAACGTATAACGTATAACGTATAACGTATAACGTATAACGAATAACGTATAACGTATAACGTATAACGTATAACGTATAACGTATAACGTATAACGTATAACGTATAACGTATAACGTATAACGTATAACGTATAACGTATAACGAATAACGTATAACGTATAACGTATAACGTATAACGTATAACGTATAACGTATAACGTATAACGTATAACGTATAACGTATAACGTATAACGTATAACGTATAACGTATAACGTATAACGTATAACGTATAACGTATAACGTATAACGTATAACGTATAACGTATAACGTATAACGTATAACGTATAACGTATAACTTATAACGTATAACGTATAACGTATAACGTATAACGTATAACGTATAACGTATAACGTATAACGTATAACGTATAACGTATAACGTATAACGTATAACGTATAACGTACATCGCATATCCTAGGACGTATACCGTATAACGTATAACGTATATCGTATAACGTATAACGTATAACGTATAACGTATAACGTATAACGTATAACGTATAACGTATAACGTATAACGTATAACGTATAACGTATAACGTATAACGTATAACGTATAACGTATAACGTATAACGTATAACGTATAACGTATAACGTATAACGTATAACGTATGACGTATAACGTATAACGTATAACGTATAACGTATAACGTATAACGTATAACGTATAACGTATAACGTGTAACGTATAACGTATAACGTACATCGCATATCCTAGGACGTATACCGTATAACGTATAACGTATAACGTATAACGTATAACGTATAACGTATAACGCATAACGTATAACGTATAACGTATAACGTATAACGTATAACGTATAACGTATAACGTATAACGTATAACGTATAACGTATAACGTATAAAGTATAACGTATAACGTATAATGTATAACGTTTAACGTATAACGTACAACGCATAACGTATAACGTATAACGTAAAACGTATAACGTATAACACATAACGTATAACGTATAACGTATAACGTTTAACGTATAACGTACAACGCATAACGTATAACGTATAACGTAAAACGTATAACGTATAACGTATAACGTATAACGTATAAC
Organism: Ptiloglossa arizonensis; assembly: GCF_051014685.1. Classification (NCBI taxonomy): domain Eukaryota; kingdom Metazoa; phylum Arthropoda; class Insecta; order Hymenoptera; family Colletidae; genus Ptiloglossa; species Ptiloglossa arizonensis. The sequence continues at coordinate 1,578,794 of NW_027478405.1, forward strand.
GTATAACGTATAACGTATGACGTATAACGTATAACGTATAACGTATAACGTATAACGTATAACGTATAACGTATAACGTATAACGTGTAACGTATAACGTATAACGTACATCGCATATCCTAGGACGTATACCGTATAACGTATAACGTATAACGTATAACGTATAACGTATAACGTATAACGTATGACGTATAACGTATAACGTATAACGTATAACGTATAACGTATAACGTATAACGTATAACGTATAACGTGTAACGTATAACGTATAACGTACATCGCATATCCTAGGACGTATACCGTATAACGTATAACGTATAACGTATAACGTATAACGTATAACGTATAACGTATAACGTATAACGTATAACGTATAACGTATAACGTATAACGTATAACGTATAACGTATAACGTATAACGTATAACGTATAAAGTATAACGTATAACGTATAATGTATAACGTTTAACGTATAACGTACAACGCATAACGTATAACGTATAACGTAAAACGTATAACGTATAACACATAACGTATAACGTATAACGTATAACGTTTAACGTATAACGTACAACGCATAACGTATAACGTATAACGTAAAACGTATAACGTATAACGTATAACGTATAACGTATAACGTTTAACGTATAACGTACAACGCATAACGTATAACGTATAACGTAAAACGTATAACGTATAACACATAACGTATAACGTATAACGTATAACTTATAACGAATAACGCAAAACGTATATGTTATAACGTATAACGTGTAACGTAAAACGTATAACGTACAACGCATAACGTATAACGTATAACGCATAACGTACAACGTATAACGTAAAACGTATAACGTATAACGCGTAACGTATAACGTATAACGTATAACGTATAACGCATATACTAGAACGTGTACAGTATAACGTATAATGTATAACGTATAACGAAAAACGTATAACGTATAACGTATAACGTATAACGTATAACGTATAACGTATAACGTATAACGTATAACGTATAACGTATAACGTATAACGTATAACGTATAACGTATAACGTATAACGTATATCGTATAACGTATAACGTATAACGTATAACGTATAACGTATAACGTATAACGTATAACGTATAACGTATAACGTAATACGTATTACGTATAACGTATAACGTATAACATATAACGTATAACGTATAACGTATAACGTGAAACGTATAACGTATAACGTATAACGTATAACGTATAACGTATAACGTATAACGTATAACGTATAACGTATAACGTATAACGTATAACGTGTAACGTATAACATATAACGTACATCGCATATCCTAGGACGTATACCGTATAACGTATAACGTATAACGTATAACGTATAACGTATAACGTATGACGTATAATGTATAACGTATAACGTATAACGTATAACGTATAACGTATAACGTATAACGTATAACGTATAACGTATAACGTATAACGTATAACGTATAACGTATAACGTATAACGTATAACGTACAACGCATATCCTAGGACGTATAACGTACAACGCATATCATAGGACGTATACCGTATAACGTATAACGTATAGATTATAATGGATAACTTGTAACGTATAACGTATAACGTATAACGTATAACGTATAACGTATAACGTATAACGTACAACGTATAAAGTATTACGTATAACGTATAACGTATAATGTATAACGTATAACGTATAACGTATAACGTATAACGTATAACGTATAACGTATAACGTATAACGTATAACGTATAACGTATAACGTATAACGTATAACGTATAACGTATAACGTATAACGTATAACGTATAACGTATAACGTATAACGTATAACGTATAACGTATAACGTTTAACGTATAACGTACAACGCATAACGTATAACGTATAACGTAAAACGTATAACGTATAACACATAACGTATAACGTATAACGTATAACGTATAACGTATAACGTATAACGTATAACGTATAACGTATAACGTATAACGTATAACGTATAACGTATAACGTATAACGTATAACGTATAACGTATAACGTATAACGTATAACGTATAACGTATAACGTATAACGTACATCGCATATCCTAGGACGTATACCGTATAACGTATAACGTATAACGTATAACGTATAACGTATAACGTATAACGCATAACGTATAACGTATAACGTATAACGTATAACGTATAACGTATAACGTATAACGTATAACGTATAACGTATAACGTATAACGTATAAAGTATAACGTATAACGTATAATGTATAACGTTTAACGTATAACGTACAACGCATAACGTATAACGTATAACGTAAAACGTATAACGTATAACACATAACGTATAACGTATAACGTATAACGTTTAACGTATAACGTACAACGCATAACGTATAACGTATAACGTAAAACGTATAACGTATAACGTATAACGTATAACGTATAACGTATAACGTATAACGTATGACGTATAACGTATAACGTATAACGTATAACGTATAACGTATAACGTATAACGTATAACGTATAACGTATAACGTGTAACGTATAACGTATAACGTACATCGCATATCCTAGGACGTATACCGTATAACGTATAACGTATAACGTATAACGTATAACGTATAACGTATAACGTATGACGTATAACGTACAACGTATAACGTATAACGTATAACGTATAACGTATAACGTATAACGTATAACGTGTAACGTATAACGTATAACGTACATCGCATATCCTAGGACGTATACCGTATAACGTATAACGTATAACGTATAACGTATAACGTATAACGTATAACGTATAACGTATAACGTATAACGTATAACGTATAACGTATAACGTATAACGTATAACGTATAACGTATAACGTATAACGTATAACGTATAACGTATAACGTATAACGTATAAAGTATAACGTATAACGTATAATGTATAACGTTTAACGTATAACGTACAACGCATAACGTATAACGTATAACGTAAAACGTATAACGTATAACACATAACGTATAACGTATAACGTATAACGTTTAACGTATAACGTACAACGCATAACGTATAACGTATAACGTAAAACGTATAACGTATAACGTATAACGTATAACGTATAACGTTTAACGTATAACGTACAACGCATAACGTATAACGTATAACGTAAAACGTATAACGTATAACACATAACGTATAACGTATAACGTATAACTTATAACGAATAACGCAAAACGTATATGTTATAACGTATAACGTGTAACGTAAAACGTATAACGTACAACGCATAACGTATAACGTATAACGCATAACGTACAACGTATAACGTAAAACGTATAACGTATAACGCGTAACGTATAACGTATAACGTATAACGTATAACGCATATACTAGAACGTGTACAGTATAACGTATAATGTATAACGTATAACGAAAAACGTATAACGTATAACGTATAACGTATAACGTATAACGTATAACGTATAACGTATAACGTATAACGTATAACGTATAACGTATAACGTATAACGTATAACGTATAACGTATAACGTATATCGTATAACGTATAACGTATAACGTATAACGTATAACGTATAACGTATAACGTATAACGTATAACGTATAACGTAATACGTATTACGTATAACGTATAACGTATAACATATAACGTATAACGTATAACGTATAACGTGAAACGTATAACGTATAACGTATAACGTATAACGTATAACGTATAACGTATAACGTATAACGTATAACGTATAACGTATAACGTATAACGTGTAACGTATAACATATAACGTACATCGCATATCCTAGGACGTATACCGTATAACGTATAACGTATAACGTATAACGTATAACGTATAACGTATGACGTATAACGTATAACGTATAACGTATAACGTATAACGTATAACGTATAACGTATAACGTATAACGTATAACGTATAACGTATAACGTATAACGTATAACGTATAACGTATAACGTATAACGTATAACGTATAACGTATAACGTATAACGTATAACGTATAACGTATAACGTATAACGTATAACGTATAACGTATAACGTATAACGTTTAACGTATAACGTACAACGCATAACGTATAACGTATAACGTAAAACGTATAACGTATAACACATAACGTATAACGTATAACGTATAACGTATAACGTATAACGTATAACGTATAACGTATAACGTATAACGTATAACGTATAACGTATAACGTATAACGTATAACGTATAACGTATAACGTATAACGTATAACGTATAACGTATAACGTATAACGTATAACGTATAACGTATAACGTATAACGTGTAACGTATAACGTAAAACGTACATCGCATATCCTAGGACGTATACCGTATAACGTATAACGTACATCGCATATCCTAGGACGTATACCGTATAACGTATAACGTATAACGTATAACGTATAACGTATAACGTATAACGTATAACGTATAACGTATAACGTACAACGTATAACGTATATAGTATAACGTATAACGTATAACGCCTAACGTATAACGTACAACGTATAACGTATAACGTATAACGTATAACGTATAACGTATATCGTATAACGTATAACGTATAACGTATAACGTATAACGTATAACGTATAACGTATAACGTATAACGTATAACGTAAAACGTATAACGTATAACGTATAACGTATAACGTATAACGTATAACGTATAACGTATAACGTATAACGTATAACGTATAACGTATAACGTATAACGTATAACGTATATCGTGTAACGTATAACGTATAACGTACATCGCATATCCTAGGACGTATACCGTATAACGTACAACGTATAACGAATAACGTATAACGTATAACGTACAACGCATAGCCTAGGACGTACACCGTATAACGTATAACGTATAACGTACATCGCATATCCTAGGACGTATACCGTGTAACGTATAACGTATATAGTATAACGTATAACGTATAACGTATAACGTATAACGTATAACGTATAACGTATAACGTATAACGTATAACGTATAACGTATAACGTATAACGTATAACGTATAACGTATATCGTATAACGTATAACGTATAACGTATAACGTATAACGTATAACGTATAACGTATAACGTATAACGTATAACGTATAACGTAAAACGTATAACGTATAACGTATAACGTATAACGTATAACGTATAACGTACATCGCATATCCTAGGACGTTTACCGTATAACGTATAACGTATAACGTATAACGTATAACGTATAACGTATAACGTATAACGTATAACGTATAACGTATAACGTATAACGTATAACGTATAACGTATAACGTATAACGTATAACGTATAACGTATAACGTATAACGTATAACGTACAACGCATATCCTAGGACGTATAACGTACAACGCATATCCTAGGACGTGTACCGTATAACGTATAACGTATAGAGTATAATGGATAACGTGTAACGTATAACGTATAACGTATAACGTATAACGTATAACGTACATCGCATATCCTAGGACGTATACCGTATAACGTATAACGTATAGAGTATAATGGATAACGTGTAACGTATAACCTATAACGCATAACGTATAACGTATAACGTATAACGTATAACGTATAACGTATAACGTACATCGCATATCCTAGGACGTATACCGTATAACGTATAACGTATAGAGTATAATGGATAACGTGTAACGTATAACCTATAACGCATAACGTATAACGTATAACGTATAACGTATAACGTATAACGTACATCGCATATCCTAGGACGTATACCGTATAACGTATAACGTATAACGTATAACGAAAAACGTATAACGTATAACGTATAACGTATAACGTATAACGTATAACGTACAACGTATAACGTATAACGTACAACGTATAAAGTATAACGTATAACGTTTAACGTATAGTGTATAACGTATAACGTATAACGTATAACGTATAACGTATAACGTATAACGTAATACGTATTACGTATAACGTATAACGTATAACATATAACGTATAACGTATAACGTATAACGTGAAACGTATAACGTATAACGTATAACGTATAACGTGTAACGTATAACGTATAACGTATAACGTATAACGTATAACGTATAACGTGTAACGTATAACATATAACGTACATCGCATATCCTAGGACGTATACCGTATAACGTATAACGTATAACGTATAACGTATAACGTATAACGTATGACGTATAACGTATAACGTATAACGTATAACGTATAACGTATAACGTATAACGTATAACGTATAACGTATAACGTATAACGTATAACGCATAACGTATAACGTATAACGTATAACGTATAACGTATAACGTATAACGTATAACGTATAACGTATAACGTATAACGTACAACGCATATCCTAGGACGTATAACGTACAACGCATATCCTAGGACGTATACTGCATAACGTATAACGTATAGACTATAATGGATAACGTGTAACGTATAACGTATAACGTATAACGTATAACGTATAACGTATAACGTACAACGTATAAAGTATAACGTATAACGTATAACGTATAATGTATAACGTATAACGTATAACGTATAACGTATAACGTATAACGTATAACGTATAACGTATAACGTATAACGTATAACGTATAACCTATAACGTATAACGTATATCGTATAACGTATAACGTATAACGTATAACGTATAACGTATAACGTATAACGTATAACGTATAACGTACAACGCATATCCTAGGACGTATAACGTACAACGCATATCCTAGGACGTATACCGTATAACGTATAACGTATAGAGTATAATGGATAACGTGTAACGTATAACGTATAGAGTATAATGGATAACGTGTAACGTATAACGTATAACGTATAACGTATAACGTATAACGTATAACGTATAACGTACAACGTATAAAGTATAACGTATAACGTATAACGTATAATGTATAACGTATAACGTGTAACGTATAACGTATAACGTATAACGTATAACGTATAACGTATAACGTATAACGTATAACGTATAACGTATAACGTATAACGTATAACGTACATCGCATATCCTAGGACGTATACCGTATAACGTATAACGTATAACGTATAACGTATAACGTATAACGTATAACGTATAACGTATAACGTATAACGTATAACGTATAACGTATAACGTATAACGTATAACGTATAACGTATAACGTATAACGTATAACGTATAACGTATAACGTATAACGTATAACGTATAACGTATAACGTATAACGTATAACGTATAACGTATAACGTATAACGTATAACGTATAACGTATAACGTATAACGTATAACGTATAACGTATAACGTATAACGTATAACGTATAACGTATAACGTATAACGTATAACGTATAACGTATAACGTATAACGTATAACGTATAACGTATAACGTATAACGTATAACGTATAACGTATAACGTATAACGTATAACGTATAACGTATAACGTATAACGTATAACGTATAACGTATAACGTATATCGTATAACGTATAACGTATAACGTATAACGTATAACGTATAACGTATAACGTATAACGTATAACGAATAACGTATAACGTATAACGTATAACGTATAACGTATAACGTATAACGTATAACGTATAACGTATAACGTATAACGTATAACGTATAACGTATAACGTATAACGTATAACGTATAACGTATAACGTATAACGTATAACGTATAACGTATAACGTATAACGTATAACGTATAACGTATAACGTATAACGTATAACTTATAACGTATAACGTATAACGTATAACGTATAACGTATAACGTATAACGTATAACGTATAACGTATAACGTATAACGTATAACGTATAACGTATAACGTACATCGCATATCCTAGGACGTATACCGTATAACGTATAACGTATAACGTATAACGTATAACGTATAACGTATAACGTATAACGTATAACGTATAACGTATAACGTATAACGTATAACGTATAACGTATAACGTATAACGTATAACGTATAACGTATAACGTATAACGTATAACGTATAACGTATAACGTATAACGTATGACGTATAACGTATAACGTATAACGTATAACGTATAACGTATAACGTATAACGTATAACGTATAACGTGTAACGTATAACGTATAACGTACATCGCATATCCTAGGACGTATACCGTATAACGTATAACGTATAACGTATAACGTATAACGTATAACGTATAACGTATAACGTATAACGTATAACGTATAACGTATAACGTATAACGTATAACGTATAACGTATAACGTATAACGTATAACGTATAACGTATAACGTATAAAGTATAACGTATAACGTATAATGTATAACGTTTAACGTATAACGTACAACGCATAACGTATAACGTATAACGTAAAACGTATAACGTATAACACATAACGTATAACGTATAACGTATAACGTTTAACGTATAACGTACAACGCATAACGTATAACGTATAACGTAAAACGTATAACGTATAACGTATAACGTATAACGTATAACGTATAACGTATAACGTATGACGTACAACGTATAACGTATAACGTATAACGTATAACGTATAACGTATAACGTATAACGTATAACGTGTAACGTATAACGTATAACGTACATCGCATATCCTAGGACGTATACCGTATAACGTATAACGTATAACGTATAACGTATAACGTATAACGTATAACGTATGACGTATAACGTATAACGTATAACGTATAACGTATAACGTATAACGTATAACGTATAACGTATAACGTATAACGTGTAACGTATAACGTATAACGTACATCGCATATCCTAGGACGTATACCGTATAACGTATAACGTATAACGTATAACGTATAACGTATAACGTATAACGTATAACGTATAACGTATAACGTATAACGTATAACGTATAACGTATAACGTATAACGTATAACGTATAACGTATAACGTATAACGTATAACGTATAACGTATAACGTATAACGTATAACGTATAAAGTATAACGTATAACGTATAATGTATAACGTTTAACGTATAACGTACAACGCATAACGTATAACGTATAACGTATAACGTATAACGTATAACGTATAACGTATAACTTATAACGTATAACGTATAACGTATAACGTATAACGTATAACGTATAACGTATAACGTATAACGTATAACGTATAACGTATAACGTATAACGTATAACGTACATCGCATATCCTAGGACGTATACCGTATAACGTATAACGTATAACGTATAACGTATAACGTATAACGTATAACGTATAACGTATAACGTATAACGTATAACGTATAACGTATAACGTATAACGTATAACGTATAACGTATAACGTATAACGTATAACGTATAACGTATAACGTATAACGTATAACGTATAACGTATGACGTATAACGTATAACGTATAACGTATAACGTATAACGTATAACGTATAACGTATAACGTATAACGTGTAACGTATAACGTATAACGTACATCGCATATCCTAGGACGTATACCGTATAACGTATAACGTATAACGTATAACGTATAACGTATAACGTATAACGTATAACGTATAACGTATAACGTATAACGTATAACGTATAACGTATAACGTATAACGTATAACGTATAACGTATAACGTATAACGTATAAAGTATAACGTATAACGTATAATGTATAACGTTTAACGTATAACGTACAACGCATAACGTATAACGTATAACGTAAAACGTATAACGTATAACACATAACGTATAACGTATAACGTATAACGTTTAACGTATAACGTACAACGCATAACGTATAACGTATAACGTAAAACGTATAACGTATAACGTATAACGTATAACGTATAACGTATAACGTATAACGTATGACGTACAACGTATAACGTATAACGTATAACGTATAACGTATAACGTATAACGTATAACGTATAACGTGTAACGTATAACGTATAACGTACATCGCATATCCTAGGACGTATACCGTATAACGTATAACGTATAACGTATAACGTATAACGTATAACGTATAACGTATGACGTATAACGTATAACGTATAACGTATAACGTATAACGTATAACGTATAACGTATAACGTATAACGTATAACGTGTAACGTATAACGTATAACGTACATCGCATATCCTAGGACGTATACCGTATAACGTATAACGTATAACGTATAACGTATAACGTATAACGTATAACGTATAACGTATAACGTATAACGTATAACGTATAACGTATAACGTATAACGTATAACGTATAACGTATAACGTATAACGTATAACGTATAACGTATAACGTATAACGTATAACGTATAAAGTATAACGTATAACGTATAATGTATAACGTTTAACGTATAACGTACAACGCATAACGTATAACGTATAACGTAAAACGTATAACGTATAACACATAACGTATAACGTATAACGTATAACGTTTAACGTATAACGTACAACGCATAACGTATAACGTATAACGTAAAACGTATAACGTATAACGTATAACGTATAACGTATAACGTTTAACGTATAACGTACAACGCATAACGTATAACGTATAACGTAAAACGTATAACGTATAACACATAACGTATAACGTATAACGTATAACTTATAACGAATAACGCAAAACGTATATGTTATAACGTATAACGTGTAACGTAAAACGTATAACGTACAACGCATAACGTATAACGTATAACGCATAACGTACAACGTATAACGTAAAACGTATAACGTATAACGCGTAACGTATAACGTATAACGTATAACGTATAACGCATATACTAGAACGTGTACAGTATAACGTATAATGCATAACGTATAACGAAAAACGTATAACGTATAACGTATAACGTATAACGTATAACGTATAACGTATAACGTATAACGTATAACGTATAACGTATAACGTATAACGTATAACGTATATCGTATAACGTATAACGTATAACGTATAACGTATAACGTATAACGTATAACGTATAACGTATAACGTATAACGTAATACGTATTACGTATAACGTATAACGTATAACATATAACGTATAACGTATAACGTATAACGTGAAACGTATAACGTATAACGTATAACGTATAACGTATAACGTATAACGTATAACGTATAACGTATAACGTATAACGTATAACGTATAACGTGTAACGTATAACATATAACGTACATCGCATATCCTAGGACGTATACCGTATAACGTATAACGTATAACGTATAACGTATAACGTATAACGTATGACGTATAATGTATAACGTATAACGTATAACGTATAACGTATAACGTATAACGTATAACGTATAACGTAAAACGTATAACGTATAACGTATAACGTATAACGTATAACGTATAACGTACATCGCATATCCTAGGACGTTTACCGTATAACGTATAACGTATAACGTATAACGTATAACGTATAACGTATAACGTATAACGTATAACGTATAACGTATAACGTATAACGTATAACGTATAACGTATAACGTATAACGTATAACGTATAACGTATAACGTACAACGCATATCCTAGGACGTATAACGTACAACGCATATCCTAGGACGTGTACCGTATAACGTATAACGTATAGAGTATAATGGATAACGTGTAACGTATAACGTATAACGTATAACGTATAACGTATAACGTACATCGCATATCCTAGGACGTATACCGTATAACGTATAACGTATAGAGTATAATGGATAACGTGTAACGTATAACCTATAACGCATAACGTATAACGTATAACGTATAACGTATAACGTATAACGTATAACGTACATCGCATATCCTAGGACGTATACCGTATAACGTATAACGTATAGAGTATAATGGATAACGTGTAACGTATAACCTATAACGCATAACGTATAACGTATAACGTATAACGTATAACGTATAACGTACATCGCATATCCTAGGACGTATACCGTATAACGTATAACGTATAACGTATAACGAAAAACGTATAACGTATAACGTATAACGTATAACGTATAACGTATAACGTACAACGTATAACGTATAACGTACAACGTATAAAGTATAACGTATAACGTTTAACGTATAGTGTATAACGTATAACGTATAACGTATAACGTATAACGTATAACGTATAACGTAATACGTATTACGTATAACGTATAACGTATAACATATAACGTATAACGTATAACGTATAACGTGAAACGTATAACGTATAACGTATAACGTATAACGTGTAACGTATAACGTATAACGTATAACGTATAACGTATAACGTATAACGTGTAACGTATAACATATAACGTACATCGCATATCCTAGGACGTATACCGTATAACGTATAACGTATAACGTATAACGTATAACGTATAACGTATGACGTATAACGTATAACGTATAACGTATAACGTATAACGTATAACGTATAACGTATAACGTATAACGTATAACGTATAACGTATAACGCATAACGTATAACGTATAACGTATAACGTATAACGTATAACGTATAACGTATAACGTATAACGTATAACGTATAACGTACAACGCATATCCTAGGACGTATAACGTACAACGCATATCCTAGGACGTATACTGCATAACGTATAACGTATAGACTATAATGGATAACGTGTAACGTATAACGTATAACGTATAACGTATAACGTATAACGTATAACGTACAACGTATAAAGTATAACGTATAACGTATAACGTATAATGTATAACGTATAACGTATAACGTATAACGTATAACGTATAACGTATAACGTATAACGTATAACGTATAACGTATAACGTATAACCTATAACGTATAACGTATATCGTATAACGTATAACGTATAACGTATAACGTATAACGTATAACGTATAACGTATAACGTATAACGTACAACGCATATCCTAGGACGTATAACGTACAACGCATATCCTAGGACGTATACCGTATAACGTATAACGTATAGAGTATAATGGATAACGTGTAACGTATAACGTATAGAGTATAATGGATAACGTGTAACGTATAACGTATAACGTATAACGTATAACGTATAACGTATAACGTATAACGTACAACGTATAAAGTATAACGTATAACGTATAACGTATAATGTATAACGTATAACGTGTAACGTATAACGTATAACGTATAACGTATAACGTATAACGTATAACGTATAACGTATAACGTATAACGTATAACGTATAACGTATAACGTACATCGCATATCCTAGGACGTATACCGTATAACGTATAACGTATAACGTATAACGTATAACGTATAACGTATAACGTATAACGTATAACGTATAACGTATAACGTATAACGTATAACGTATAACGTATAACGTATAACGTATAACGTATAACGTATAACGTATAACGTATAACGTATAACGTATAACGTATAACGTATAACGTATAACGTATAACGTATAACGTATAACGTATAACGTATAACGTATAACGTATAACGTATAACGTATAACGTATAACGTATAACGTATAACGTATAACGTATAACGTATAACGTATAACGTATAACGTATAACGTATAACGTATAACGTATAACGTATAACGTATAACGTATAACGTATAACGTATAACGTATAACGTATAACGTATAACGTATAACGTATAACGTATAACGTATAACGTATAACGTATATCGTATAACGTATAACGTATAACGTATAACGTATAACGTATAACGTATAACGTATAACGTATAACGAATAACGTATAACGTATAACGTATAACGTATAACGTATAACGTATAACGTATAACGTATAACGTATAACGTATAACGTATAACGTATAACGTATAACGTATAACGTATAACGTATAACGTATAACGTATAACGTATAACGTATAACGTATAACGTATAACGTATAACGTATAACGTATAACGTATAACGTATAACTTATAACGTATAACGTATAACGTATAACGTATAACGTATAACGTATAACGTATAACGTATAACGTATAACGTATAACGTATAACGTATAACGTATAACGTATAACGTACATCGCATATCCTAGGACGTATACCGTATAACGTATAACGTATAACGTATAACGTATAACGTATAACGTATAACGTATAACGTATAACGTATAACGTATAACGTATAACGTATAACGTATAACGTATAACGTATAACGTATAACGTATAACGTATAACGTATAACGTATAACGTATAACGTATAACGTATAACGTATGACGTATAACGTATAACGTATAACGTATAACGTATAACGTATAACGTATAACGTATAACGTATAACGTGTAACGTATAACGTATAACGTACATCGCATATCCTAGGACGTATACCGTATAACGTATAACGTATAACGTATAACGTATAACGTATAACGTATAACGTATAACGTATAACGTATAACGTATAACGTATAACGTATAACGTATAACGTATAACGTATAACGTATAACGTATAACGTATAACGTATAAAGTATAACGTATAACGTATAATGTATAACGTTTAACGTATAACGTACAACGCATAACGTATAACGTATAACGTAAAACGTATAACGTATAACACATAACGTATAACGTATAACGTATAACGTTTAACGTATAACGTACAACGCATAACGTATAACGTATAACGTAAAACGTATAACGTATAACGTATAACGTATAACGTATAACGTATAACGTATAACGTATGACGTACAACGTATAACGTATAACGTATAACGTATAACGTATAACGTATAACGTATAACGTATAACGTGTAACGTATAACGTATAACGTACATCGCATATCCTAGGACGTATACCGTATAACGTATAACGTATAACGTATAACGTATAACGTATAACGTATAACGTATGACGTATAACGTATAACGTATAACGTATAACGTATAACGTATAACGTATAACGTATAACGTATAACGTATAACGTGTAACGTATAACGTATAACGTACATCGCATATCCTAGGACGTATACCGTATAACGTATAACGTATAACGTATAACGTATAACGTATAACGTATAACGTATAACGTATAACGTATAACGTATAACGTATAACGTATAACGTATAACGTATAACGTATAACGTATAACGTATAACGTATAACGTATAACGTATAACGTATAACGTATAACGTATAAAGTATAACGTATAACGTATAATGTATAACGTTTAACGTATAACGTACAACGCATAACGTATAACGTATAACGTATAACGTATAACGTATAACGTATAACGTATAACTTATAACGTATAACGTATAACGTATAACGTATAACGTATAACGTATAACGTATAACGTATAACGTATAACGTATAACGTATAACGTATAACGTATAACGTACATCGCATATCCTAGGACGTATACCGTATAACGTATAACGTATAACGTATAACGTATAACGTATAACGTATAACGTATAACGTATAACGTATAACGTATAACGTATAACGTATAACGTATAACGTATAACGTATAACGTATAACGTATAACGTATAACGTATAACGTATAACGTATAACGTATAACGTATAACGTATGACGTATAACGTATAACGTATAACGTATAACGTATAACGTATAACGTATAACGTATAACGTATAACGTGTAACGTATAACGTATAACGTACATCGCATATCCTAGGACGTATACCGTATAACGTATAACGTATAACGTATAACGTATAACGTATAACGTATAACGTATAACGTATAACGTATAACGTATAACGTATAACGTATAACGTATAACGTATAACGTATAACGTATAACGTATAACGTATAACGTATAAAGTATAACGTATAACGTATAATGTATAACGTTTAACGTATAACGTACAACGCATAACGTATAACGTATAACGTAAAACGTATAACGTATAACACATAACGTATAACGTATAACGTATAACGTTTAACGTATAACGTACAACGCATAACGTATAACGTATAACGTAAAACGTATAACGTATAACGTATAACGTATAACGTATAACGTATAACGTATAACGTATGACGTACAACGTATAACGTATAACGTATAACGTATAACGTATAACGTATAACGTATAACGTATAACGTGTAACGTATAACGTATAACGTACATCGCATATCCTAGGACGTATACCGTATAACGTATAACGTATAACGTATAACGTATAACGTATAACGTATAACGTATGACGTATAACGTATAACGTATAACGTATAACGTATAACGTATAACGTATAACGTATAACGTATAACGTATAACGTGTAACGTATAACGTATAACGTACATCGCATATCCTAGGACGTATACCGTATAACGTATAACGTATAACGTATAACGTATAACGTATAACGTATAACGTATAACGTATAACGTATAACGTATAACGTATAACGTATAACGTATAACGTATAACGTATAACGTATAACGTATAACGTATAACGTATAACGTATAACGTATAACGTATAACGTATAAAGTATAACGTATAACGTATAATGTATAACGTTTAACGTATAACGTACAACGCATAACGTATAACGTATAACGTAAAACGTATAACGTATAACACATAACGTATAACGTATAACGTATAACGTTTAACGTATAACGTACAACGCATAACGTATAACGTATAACGTAAAACGTATAACGTATAACGTATAACGTATAACGTATAACGTTTAACGTATAACGTACAACGCATAACGTATAACGTATAACGTAAAACGTATAACGTATAACACATAACGTATAACGTATAACGTATAACTTATAACGAATAACGCAAAACGTATATGTTATAACGTATAACGTGTAACGTAAAACGTATAACGTACAACGCATAACGTATAACGTATAACGCATAACGTACAACGTATAACGTAAAACGTATAACGTATAACGCGTAACGTATAACGTATAACGTATAACGTATAACGCATATACTAGAACGTGTACAGTATAACGTATAATGCATAACGTATAACGAAAAACGTATAACGTATAACGTATAACGTATAACGTATAACGTATAACGTATAACGTATAACGTATAACGTATAACGTATAACGTATAACGTATAACGTATATCGTATAACGTATAACGTATAACGTATAACGTATAACGTATAACGTATAACGTATAACGTATAACGTATAACGTAATACGTATTACGTATAACGTATAACGTATAACATATAACGTATAACGTATAACGTATAACGTGAAACGTATAACGTATAACGTATAACGTATAACGTATAACGTATAACGTATAACGTATAACGTATAACGTATAACGTATAACGTATAACGTGTAACGTATAACATATAACGTACATCGCATATCCTAGGACGTATACCGTATAACGTATAACGTATAACGTATAACGTATAACGTATAACGTATGACGTATAATGTATAACGTATAACGTATAACGTATAACGTATAACGTATAACGTATAACGTATAACGTATAACGTATAACGTATAACGTATAACGTATAACGTATAACGTACAACGCATATCCTAGGACGTATAACGTACAACGCATATCATAGGACGTATACCGTATAACGTATAACGTATAGATTATAATGGATAACTTGTAACGTATAACGTATAACGTATAACGTATAACGTATAACGTATAACGTATAACGTACAACGTATAAAGTATTACGTATAACGTATAACGTATAATGTATAACGTATAACGTATAACGTATAACGTATAACGTATAACGTATAACGTATAACGTATAACGTATAACGTATAACGTATAACGTACAACGCATAGCCTAGGACGTACACCGTATAACGTATAACGTATAACGTACATCGCATATCCTAGGACGTATACCGTATAACGTATAACGTATATAGTATAACGTATAACGTATAACGTATAACGTATAACGTATAACGTATAACGTATAACGTATAACGTATAACGTATAACGTATAACGTATAACGTGTAACGTATAACGTATAACGTACATCGCATATCCTAGGACGTATACCGTATAACGTACAACGTATAACGAATAACGTATAACGTATAACGTACAACGCATAGCCTAGGACGTACACCGTATAACGTATAACGTATAACGTACATCGCATATCCTAGGACGTATACCGTATAACGTATAACGTATATAGTATAACGTATAACGTATAACGTATAACGTATAACGTATAACGTATAACGTATAACGTATAACGTATAACGTATAACGTATAACGTATAACGTATAACGTATAACGTATATCGTATAACGTATAACGTATAACGTATAACGTATAACGTATAACGTATAACGTATAACGTATAACGTATAACGTATAACGTAAAACGTATAACGTATAACGTATAACGTATAACGTACATCGCATATCCTAGGACGTATACCGTATAACGTATAACGTATAGAGTATAATGGATAACGTGTAACGTATAACCTATAACGTATAACGTATAACGTATAACGTATAACGTATAACGTATAACGTATAACGTGTAACGTATAACGTATAACGTATAACGTATAACGTATAACGTATAACGTATAACGTATAACGTATAACGTATAACGTATAACATATAACGTATAACGTATAACGTATAACGTGAAACGTATAACGTATAACGTATAACGTATAACGTATAACGTATAACGTATAACGTATAACGTATAACGTATAACGTATAACGTATAACGTATAACGTATAACGTATAACGTATAACGTATAACGAATAACGTATAACGTATAACGTATAACGTATAACGTATAACGTATAACGTATAACGTATAACGTATAACGTATAACGTGTAACGTATAACATATAACGTACATCGTATATCCTAGGACGTATACCGTATAACGTATAACGTATAACGTATAACGTACAACGCATAGCCTAGGACGTACACCGTATAACGTATAACGTATAACGTACATCGCATATCCTAGGACGTATACCGTATAACGTATAACGTATATAGTATAACGTATAACGTATAACGTATAACGTATAACGTATAACGTATAACGTATAACGTATAACGTATAACGTATAACGTATAACGTATAACGTATAACGTATAACGTATAACGTATAACGTATAACGTATAACGTATAACGTATAACGTATAACGTACAACGCATAGCCTAGGACGTACACCGTATAACGTATAACGTATAACGTACATCGCATATCCTAGGACGTATACCGTATAACGTATAACGTATATAGTATAACGTATAACGTATAACGTATAACGTATAACGTATAACGTATAACGTATAACGTATAACGTATAACGTATAACGTATAACGTATAACGTATAACGTGTAACGTATAACGTATAACGTACATCGCATATCCTAGGACGTATACCGTATAACGTACAACGTATAACGAATAACGTATAACGTATAACGTACAACGCATAGCCTAGGACGTACACCGTATAACGTATAACGTATAACGTACATCGCATATCCTAGGACGTATACCGTATAACGTATAACGTATATAGTATAACGTATAACGTATAACGTATAACGTATAACGTATAACGTATAACGTATAACGTATAACGTATAACGTATAACGTATAACGTATAACGTATAACGTATAACGTATAACGTATAACGTATAACGTATAACGTATAACGTATATCGTATAACGTATAACGTATAACGTATAACGTATAACGTATAACGTATAACGTATAACGTGAAACGTATAACGTATAACGTATAACGTATAACGTATAACGTATAACGTATAACGTATAACCTATAACGTATAACGTATAACGTATAACGTGTAACGTATAACATATAACGTACATCGTATATCCTAGGACGTATACCGTATAACGTATAACGTATAACGTATAACGTATAACGTATAACGTATGACGTATAACGTATAACGTATAACGTATAACGTATAACGTATAACGTATAACGTATAACGTATAACGTATAACGTATAACGTATATCGTATAACGTATAACGTATAACGTATAACGTATAACGTATAACGTATAACGTATAACGTATAACGTATAACGTAATACGTATTACGTATAACGTATAACGTATAACATATAACGTATAACGTATAACGTATAACGTGAAACGTATAACGTATAACGTATAACGTATAACGTATAACGTATAACGTATAACGTATAACCTATAACGTATAACGTATAACGTATAACGTGTAACGTATAACATATAACGTACATCGCATATCCTAGGACGTATACCGTATAACGTATAACGTATAACGTATAACGTATAACGTATAACGTATGACGTATAACGTATAACGTATAACGTATAACGTATAACGTATAACGTCTAACGTATAACGTATAACGTATAACGTATAACGTATAACGTATAACGTATAACGTATAACGTACAACGCATATCCTAGGACGTATAACGTACAACGCATATCCTAGGACGTATACCGTATAACGTATAACGTATAGATTATAATGGATAACGTGTAACGTATAACGTATAACGTATAACGTATAACGTATAACGTATAACGTACAACGTATAAAGTATAACGTATAACGTATAACGTATAACGTATAACGTATAACGTATAACGTATAACGTATAACGTATAACGTATAACGTATAACGTATAACGTATAACGTATAACGTATAACGTATAACGTATAACGTATAACGTATAACGTATAACGTATAACGTATAACGAATAACGTATAACGTATAACGTATAACGTATAACGTATAACGTATAACGTATAACGTATAACGTGTAACGTATAACGTATAACGTACATCGCATATCCTAGGACGTATACCGTATAACGTATAACGTATAACGTATAACGTATAACGTATAACGTATAACGTATAACGTATAACGTATAACGTATAACGTATAACGTATAACGTATAACGTATAACGTATAACGTATAACGTATAACGTATAACGTATAACGTATAACGTACAACGCATAGCCTAGGACGTACACCGTATAACGTATAACGTATAACGTACATCGCATATCCTAGGACGTATACCGTATAACGTATAACGTATATAGTATAACGTATAACGTATAACGTATAACGTATAACGTATAACGTATAACGTATAACGTATAACGTATGACGTATAACGTATAACGTATAACGTATAACGTGTAACGTATAACGTATAACGTACATCGCATATCCTAGGACGTATACCGTATAACGTACAACGTATAACGAATAACGTATAACGTATAACGTACAACGCATAGCCTAGGACGTACACCGTATAACGTATAACGTATAACGTACATCGCATATCCTAGGACGTATACCGTATAACGTATAACGTATATAGTATAACGTATAACGTATAACGTATAACGTATAACGTATAACGTATAACGTATAACGTATAACGTATAACGTATAACGTATAACGTATAACGTATAATGTATATCGTATAACGTATAACGTATAACGTATAACGTATAACGTATAACGTATAACGTATAACGTATAACGTATAACGTATAACGTAAAACGTATAACGTATAACGTATAACGTATAACGTACATCGCATATCCTAGGACGTATACCGTATAACGTATAACGTATAACGTATAACGAATAACGTATAACGTATAACGTATAACGTATAACGTATAACGTATAACGTATAACGTATAACGTATAACGTATAACGTATAACGTATAACGTATAACGTATAACGTATAACGTATAACGTATAACGTATAACGTATAACGTATAACGTATAACGTATAACGTATAACGTATAACGTATAACGTATAACGTATAACGTATAACGTATAACGTATAACGTATAACGTATAACGTATAACGTATAACGTATAACGTATAACGTATAACGTATAACGTATAACGTATAACGTATAACGTACAACGCATATCCTAGGACGTATACCGTATAACGTATAACGTATAGAGTATAATGGATAACGTGTAACGTATAACGTATAACGTATAACGTATAACGTACATCGCATATCCTAGGACGTATACCGTATAACGTATAACGTATAGAGTATAATGGATAACGTGTAACGTATAACCTATAACGTATAACGTATAACGTATAACGTATAACGTATAACGTATAACGTATAACGTATAACGTACATCGCATATCCTAGGACGTATACCGTATAACGTATAACGTATAACGTATAACGAAAAACGTATAACGTATAATGTATAACGTATAACGTATAACGTATAACGTATAACGTATAACGTATAACGTACAACGTATAAAGTATAACGTATAACGTATAACGTATAATGTATAACGTATAACGTATAACGTATAACGTATAACGTATAACGTAATACGTATTACGTATAACGTATAACGTATAACATATAACGTATAACGTATAACGTATAACGTGAAACGTATAACGTATAACGTATAACGTATAACGTGTAACGTATAACGTATAACGTATAACGTATAACGTATAACGTATAACGTGTAACGTATAACATATAACGTACATCGCATATCCTAGGACGTATACCGTATAACGTATAACGTATAACGTAAAACGTATAACGTATAGCGTATGACGTATAACGTATAACGTATAACGTATAACGTTCAACGTATAACGTATAACGTATAACGTATAACGTATAACGTACAACGTATAAAGTATAACGTGTAACGTATAACGTATAATGTATAACGTATAACGTATAACGTATAACGTATAACGTATAACGTATAACGTATAACGTATAACGTATAACGTATAACGTATAACGTATAACGTATAACGTATAACGTATAACGTATAACGTATAACGTATAACGTATAACGTATAACGTATAACGTATAACGTATAACGTATAACGTATAACGTATAATGTATAACGTATAACGTATAACGTATAACGTGAAACGTATAACGTATAACGTATAACGTATAACGTATAACGTATAACGTATAACGTATAACGTATAACGTATAACGTGTAACGTATAACATATAACGTACATCGCATATCCTAGGACGTATACCGTATAACGTATAACGTATAACGTATAACGTATAACGTATAACGTATAACGTATAACGTATAACGTATAACGTATAACGTATAACGTATAACGTATAACGTATAACGTATAACGTATATCGTATAACGTATAACGTACATCGCATATCCTAGGACGTATACCGTATAACGTATAACGTATAACGTATAACGTATAACGTATAACGTATAACGTATAACGTATAACGTATAACGTATAACGTATAACGTATAACGTATAACGTATAACTTATAACGTATAACGTATAACGTATAACGTATAACGTATAACGTATAACGTATAACGTATAACGTATAACGTATAACGTATAACGTATAACGTATAACGTATAACGTATAACGTATAACGTATAACGTAAAACGTATAACGTATAACGTATAACGTATAACGTATAACGAATAACGTATAACGTATAACGTATAACGTATAACGTATAACGTATGACGTATAACGTATAACGTATAACGTATAACGTATAACGTATAACGTATAACGTATAACGTATAACGTATAACGTGTAACGTATAACGTATAACGTACATCGCATATCCGAGCTCGTATACCGTATAACGTATAACGTATAACGTATAACGTATAACGTATAACGTATAACGTATAACGTATAACGTATAACGTATAACGTATAACGTATAACGTATAACGTATAACGTATAACGTATAACGTATAACGTATAACGTATAACGTATAACGTATAACGTATAACGTATAACGTATAACGTACATCGCATATCCTAGGACGTATACCGTATAACGTATAACGTATAACGTATAACGTATAACGTATAACGTATAACGTATAACGTATAACGTATAACGTATAACGTATAACGTATAACGTATAACGTATAACGTATAACGTATAACGAATAACGTATAACGTATAACGTATAACGTAAAACGTATAACGTATAACGTATAACGTATAACGTATAACGTATAACGTATAACGTATAACGTATAACGTATAACGTATAACGTATAACGTATAACGTATAACGTATAACGTATAACGTATAACGTATAACGTATAACCTATAACGTATAACGTATAACGTATAACGTATAACGTATAACGTATAACGAATAACGTATAACGTATAACGTATAACGTATAACGTATAACGTATGACGTATAACGTATAACGTATAACGTATAACGTATAACGTATAACGTATAACGTATAACGTATAACGTATAACGTATAACGTATAACGTATAACGTATAACGTATAACGTATAACGTATAACGTATAACGTATAACGTATAACGTATAACGTATAACGTATAACGTATAACGTATAAAGTATAACGTATAACGTATAATGTATAACGTTTAACGTATAACGTACAACGCATAACGTATAACGTATAACGTAAAACGTATAACGTATAACACATAACGTATAACGTATAACGTATAACGTTTAACGTATAACGTAAAACGTATAACGTATAACGTATAACGTATAACGTATAACGTTTAACGTATAACGTACAACGCATAACGTATAACGTATAACGTAAAACGTATAACGTATAACACATAACGTATAACGTATAACGTATAACTTATAACGAATAACGCAAAACGTATATGTTATAACGTATAACGTGTAACGTAAAACGTATAACGTACAACGCATAACGTATAACGTATAACGCATAACGTACAACGTATAACGTAAAACGTATAACGTATAAAGCGTAACGTATAACGTATAACGTATAACGTATAACGCATATACTAGAACGTGTACAGTATAACGTATAATGTATAACGTATAACGAAAAACGTATAACGTATAACGTATAACGTATAACGTATAACGTATAACGTATAACGTATAACGTATAACGTATAACGTATAACGTATAACGTATAACGTATAACGTATAACGTATAACGTATAACGTATAACGTATAACGTATATCGTATAACGTATAACGTATAACGTATAACGTATAACGTATAACGTATAACGTATAACGTATAACGTATAACGTAATACGTATTACGTATAACGTACAACGTATAACATATAACGTATAACGTATAACGTATAACGTGAAACGTATAACGTATAACGTATAACGTATAACGTATAACGTATAACGTATAACGTATAACCTATAACGTATAACGTATAACGTATAACGTGTAACGTATAACATATAACGTACATCGTATATCCTAGGACGTATACCGTATAACGTATAACGTATAACGTATAACGTATAACGTATAACGTATGACGTATAACGTATAACGTATAACGTATAACGTATAACGTATAACGTATAACGTATAACGTATAACGTATAGCGTATAACGTATATCGTATAACGTATAACGTATAACGTATAACGTATAACGTATAACGTATAACGTATAACGTATAACGTATAACGTAATACGTATTACGTATAACGTATAAGGTATAACATATAACGTATAACGTATAACGTATAACGTGAAACGTATAACGTATAACGTATAACGTATAACGTATAACGTATAACGTATAACGTATAACCTATAACGTATAACGTATAACGTATAACGTGTAACGTATAACATATAACGTACATCGCATATCCTAGGACGTATACCGTATAACGTATATCGTATAACGTATAACGTATAACGTATAACGTATGACGTATAACGTATAACGTATAACGTATAACGTATAACGTATAACGTATAACGTATAACGTATAACGTATAACGTATAACGTATAACGTATAACGTATAACGTATAACGTATAACGTACAACGCATATCCTAGGACGTATAACGTACAACGCATATCCTAGGACGTATACCGTATAACGTATAACGTATAGATTATAATGGATAACGTGTAACGTATAACGTATAACGTATAACGTATAACGTATAACGTATAACGTACAACGTATAAAGTATAACGTATAACGTATAACGTATAACGTATAACGTATAACGTATAACGTATAACGTATAACGTATAACGTATAACGTATAACGTATAACGTATAACGTATAACGTATAACGTATAACGTATAACGTATAACGTATAACGTATAACGTATAACGTATAACGTATAACGTATAACGTATAACGTATAACGTACAACGCATACCCTAGGACGTACACCGTATAACGTATAACGTATAACGTACATCGCATATCCTAGGACGTATACCGTATAACGTATAACGTATATAGTATAACGTATAACGTATAACGTATAACGTATAACGTATAACGTATAACGTATAACGTATAACGTATGACGTATAACGTATAACGTATAACGTATAACGTGTAACGTATAACGTATAACGTACATCGCATAT
This sequence comes from Ptiloglossa arizonensis, assembly GCF_051014685.1. Lineage (NCBI taxonomy): Eukaryota > Metazoa > Arthropoda > Insecta > Hymenoptera > Colletidae > Ptiloglossa > Ptiloglossa arizonensis. The sequence continues at coordinate 1,605,442 of NW_027478405.1, forward strand.
CCTAGGACGTATACCGTATAACGTACAACGTATAACGAATAACGTATAACGTATAACGTATAACGTACAACGCATAGCCTAGGACGTACACCGTATAACGTATAACGTATAACGTACATCGCATATCCTAGGACGTATACCGTATAACGTATAACGTATATAGTATAACGTATAACGTATAACGTATAACGTATAACGTATAACGTATAACGTATAACGTATAACGTATAACGTATAACGTATAACGTATAACGTATAACGTATAATGTATATCGTATAACGTATAACGTATAACGTATAACGTATAACGTATAACGTATAACGTATAACGTATAACGTATAACGTATAACGTAAAACGTATAACGTATAACGTATAACGTATAACGTACATCGCATATCCTAGGACGTATACCGTATAACGTATAACGTATAACGTATAACGAATAACGTATAACGTATAACGTATAACGTATAACGTATAACGTATAACGTATAACGTATAACGTATAACGTATAACGTATAACGTATAACGTATAACGTATAACGTATAACGTATAACGTATAACGTATAACGTATAACGTATAACGTATAACGTATAACGTATAACGTATAACGTATAACGTATAACGTATAACGTATAACGTATAACGTATAACGTATAACGTATAACGTATAACGTATAACGTATAACGTATAACGTATAACGTATAACGTATAACGTATAACGTATAACGTATAACGTATAACGTATAACGTATAACGTATAACGTACAACGCATATCCTAGGACGTATACCGTATAACGTATAACGTATAGAGTATAATGGATAACGTGTAACGTATAACGTATAACGTATAACGTATAACGTACATCGCATATCCTAGGACGTATACCGTATAACGTATAACGTATAGAGTATAATGGATAACGTGTAACGTATAACCTATAACGTATAACGTATAACGTATAACGTATAACGTATAACGTATAACGTATAACGTACATCGCATATCCTAGGACGTATACCGTATAACGTATAACGTATAACGTATAACGAAAAACGTATAACGTATAACGTATAACGTATAACGTATAACGTATAACGTATAACGTATAACGTATAACGTACAACGTATAAAGTATAACGTATAACGTATAACGTATAATGTATAACGTATAACGTATAACGTATAACGTATAACGTATAACGTAATACGTATTACGTATAACGTATAACGTATAACATATAACGTATAACGTATAACGTATAACGTGAAACGTATAACGTATAACGTATAACGTATAACGTGTAACGTATAACGTATAACGTTTAACGTATAACGTATAACGTATAACGTGTAACGTATAACATATAACGTACATCGCATATCCTAGGACGTATACCGTATAACGTATAACGTATAACGTAAAACGTATAACGTATAACGTATGACGTATAACGTATAACGTATAACGTATAACGTATAACGTATAACGTATAACGTATAACGTATAACGTATAACGTACAACGTATAAAGTATAACGTGTAACGTATAACGTATAATGTATAACGTATAACGTATAACGTATAACGTATAACGTATAACGTATAACGTATAACGTATAACGTATAACGTATAACGTATAACGTATAACGTATAACGTATAACGTATAACGTATAACGTATAACGTATAACGTATAACGTATAACGTATAACGTATAACGTATAACGTATAACGTATAACGTATAACGTATAACGTATAACGTATAACGTATAATGTATAACGTATAACGTATAACGTATTACGTGAAACGTATAACGTATAACGTATAACGTATAACGTATAACGTATAACGTATAACGTATAACGTATAACGTATAACGTGTAACGTATAACATATAACGTACATCGCATATCCTAGGACGTATACCGTATAACGTATAACGTATAACGTATAACGTATAACGTATAACGTATAACGTATAACGTATAACGTATAACGTATAACGTATAACGTATAACGTATAACGTATAACGTATAACGTATATCGTATAACGTATAACGTACATCGCATATCCTAGGACGTATACCGTATAACGTATAACGTATAACGTATAACGTATAACGTATAACGTATAACGTATAACGTATAACGTATAACGTATAACGTATAACGTATAACGTATAACGTATAACTTATAACGTATAACGTATAACGTATAACGTATAACGTATAACGTATAACGTATAACGTATAACGTATAACGTATAACGTATAACGTATAACGTATAACGTATAACGTATAACGTATAACGTAAAACGTATAACGTATAACGTATAACGTATAACGTATAACGAATAACGTATAACGTATAACGTATAACGTATAACGTATAACGTATGACGTATAACGTATAACGTATAACGTATAACGTATAACGTATAACGTATAACGTATAACGTATAACGTATAACGTGTAACGTATAACGTATAACGTACATCGCATATCCGAGGACGTATACCGTATAACGTATAACGTATAACGTATAACGTATAACGTATAACGTATAACGTATAACGTATAACGTATAACGTATAACGTATAACGTATAACGTATAACGTATAACGTATAACGTATAACGTATAACGTATAACGTATAACGTATAACGTATAACGTATAACGTACATCGCATATCCTAGGACGTATACCGTATAACGTATAACGTATAACGTATAACGTATAACGTATAACGTATAACGTATAACGTATAACGTATAACGTATAACGTATAACGTATAACGTATAACGTATAACGTATAACGTATAACGAATAACGTATAACGTATAACGTATAACGTAAAACGTATAACGTATAACGTATAACGTATAACGTATAACGTATAACGTATAACGTATAACGTATAACGTATAACGTATAACGTATAACGTATAACGTATAACGTATAACCTATAACGTATAACGTATAACGTATAACGTATAACGTATAACGTATAACGAATAACGTATAACGTATAACGTATAACGTATAACGTATAACGTATGACGTATAACGTATAACGTATAACGTATAACGTATAACGTATAACGTATAACGTATAACGTATAACGTATAACGTATAACGTATAACGTATAACGTATAACGTATAACGTATAACGTATAACGTATAACGTATAACGTATAACGTATAACGTATAACGTATAACGTATAACGTATAACGTATAACGTATAACGTATAACGTATAACGTATAACGTATAACGTATAACGTATAACGTATAACGTATAACGTATAACGTATAACGTATAACGTATAACGTATAACGTATAACGTATAACGTATAACGTATAACGTATAACGTATAAAGTATAACGTATAACGTATAATGTATAACGTTTAACGTATAACGTACAACGCATAACGTATAACGTCTAACGTAAAACGTATAACGTATAACACATAACGTATAACGTATAACGTATAACGTATAACGTTTAACGTATAACGTAAAACGTATAACGTATAACGTATAACGTATAACGTATAACGTTTAACGTATAACGTACAACGCATAACGTATAACGTATAACGTAAAACGTATAACGTATAACACATAACGTATAACGTATAACGTATAACTTATAACGAATAACGCAAAACGTATATGTTATAACGTATAACGTGTAACGTAAAACGTATAACGTACAACGCATAACGTATAACGTATAACGCATAACGTACAACGTATAACGTAAAACGTATAACGTATAAAGCGTAACGTATAACGTATAACGTATAACGTATAACGCATATACTAGAACGTGTACAGTATAACGTATAATGTATAACGTATAACGAAAAACGTATAACGTATAACGTATAACGTATAACGTATAACGTATAACGTATAACGTATAACGTATAACGTATAACGTATAACGTATAACGTATAACGTATAACGTATAACGTATAACGTATAACGTATATCGTATAACGTATAACGTATAACGTATAACGTATAACGTATAACGTATAACGTATAACGTATAACGTATAACGTAATACGTATTACGTATAACGTATAACGTATAACATATAACGTATAACGTATAACGTATAACGTGAAACGTATAACGTATAACGTATAACGTATAACGTATAACGTATAACGTATAACGTATAACCTATAACGTATAACGTATAACGTATAACGTGTAACGTATAACATATAACGTACATCGCATATCCTAGGACGTATACCGTATAACGTATAACGTATAACGTATAACGTATAACGTATAACGTATGACGTATAACGTATAACGTATAACGTATAACGTATAACGTATAACGTATAACGTATAACGTATAACGTATAACGTATAACGTATATCGTATAACGTATAACGTATAACGTATAACGTATAACGTATAACGTATAACGTATAACGTATAACGTATAACGTAATACGTATTACGTATAACGTATAAAGTATAACGTATAACGTATAATGTATAACGTTTAACGTATAACGTGTAACGTATAACATATAACGTACATCGCATATCCTAGGACGTATACCGTATAACGTATAACGTATAACGTATAACGTATAACGTATAACGTATGACGTATAACGTATAACGTATAACGTATAACGTATAACGTATAACGTATAACGTATAACGTGTAACGTATAACATATAACGTACATCGCATATCCTAGGACGTATACCGTATAACGTATAACGTATAACGTATAACGTATAACGTATAACGTATGACGTATAACGTATAACGTATAACGTATAACGTATAACGTATAACGTATAACGTATAACGTATAACGTATAACGTATAACGTATATCGTATAACGTATAACATATAACGTATAACGTATAACGTATAACGTGAAACGTATAACGTATAACGTATAACGTATAACGTATAACGTATAACGTATAACGTATAACCTATAACGTATAACGTATAACGTATAACGTGTAACGTATAACATATAACGTACATCGCATATCCTAGGACGTATACCGTATAACGTATAACGTATAACGTATAACGTATAACGTATAACGTATGACGTATAACGTATAACGTATAACGTATAACGTATAACGTATAACGTATAACGTATAACGTATAACGTATAACGTATAACGTATAACGTATAACGTATAACGTATAACGTATAACGTACAACGCATATCCTAGGACGTATAACGTACAACGCATATCCTAGGACGTATACCGTATAACGTATAACGTATAGATTATAATGGATAACGTGTAACGTATAACGTATAACGTATAACGTATAACGTATAACGTATAACGTACAACGTATAAAGTATAACGTATAACGTATAACGTATAACGTATAACGTATAACGTATAACGTATAACGTATAACGTATAACGTATAACGTATAACGTATAACGTATAACGTATAACGTATAACGTATAACGTATAACGTATAACGTATAACGTATAACGTATAACGTATAACGTATAACGTATAACGTATAACGTATAACGTATAACGTATAACGTATAACGTATAACGTATAACGTATAACGTATAACGTATAACGTATAACGTATAACGTATAACGTATAACGTATAAAGTATAACGTATAACGTATAATGTATAACGTTTAACGTATAACGTACAACGCATAACGTATAACGTATAACGTAAAACGTATAACGTATAACACATAACGTATAACGTATAACGTATAACGTTTAACGTATAACGTAAAACGTATAACGTATAACGTATAACGTATAACGTATAACGTTTAACGTATAACGTACAACGCATAACGTATAACGTATAACGTAAAACGTATAACGTATAACACATAACGTATAACGTATAATGTATAACTTATAACGAATAACGCAAAACGTATATGTTATAACGTATAACGTGTAACGTAAAACGTATAACGTACAACGCATAACGTATAACGTATAACGCATAACGTACAACGTATAACGTAAAACGTATAACGTATAAAGCGTAACGTATAACGTATAACGTATAACGTATAACGCATATACTAGAACGTGTACAGTATAACGTATGACGTATAACGTATAACGTATAACGTATAACGTATAACGTATAACGTATAACGTATAACGTATAACGTATAACGTATAACGTATATCGTATAACGTATAACATATAACGTATAACGTATAACGTATAACGTAAAACGTATAACGTATAACGTATAACGTATAACGTATAACGTATAACGTATAACGTATAACCTATAACGTATAACGTATAACGTATAACGTGTAACGTATAACATATAACGTACATCGCATATCCTAGGACGTATACCGTATAACGTATAACGTATAACGTATAACGTATAACGTATAACGTATAACGTATGACGTATAACGTATAACTTATAACGTATAACGTATAACGTATAACGTATAACGTATAACGTGTAACGTATAACGTATAACGTATAACGTATAACGTATAACGTATAACGTACAACGCATATCCTAGGACGTATAACGTACAACGCATATCCTAGGACGTATACCGTATAACGTATAACGTATAGATTATAATGGATAACGTGTAACGTATAACGTATAACGTATAACGTATAACGTATAACGTATAACGTACAACGTATAAAGTATAACGTATAACGTATAACGTATAACGTATAACGTATAACGTATAACGTATAACGTATAACGTATAACGTATAACGTATAACGTATAACGTATAACGTATAACGTATAACGTATAACGTACAACGCATAACGTATAACGTATAACGTAAAACGTATAACGTATAACACATAACGTATAACGTATAATGTATAACTTATAACGAATAACGCAAAACGTATATGTTATAACGTATAACGTATAACGTATAACGTATAACGTATAAAGTATAACGTATAACGTATAATGTATAACGTTTAACGTATAACGTACAACGCATAACGTATAACGTATAACGTAAAACGTATAACGTATAACACATAACGTATAATGTATAACGTATAACGTTTAACGTATAACGTAAAACGTATAACGTATAACGTATAACGTATAACGTATACCGTATAACGTATAACGTATAACGTATAACGTATAACGTATAACGTATGACGTATAACGTATAACGTATAACGTATAACGTATAACGTATAACGTATAACGTATAACGTATAACGTATAACGTATAACGTATATCGTATAACGTATAACGTATAACGTATAACGTATAACGTATAACGTATAACGTATAACGTATAACGTACAACGCATATCCTAGGACGTATAACGTACAACGCATATCCTAGGACGTATACCGTATAACGTATAACGTATAGATTATAATGGATAACGTGTAACGTATAACGTATAACGTATAACGTATAACGTATAACGTATAACGTATAACGTATAACGTATAACGTATAACGTATAACGTATAACGTATAACGTATAACGTATAACGTATAACATATAACGTATGACGTATAACGTATAACGTATAACGTATAACGTATAACGTATAACGTATGACGTATAACGTATAACGTATAACGTATAACGTATAACGTATAACGTATAACGTATAACGTATAACGTATAACGTATAACGTATAACGTATAACGTATAACGTATAACGTATAACGTATAACGTATAACGTATAACGTATAACGTATAACGTATAACGTATAACGTATGACGTATAACGTATAACGTATAACGTATAACGTATAACGTATAACGTATAACGTATAACGTATAACGTATAACGTATAACGTATATCGTATAACGTATAACGTATAACGTATAACGTATAACGTATAACGTATAACGTATAACGTATAACGTATAACGTAATACGTATTACGTATAACGTATAACGTATAACATATAACGTATAACGTATAACGTATAACGTGAAACGTATAACGTATAACGTATAACGTATAACGTATAACGTATAACGTATAACGTATAACCTATAACGTATAACGTATAACGTATAACGTGTAACGTATAACATATAACGTACATCGCATATCCTAGGACGTATACCGTATAACGTATAACGTATAACGTATAACGTATAACGTATAACGTATGACGTATAACGTATGACGTATAACGTATAACGTATAACGTATAACGTATAACGTATAACGTATAACGTATAACGTATAACGTATAACGTATAACGTATAACGTATAACGTATAACGTATAACGTATAACGTATAACGTATAACGTATAACGTATAACGAATAACGTATAACGTATAACGTATAACGTATAACGTATAACGTATAACGTATAACGTATAACGTGTAACGTATAACGTATAACGTACATCGCATATCCTAGGACGTATACCGTATTACGTATAACGTATAACGTATAACGTATAACGTATAACGTATAACGTATAACGTATAACGTATAACGTATAACGTATAACGTATAACGTATAACGTATAACGTATAACGTATAACGTATAACGTATAACGTATAACGTATAACGTATAACGTATAACGTATAACGTATAACGTATAACGTATAACGTATAACGTACAACGCATAGCCTAGGACGTACACCGTATAACGTATAACGTATAACGTACATCGCATATCCTAGGACGTATACCGTATAACGTATAACGTATATAGTATAACGTATAACGTATAACGTATAACGTATAACGTATAACGTATAACGTATAACGTATAACGTATGACGTATAACGTATAACGTATAACGTATAACGTGTAACGTATAACGTATAACGTACATCGCATATCCTAGGACGTATACCGTATAACGTACAACGTATAACGAATAACGTATAACGTATAACGTATAACGTACAACGCATAGCCTAGGACGTACACCGTATAACGTATAACGTATAACGTACATCGCATATCCTAGGACGTATACCGTATAACGTATAACGTATATAGTATAACGTATAACGTATAACGTATAACGTATAACGTATAACGTATAACGTATAACGTATAACGTATAACGTATAACGTATAACGTATAACGTATAACGTATATCGTATAACGTATAACGTATAACGTATAACGTATAACGTATAACGTATAACGTATAACGTATAACGTATAACGTATAACGTAAAACGTATAACGTATAACGTATAACGTATAACGTACATCGCATATCCTAGGACGTATACCGTATAACGTATAACGTATAACGTATAACGAATAACGTATAACGTATAACGTATAACGTATAACGTATAACGTATAACGTATAACGTATAACGTATAACGTATAACGTATAACGTATAACGTATAACGTATAACGTATAACGTATAACGTATAACGTATAACGTATAACGTATAACGTATAACGTATAACGTATAACGTATAACGTATAACGTATAACGTATAACGTATAACGTATAACGTATAACGTATAACGTATAACGTATAACGTATAACGTATAACGTATAACGTATAACGTATAACGTATAACGTATAACGTACAACGCATATCCTAGGACGTATACCGTATAACGTATAACGTATAGAGTATAATGGATAACGTGTAACGTATAACGTATAACGTATAACGTATAACGTACATCGCATATCCTAGGACGTATACCGTATAACGTATAACGTATAGAGTATAATGGATAACGTGTAACGTATAACCTATAACGTATAACGTATAACGTATAACGTATAACGTATAACGTATAACGTATAACGTACATCGCATATCCTAGGACGTATACCGTATAACGTATAACGTATAACGTATAACGAAAAACGTATAACGTATAACGTATAACGTATAACGTATAACGTATAACGTATAACGTATAACGTATAACGTACAACGTATAAAGTATAACGTATAACGTATAACGTATAATGTATAACGTATAACGTATAACGTATAACGTATAACGTATAACGTATAACGTAATACGTATTACGTATAACGTATAACGTATAACATATAACGTATAACGTATAACGTAAAACGTGAAACGTATAACGTATAACGTATAACGTATAACGTGTAACGTATAACGTATAACGTATAACGTATAACGTATAACGTATAACGTATAACGTGTAACGTATAACATATAACGTACATCGCATATCCTAGGACGTATACCGTATAACGTATAACGTATAACGTAAAACGTATAACGTATAACGTATGACGTATAACGTATAACGTATAACGTATAACGTATAACGTATAACGTATAACGTATAACGTATAACGTATAACGTACAACGTATAAAGTATAACGTGTAACGTATAACGTATAATGTATAACGTATAACGTATAACGTATAACGTATAACGTATAACGTATAACGTATAACGTATAACGTATAACGTATAACGTATAACGTATAACGTATAACGTATAACGTATAACGTGTAACGTATAACGTATAACGTATAACGTATAACGTATAACGTATAACGTATAACGTATAACGTATAATGTATAACGTATAACGTATAACGTATAACGTACAACGCATAGCCTAGGACGTACACCGTATAACGTATAACGTATAACGTACATCGCATATCCTAGGACGTATACCGTATAACGTATAACGTATATCGTATAACGTATAACGTATAACGTATAACGTATAACGTATAACGTATAACATATAACGTATAACGCATAACGTATAACGTATAACGTATAACGTATAACGTATAACGTATAAGGTATAACGTATAACGTATAACGTATAACGTATAACGTATAACGTATAACGTATAACGTATAATGTATAACGTTTAACGTATAACGTACAACGCATAACGTATAACGTATAACGTAAAACGTATAACGTATAACACATAACGTATAACGTATAACGTATAACTTTTAACGAATAACGTAAAACGTATATGGTATAACGTATAACGTGTAACGTATAACGTATAACGTACAACGTATAACGTAAAACGTATAACGTATAACGCGTAACGTATAACGTATAACGTATAACGAATAACGTATAACGTATAACGTATAACGTATAACGTATAACGTATGACGTATAACGTATAACGTATAACGTATAACGTATAACGTATAACGTATAACGTATAACGTATAACGTATAACGTATAACGTATAACGTATAACGTACATCGCATACCCTAGGATGTATACCGTATAACGTATAACGTGTAACGTATAACGTATAACGTATAACGTATAACGTATAACGTATAACGTTTAACGTATAACGCACAACGCATAACGTATAACGTATAACGTAAAACGTATAACGTATAACGTATAACGAAAAACGTATAACGTATAACGTATAACGTATAACGTATAACGTATAACGTATAACGTATAACGTATAACGTATAACGTATAACGTATAACGTATAACCTATAACGTATAACGTATATCGTATAACGTATAACGTATAACGTATAACGTATAACGTATAACGTATAACGTATAACGTATAACGTATAACGTATAACGTATAACGTATAACGTATAACGTATAACGTATAACGTATAACGTATAACGTATAACGTATAACGTATAACGTACATCGCATATCCTAGGACGTATACCGTATAACGTATAACGTATAACGTATAACGTATAACGTATATCGTATAACGTATAACGTATAACGTATAACGTATAACGTGTAACGTATAACGTATAACGTATAACGTATAACGTATAACGTATAACGTATAACGTATAACGTATAACGTATAACGTATAACGTATAACGTATAACGTACATCGCATATCCTAGGACGTATACCGTATAACGTATAACGTATGACGTATAACGTATAACGTACATCGCATATCCTAGGACGTATACCGTATAACGTATAACGTATAACGTAATACGTATTACGTATAACGTATAACGTATAACATATAACGTATAACGTATAACGTATAACGTGTAACGTATAACGTATAACGTATAACGTATAACGTATAACGTATAACGTATAACGTATAACGTATAACGTATAACGTATAACGTATAACGTATAACGTATAACGTATAAGGTATAACGTATAACGTATAGCGTATACGTATAACGTATAACGTATAACGTATAACGTATAACGTATAACGTATAACGTATAACGTATAACGTATAACGTATAACGTATAACGTATAACGTATAACGTATAACGTATAACGTATAACGTATAACGTATGACGTATAACGTATAACGTATAACGTATAACGTATAACGTATAACGTATGACGTAGATCGGTATAATCTATAACGTATAACGTATAACGTATAACGTAACGTATAACGTATAACGTATAACGTATAACGTATAACGTATAACGTATAACGTATAACGTATAACGTATAACGTATAACGTATAACGTATAACGTATAACGTATAACGTATAACGTATAACGTATAACGTATGACGTATAACGTATAACGTATAACGTATAACGTATAACGTATAACGTATAACGTATAACGTATAACGTATAACGTATAACGTATATCGTATAACGTATAACGTATAACGTATAACGTATAACGTATAACGTATAACGTATAACGTATAACGTATAACGTAATACGTATTACGTATAACGTATAACGTATAACATATAACGTATAACGTATAACGTATAACGTGAAACGTCTAACGTATAACGTATAACGTATAACGTATAACGTATAACGTATAACGTATAACCTATAACGTATAACGTATAACGTATAACGTGTAACGTATAACATATAACGTACATCGCATATCCTAGGACGTATACCGTATAACGTATAACGTATAACGTATAACGTATAACGTATAACGTATAACGTATGACGTATAACGTATAACGTATAACGTATAACGTATAACGTATAACGTATAACGTATAACGTATAACGTATAACGTATAACGTATAACGTATAACGTATAACGTATAACGTATAACGTATAACGTATAACGTATAACGTATAACGTATAACGAATAACGTATAACGTATAACGTATAACGTATAACGTATAACGTATAACGTATAACGTATAACGTGTAACGTATAACGTATAACGTACATCGCATATCTAGGACGTATACCGTATAACGTATAACGTATAACGTATAACGTATAACGTATAACGTATAACGTATAACGTATAACGTATAACGTATAACGTATAACGTATAACGTATAACGTATAACGTATAACGTATAACGTATAACGTATAACGTATAACGTATAACGTATAACGTATAACGTATAACGTATAACGTATAACGTATAACGTATAACGTACAACGCATAGCCTAGGACGTACACCGTATAACGTATAACGTATAACGTACATCGCATATCCTAGGACGTATACCGTATAACGTATAACGTATATAGTATAACGTATAACGTATAACGTATAACGTATAACGTATAACGTATAACGTATAACGTATAACGTATGACGTATAACGTATAACGTATAACGTATAACGTGTAACGTATAACGTATAACGTACATCGCATATCCTAGGACGTATACCGTATAACGTACAACGTATAACGAATAACGTATAACGTATAACGTATAACGTACAACGCATAGCCTAGGACGTACACCGTATAACGTATAACGTATAACGTACATCGCATATCCTAGGACGTATACCGTATAACGTATAACGTATATAGTATAACGTATAACGTATAACGTATAACGTATAACGTAAAACGTATAACGTATAACGTATAACGTATAACGTACATCGCATATCCTAGGACGTATACCGTATAACGTATAACGTATAACGTATAACGAATAACGTATAACGTATAACGTATAACGTATAACGTATAACGTATAACGTATAACGTATAACGTATAACGTATAACGTATAACGTATAACGTATAACGTATAACGTATAACGTATAACGTATAACGTATAACGTATAACGTATAACGTATAACGTATAACGTATAACGTATAACGTATAACGTATAACGTATAACGTATAACGTATAACGTATAACGTATAACGTATAACGTATAACGTATAACGTATAACGTATAACGTATAACGTATAACGTATAACGTATAACGTACAACGCATATCCTAGGACGTATACCGTATAACGTATAACGTATAGAGTATAATGGATAACGTGTAACGTATAACGTATAACGTATAACGTATAACGTACATCGCATATCCTAGGACGTATACCGTATAACGTATAACGTATAGAGTATAATGGATAACGTGTAACGTATAACCTATAACGTATAACGTATAACGTATAACGTATAACGTATAACGTATAACGTATAACGTACATCGCATATCCTAGGACGTATACCGTATAACGTATAACGTATAACGTATAACGAAAAACGTATAACGTATAACGTATAACGTATAACGTATAACGTATAACGTATAACGTATAACGTATAACGTACAACGTATAAAGTATAACGTATAACGTATAACGTATAATGTATAACGTATAACGTATAACGTATAACGTATAACGTATAACGTATAACGTAATACGTATTACGTATAACGTATAACGTATAACATATAACGTATAACGTATAACGTATAACGTGAAACGTATAACGTATAACGTATAACGTATAACGTGTAACGTATAACGTATAACGTATAACGTATAACGTATAACGTATAACGTATAACGTGTAACGTATAACATATAACGTACATCGCATATCCACGTATACCGTATAACGTATAACGTATAACGTAAAACGTATAACGTATAACGTATGACGTATAACGTATAACGTATAACGTATAACGTATAACGTATAACGTATAACGTATAACGTATAACGTATAACGTACAACGTATAAAGTATAACGTGTAACGTATAACGTATAATGTATAACGTATAACGTATAACGTATAACGTATAACGTATAACGTATAACGTATAACGTATAACGTATAACGTATAACGTATAACGTATAACGTATAACGTATAACGTATAACGTGTAACGTATAACGTATAACGTATAACGTATAACGTATAACGTATAACGTATAACGTATAACGTATAATGTATAACGTATAACGTATAACGTATAACGTACAACGCATAGCCTAGGACGTACACCGTATAACGTATAACGTATAACGTACATCGCATATCCTAGGACGTATACCGTATAACGTATAACGTATATCGTATAACGTATAACGTATAACGTATAACGTATAACGTATAACGTATAACATATAACGTATAACGCATAACGTATAACGTATAACGTATAACGTATAACGTATAACGTATAAGGTATAACGTATAACGTATAACGTATAACGTATAACGTATAACGTATAACGTATAATGTATAACGTTTAACGTATAACGTACAACGCATAACGTATAACGTATAACGTAAAACGTATAACGTATAACACATAACGTATAACGTATAACGTATAACTTTTAACGAATAACGTAAAACGTATATGGTATAACGTATAACGTGTAACGTATAACGTATAACGTACAACGTATAACGTAAAACGTATAACGTATAACGCGTAACGTATAACGTATAACGTATAACGAATAACGTATAACGTATAACGTATAACGTATAACGTATAACGTATGACGTATAACGTATAACGTATAACGTATAACGTATAACGTATAACGTATAACGTATAACGTATAACGTATAACGTATAACGTACATCGCATACCCTAGGATGTATACCGTATAACGTATAACGTGTAACGTATAACGTATAACGTATAACGTATAACGTATAACGTATAACGTTTAACGTATAACGCACAACGCATAACGTATAACGTATAACGTAAAACGTATAACGTATAACGTATAACGAAAAACGTATAACGTATAACGTATAACGTATAACGTATAACGTATAACGTATAACGTATAACGTATAACGTATAACGTATAACGTATAACGTATAACCTATAACGTATAACGTATATCGTATAACGTATAACGTATAACGTATAACGTATAACGTATAACGTATAACGTATAACGTATAACGTATAACGTATAACGTATAACGTATAACGTATAACGTATAACGTATAACGTATAACGTATAACGTATAACGTATAACGTATAACGTACATCGCATATCCTAGGACGTATACCGTATAACGTATAACGTATAACGTATAACGTATAACGTATATCGTATAACGTATAACGTATAACGTATAACGTATAACGTGTAACGTATAACGTATAACGTATAACGTATAACGTATAACGTATAACGTATAACGTATAACGTATAACGTATAACGTATAACGTATAACGTATAACGTACATCGCATATCCTAGGACGTATACCGTATAACGTATAACGTATGACGTATAACGTATAACGTACATCGCATATCCTAGGACGTATACCGTATAACGTATAACGTATAACGTAATACGTATTACGTATAACGTATAACGTATAACATATAACGTATAACGTATAACGTATAACGTGTAACGTATAACGTATAACGTATAACGTATAACGTATAACGTATAACGTATAACGTATAACGTATAACGTATAACGTATAACGTATAACGTATAACGTATAACGTATAAGGTATAACGTATAACGTATAGCGTATAACGTATAACGTATAACGTATAACGTATAACGTATAACGTATAACGTATAACGTATAACGTATAACGTATAACGTATAACGTATAACGTATAACGTATAACGTATAACGTATAACGTATAACGTATAACGTATAACGTATAACGTATAACGTATAACGTATAACGTATAACGTATAACGTATAACGTATAACGTATAACGTATAACGTGTAACGTATAACGTATAACGTATAACGTATAACGTATAACGTATAACGTATAACGTATAACGTATAACGTATAACGTATAACGTATAACGTATAACGTACATCGCATATCCTAGGACGTATACCGTATAACGTATAACGTATGACGTATAACGTATAACGTACATCGCATATCCTAGGACGTATACCGTATAACGTATAACGTATAACGTAATACGTATTACGTATAACGTATAACGTATAACATATAACGTATAACGTATAACGTATAACGTGTAACGTATAACGTATAACGTATAACGTATAACGTATAACGTATAACGTATAACGTATAACGTATAACGTATAACGTACATCGCATATCCTAGGACGTATACCGTATAACGTATAACGTATAACGTAATACGTATTACGTATAACGTATAACGTATAACATATAACGTATAACGTATAACGTATAACGTGTAACGTATAACGTATAACGTATAACGTATAACGTATAACGTATAACGTATAACGTATAACGTATAACGTATAACGTATAACGTATAACGTATAACGTATAACGTATAACGTATAACGTATAACGTATAACGTATAACGTATAACGTATAACGTATAACGTACATCGCATATCCTAGGACGTATACCGTATAACGTATAACGTATAACGTATAACGTATAACGTATATCGTATAACGTATAACGTATAACGTATAACGTATAACGTATAACGTATAACGTATAACGTATGACGTATAACGTATAACGTATAACGTATAACGTGTAACGTATAACGTATAACGTACATCGCATATCCTAGGACGTATACCGTATAACGTACAACGTATAACGAATAACGTATAACGTATAACGTATAACGTACAACGCATAGCCTAGGACGTACACCGTATAACGTATAACGTATAACGTACATCGCATATCCTAGGACGTATACCGTATAACGTATAACGTATATAGTATAACGTATAACGTATAACGTATAACGTATAACGTATAACGTATAACGTATAACGTATAACGTATAACGTATAACGTATAACGTATAACGTATAACGTATAACGTATATCGTATAACGTATAACGTATAACGTATAACGTATAACGTATAACGTATAACGTATAACGTATAACGTATAACGTATAACGTAAAACGTATAACGTATAACGTATAACGTATAACGTACATCGCATATCCTAGGACGTATACCGTATAACGTATAACGTATAACGTATAACGAATAACGTATAACGTATAACGTATAACGTATAACGTATAACGTATAACGTATAACGTATAACGTATAACGTATAACGTATAACGTATAACGTATAACGTATAACGTATAACGTATAACGTATAACGTATAACGTATAACGTATAACGTATAACGTATAACGTATAACGTATAACGTATAACGTATAACGTATAACGTATAACGTATAACGTATAACGTATAACGTATAACGTATAACGTATAACGTATAACGTATAACGTATAACGTACAACGCATATCCTAGGACGTATACCGTATAACGTATAACGTATAGAGTATAATGGATAACGTGTAACGTATAACGTATAACGTATAACGTATAACGTACATCGCATATCCTAGGACGTATACCGTATAACGTATAACGTATAGAGTATAATGGATAACGTGTAACGTATAACCTATAACGTATAACGTATAACGTATAACGTATAACGTATAACGTATAACGTATAACGTACATCGCATATCCTAGGACGTATACCGTATAACGTATAACGTATAACGTATAACGAAAAACGTATAACGTATAACGTATAACGTATAACGTATAACGTATAACGTATAACGTATAACGTATAACGTACAACGTATAAAGTATAACGTATAACGTATAACGTATAATGTATAACGTATAACGTATAACGTATAACGTATAACGTATAACGTAATACGTATTACGTATAACGTATAACGTATAACATATAACGTATAACGTATAACGTATAACGTGAAACGTATAACGTATAACGTATAACGTATAACGTGTAACGTATAACGTATAACGTATAACGTATAACGTATAACGTATAACGTATAACGTGTAACGTATAACATATAACGTACATCGCATATCCTAGGACGTATACCGTATAACGTATAACGTATAACGTAAAACGTATAACGTATAACGTATGACGTATAACGTATAACGTATAACGTATAACGTATAACGTATAACGTATAACGTATAACGTATAACGTATAACGTACAACGTATAAAGTATAACGTGTAACGTATAACGTATAATGTATAACGTATAACGTATAACGTATAACGTATAACGTATAACGTATAACGTATAACGTATAACGTATAACGTATAACGTATAACGTATAACGTATAACGTATAACGTATAACGTGTAACGTATAACGTATAACGTATAACGTATAACGTATAACGTATAACGTATAACGTATAACGTATAATGTATAACGTATAACGTATAACGTATAACGTACAACGCATAGCCTAGGACGTACACCGTATAACGTATAACGTATAACGTACATCGCATATCCTAGGACGTATACCGTATAACGTATAACGTATATCGTATAACGTATAACGTATAACGTATAACGTATAACGTATAACGTATAACATATAACGTATAACGCATAACGTATAACGTATAACGTATAACGTATAACGTATAACGTATAAGGTATAACGTATAACGTATAACGTATAACGTATAACGTATAACGTATAACGTATAACGTATAATGTATAACGTTTAACGTATAACGTACAACGCATAACGTATAACGTATAACGTAAAACGTATAACGTATAACACATAACGTATAACGTATAACGTATAACTTTTAACGAATAACGTAAAACGTATATGGTATAACGTATAACGTGTAACGTATAACGTATAACGTACAACGTATAACGTAAAACGTATAACGTATAACGCGTAACGTATAACGTATAACGTATAACGAATAACGTATAACGTATAACGTATAACGTATAACGTATAACGTATGACGTATAACGTATAACGTATAACGTATAACGTATAACGTATAACGTATAACGTATAACGTATAACGTATAACGTATAACGTACATCGCATACCCTAGGATGTATACCGTATAACGTATAACGTGTAACGTATAACGTATAACGTATAACGTATAACGTATAACGTATAACGTTTAACGTATAACGCACAACGCATAACGTATAACGTATAACGTAAAACGTATAACGTATAACGTATAACGAAAAACGTATAACGTATAACGTATAACGTATAACGTATAACGTATAACGTATAACGTATAACGTATAACGTATAACGTATAACGTATAACGTATAACCTATAACGTATAACGTATATCGTATAACGTATAACGTATAACGTATAACGTATAACGTATAACGTATAACGTATAACGTATAACGTATAACGTATAACGTATAACGTATAACGTATAACGTATAACGTATAACGTATAACGTATAACGTATAACGTATAACGTATAACGTACATCGCATATCCTAGGACGTATACCGTATAACGTATAACGTATAACGTATAACGTATAACGTATATCGTATAACGTATAACGTATAACGTATAACGTATAACGTGTAACGTATAACGTATAACGTATAACGTATAACGTATAACGTATAACGTATAACGTATAACGTATAAGGTATAACGTATAACGTATAACGTATAACGTATAACGTATAACGTATAACGTATAACGTATAATGTATAACGTTTAACGTATAACGTACAACGCATAACGTATAACGTATAACGTAAAACGTATAACGTATAACACATAACGTATAACGTATAACGTATAACTTTTAACGAATAACGTAAAACGTATATGGTATAACGTATAACGTGTAACGTATAACGTATAACGTACAACGTATAACGTAAAACGTATAACGTATAACGCGTAACGTATAACGTATAACGTATAACGAATAACGTATAACGTATAACGTATAACGTATAACGTATAACGTATGACGTATAACGTATAACGTATAACGTATAACGTATAACGTATAACGTATAACGTATAACGTATAACGTATAACGTATAACGTACATCGCATACCCTAGGATGTATACCGTATAACGTATAACGTGTAACGTATAACGTATAACGTATAACGTATAACGTATAACGTATAACGTTTAACGTATAACGCACAACGCATAACGTATAACGTATAACGTAAAACGTATAACGTATAACGTATAACGAAAAACGTATAACGTATAACGTATAACGTATAACGTATAACGTATAACGTATAACGTATAACGTATAACGTATAACGTATAACGTATAACGTATAACCTATAACGTATAACGTATATCGTATAACGTATAACGTATAACGTATAACGTATAACGTATAACGTATAACGTATAACGTATAACGTATAACGTATAACGTATAACGTATAACGTATAACGTATAACGTATAACGTATAACGTATAACGTATAACGTATAACGTATAACGTATAACGTACATCGCATATCCTAGGACGTATACCGTATAACGTATAACGTATAACGTATAACGTATAACGTATATCGTATAACGTATAACGTATAACGTATAACGTATAACGTGTAACGTATAACGTATAACGTATAACGTATAACGTATAACGTATAACGTATAACGTATAACGTATAACGTATAACGTATAACGTATAACGTATAACGTACATCGCATATCCTAGGACGTATACCGTATAACGTATAACGTATGACGTATAACGTATAACGTACATCGCATATCCTAGGACGTATACCGTATAACGTATAACGTATAACGTAATACGTATTACGTATAACGTATAACGTATAACGTATAACGTGTAACGTATAACGTATAACGTATAACGTATAACGTATAACGTATAACGTATAACGTATAACGTATAACGTATAACGTATAACGTATAACGTATAACGTATAACGTATAACGTATAAGGTATAACGTATAACGTATAGCGTATAACGTATAACGTATAACGTATAACGTATAACGTATAACGTATAACGTATAACGTATAACGTATAACGTATAACGTATAACGTATAACGTATAACGTATAACGTATAACGTATAACGTATAACGTATAACGTATAACGTATAACGTATAACGTATAACGTATAACGTATAACGTATAACGTATAACGTATAACGTATAACGTATAACGTATAACGTATAACGTATAACGTGTAACGTATAACGTATAACGTATAACGTATAACGTATAACGTATAACGTATAACGTATAACGTATAACGTATAACGTATAACGTATAACGTATAACGTACATCGCATATCCTAGGACGTATACCGTATAACGTATAACGTATGACGTATAACGTATAACGTACATCGCATATCCTAGGACGTATACCGTATAACGTATAACGTATAACGTAATACGTATTACGTATAACGTATAACGTATAACATATAACGTATAACGTATAACGTATAACGTGTAACGTATAACGTATAACGTATAACGTATAACGTATAACGTATAACGTATAACGTATAACGTATAACGTATAACGTATAACGTATAACGTATAACGTATAACGTATAACGTATAACGTATAACGTATAACGTATAACGTATAACGTATAACGTATAACGTACATCGCATATCCTAGGACGTATACCGTATAACGTATAACGTATAACGTATAACGTATAACGTATATCGTATAACGTATAACGTATAACGTATAACGTATAACGTGTAACGTATAACGTATAACGTATAACGTATAACGTATAACGTATAACGTATAACGTATAACGTATAACGTATAACGTATAACGTATAACGTATAACGTACATCGCATACCCTAGGATGTATACCGTATAACGTATAACGTATAACGTATAACGTATAACGTATAACGTATAACGTATAACGTATAACGTATAACGTATAACGTATAAGGTATAACGTATAACGTATAGCGTATAACGTATAACGTATAACGTATAACGTATAACGTATAACGTATAACGTATAACGTATAACGTATAACGTATAACGTATAACGTATAACGTATAACGTATAACGTATAACGTATAACGTATAACGTATAACGTATAACGTATAACGTATAACGTATAACGTATAACGTATAACGTATAACGTATAACGTATAACGTATAACGTATAACGTATAACGTATAACGTATAACGTGTAACGTATAACGTATAACGTATAACGTATAACGTATAACGTATAACGTATAACGTATAACGTATAACGTATAACGTATAACGTATAACGTATAACGTACATCGCATATCCTAGGACGTATACCGTATAACGTATAACGTATGACGTATAACGTATAACGTACATCGCATATCCTAGGACGTATACCGTATAACGTATAACGTATAACGTAATACGTATTACGTATAACGTATAACGTATAACATATAACGTATAACGTATAACGTATAACGTGTAACGTATAACGTATAACGTATAACGTATAACGTATAACGTATAACGTATAACGTATAACGTATAACGTATAACGTATAACGTATAACGTATAACGTATAACGTATAACGTATAACGTATAACGTATAACGTATAACGTATAACGTATAACGTATAACGTACATCGCATATCCTAGGACGTATACCGTATAACGTATAACGTATAACGTATAACGTATAACGTATATCGTATAACGTATAACGTATAACGTATAACGTATAACGTGTAACGTATAACGTATAACGTATAACGTATAACGTATAACGTATAACGTATAACGTATAACGTATAACGTATAACGTATAACGTATAACGTATAACGTACATCGCATACCCTAGGATGTATACCGTATAACGTATAACGTGTAACGTATAACGTATAACGTATAACGTATAACGTATAACGTATAACGTTTAACGTATAACGCACAACGCATAACGTATAACGTATAACGTAAAACGTATAACGTATAACGTATAACGAAAAACGTATAACGTATAACGTATAACGTATAACGTATAACGTATAACGTATAACGTATAACGTATAACGTATAACGTATAACGTATAACGTATAACCTATAACGTATAACGTATATCGTATAACGTATAACGTATAACGTATAACGTATAACGTATAACGTATAACGTATAACGTATAACGTATAACGTATAACGTATAACGTATAACGTATAACGTATAACGTATAACGTATAACGTATAACGTATAACGTATAACGTATAACGTACATCGCATATCCTAGGACGTATACCGTATAACGTATAACGTATAACGTATAACGTATAACGTATATCGTATAACGTATAACGTATAACGTATAACGTATAACGTGTAACGTATAACGTATAACGTATAACGTATAACGTATAACGTATAACGTATAACGTATAACGTATAACGTATAACGTATAACGTATAACGTATAACGTATAACGTATAACGTATAACGTACATCGCATATCCTAGGACGTATACCGTATAACGTATAACGTATGACGTATAACGTATAACGTACATCGCATATCCTAGGACGTATACCGTATAACGTATAACGTATAACGTAATACGTATTACGTATAACGTATAACGTATAACATATAACGTATAACGTATAACGTATAACGTGTAACGTATAACGTATAACGTATAACGTATAACGTATAACGTATAACGTATAACGTATAACGTATAACGTATAACGTATAACGTATAACGTATAACGTATACCGTATAACGTATAACGTATAACGTATAACGCATATACTAGAACGTGTACAGTATAACGTATAATGTATAACGTATAACGAAAAACGTATAACGTATAACGTATAACGTATAACGTATAACGTATAACGTATAACGTATAACGTATAACGTATAACGTATAACGTATAACGTATAACGTATAACGTATAACGTATAACGTATAACGTATAACGTATAACGTATAACGTATAACGTATAACGTATAACGTATAACGTATAACGTATAACGTATAACGTATAACGTATAACGTAATACGTATTACGTATAACGTATAACGTATAACATATAACGTATAACGTATAACGTATAACGTGAAACGTATAACGTATAACGTAAAACGTATAACGTATAACGTATAACGTATAACGTATAACGTATAACGTATAACGTATAACGTATAACGTGTAACGTATAACATATAACGTACATCGCATATCCTAGGACGTATACCGTATAACGTATAACGTATAACGTATAACGTATAACGTATAACGTATGACGTATAACGTATAACGTATAACGTATAACGTATAACGTATAACGTATAACGTATAACGTATAACGTATAACGTATAACGTATAACGTATAACGTATAACGTATAACGTATAACGTATAACGTATAACGTATAACGTACATCGCACACCCTAGGACGTATACCGTATAACGTATAACGTATAACGTATAACATATAACGTATAACGCATAACGTATAACGTATAACGTATAACGTATAACGTATAACGTATAAGGTATAACGTATAACGTATAACGTATAACGTATAACGTATAACGTATAACGTATAACGTATAATGTATAACGTTTAACGTATAACGTACAACGCATAACGTATAACGTATAACGTAAAACGTATAACGTATAACACATAACGAATAACGTAAAACGTATATGGTATAACGTATAACGTGTAACGTATAACGTATAACGTACAACGTATAACGTAAAACGTATAACGTATAACGCGTAACGTATAACGTATAACGTATAACGAATAACGTATAACGTATAACGTATAACGTATAACGTATAACGTATGACGTATAACGTATAACGTATAACGTATAACGTATAACGTATAACGTATAACGTATAACGTATAACGTATAACGTATAACGTACATCGCATACCCTAGGACGTATACCGTATAACGTATAACGTGTAACGTATAACGTATAACGTGTAACGTATAACGTATAACGTATAACGTATAACGTATAACGTATAACGTTTAACGTATAACGCACAACGCATAACGTATAACGTATAACGTAAAACGTATAACGTATAACGTATAACGAAAAACGTATAACGTATAACGTATAACGTATAACGTATAACGTATAACGTATAACGTATAACGTATAACGTATAACGTATAACGTATAACGTATAACGTATAACCTATAACGTATAACGTATATCGTATAACGTATAACGTATAACGTATAACGTATAACGTATAACGTATAACGTATAACGTATAACGTATAACGTATAACGTATAACGTATAACGTATAACGTATAACGTATAACGTATAACGTATAACGTACATCGCATATCCTAGGACGTATACCGTATAACGTATAACGTATAACGTATAACGTATAACGTATAACGTATATCGTATAACGTATAACGTATAACGTATAACGTATAACGTGTAACGTATAACGTATAACGTATAACGTATAACGTATAACGTATAACGTATAACGTATAACGTATAACGTATAACGTATAACGTATAACGTACATCGCATATCCTAGGACGTATACCGTATAACGTATAACGTATGACGTATAACGTATAACGTACATCGCATATCCTAGGACGTATACCGTATAACGTATAACGTATAACGTATAACGTATAACGTACATCGCATACCCTAGGACGTATACCGTATAACGTATGACGTGTAACGTATAACGTATAACGTATAACGTATAACGTATAACGTATAACGTATAACGTATAACGTATAACGTATAACGTATAACGTATAACGTATAACGTATAACGTATAACGTATAACGTTTAATGTATAACGTACAACGCATAACGTATAACGTATAACGTAAAACGTATAACGTATAACACATAACGTATAACGTATAACGTATAACTTATAAAGAATAACGCAAAACGTATTTGGTATAACGTATAACGTGTAACGTAAAACGTATAACGTACAACGCATAACGTATAACGTATAACGCATAACGTACAATGTATAACGTAAAACGTATAACGTATAACGCGTAACGTATAACGTATAACGTATAACGTATAACGCATATACTAGAACGTGTACAGTATAACGTATAATGTATAACGTATAACGAAAAACGTATAACGTATAACGTACAACGTATAACGTATAACGTATAACGTATAACGTATAACGTATAACGTATAACGTATAACGTATAACGTATAACGTATAACGTATAACGTATAACGTATAACGTATAACGTATATCGTATAACGTATAACGTATAACGTATAACGTATAACGTATAACGTATAACGTATAACGTATAACGTATAACGTATAACGTATAACGTATAACGTATAACGTATAACGTATAACGTATAACGTATAGCGTATAACGTATAACGTATAACGTATATCGTATAACGTATAACGTATAACGTATAACGTATAACGTATAACGTATAACGTATAACGTATAACGTATAACGTATAACGTATAACGTATAACGTATAACGTATAACGTATAACGTATAACGTATAACGTATAACGTACAACGTATAACGTACAACGTATAACGTACAACGTATAACGTATAACGTATAACGTATAACGTATAACGTATAACGTATAACGTATAACGTATAACGTATAACGTATAACGTATAACGTATAACGTATAACGTATAACGTATAACGTATACCGTATAACGTATAACTTATAACGAATAACGTATAACGTATAACGTATAACGTACATCTCATATCCTAGGACGTATACGGTATAACGTATAACGTATATCGTATTACGTATAACGTATAACGTATAACTTATAACGTACAACGTATAACGTATAACGTATAACGTATAACGTATAACGTATACCGTATAACGTATAACGTATAACGTATAACGTATAACGTATAACGTATAACGTATAACGTATAACGTATAACGTATGACGTATAATGTATAACGTTTAACGTATAACGTACAACGCATAACGTATAACGTATAACGTAAAACGTATAACGTATAACACATAACGTATAACGTATAACGTATAACTTATAACGAATAACGTATAACGTATAACGTATAACGTACATCTCATATCCTAGGACGTATACGGTATAACGTATAACGTATATCGTATTACGTATAACGTATAACGTATAACTTATAACGTATAACGTGTAACGTATAACGTATAACGTATAACGTATAACGTATGACGTATAACGTATAACGTATAACGTATAACGTATAGCGTAATACGTATTACGTATAACGTATAACGTATAACATATAACGTATAACGTATAACGTATAACGTGTAACGTATAACGTATAACGTATAACGTATAACGTATAACGTATAACGTATAACGTATAACGTATAACGTATAACGTGTAACCTATAACGTATAACGTATAACGTGTAACGTATAGCGTATAACGTATAACGTATAACGTATAACGTATAACGTATAACGTATAACGTATAACGTATAACGTATAACGTATAACGTATAACGTATAACGTATGACGTATAACGTATAACGTATAACGTATAACGTATAGCGTAATACGTATTACGTATAACGTATAACGTATAACATATAACGTATAACGTATAACGTATAACGTGTAACGTATAACGTATAACGTATAACGTATAACGTATAACGTATAACGTATAACGTATAACGTATAACGTATAACGTGTAACCTATAACGTATAACGTATAACGTGTAACGTATAGCGTATAACGTATAACGTATAACGTATAACGTATAACGTATAACGTATAACGTATAACGTATAACGTATAACGTATAACGTATAACGTATAACGTACAACGTATAACGTATAACGTATAACGTATAACGTATAACGTATAACGTATAACGTATAACGTATAACGTATAACGTATGACGTATAACGTATAACGTATAACGTATAGCGTAATACGTATTACGTATAACGTATAACGTATAACATATAACGTATAACGTATAACGTATAACGTGTAACGTATAACGTATAACGTATAACGTATAACGTATAACGTATAACGTATAACGTATAACGTATAACGTATAACGTGTAACCTATAACGTATAACGTATAACGTGTAACGTATACCGTATAACGTATAACTTATAACGAATAACGTATAACGTATAACGTATAACGTACATCTCATATCCTAGGACGTATACGGTATAACGTATAACGTATATCGTATTACGTATAACGTATAACGTATAACTTATAACGTATAACGTATAACGTATAACGTATAACGTATAACGTATAACGTATACCGTATAACGTATAACGTATAACGTATAACGTATAACGTATAACGTATAACGTATAACGTATAACGTATAACGTATAGCGTAATACGTATTACGTATAACGTATAACGTATAACATATAACGTATAACGTATAACGTATAACGTGTAACGTATAACGTATAACGTATAACGTATAACGTATAACGTATAACGTATAACGTATAACGTATAACGTATAACGTGTAACCTATAACGTATAACGTATAACGTGTAACGTATAACGTGTAACCTATAACGTATAACGTATAACGTGTAACGTATAGCGTATAACGTATAACGTACAACGCATAACGTATAACGTATAACGTAAAACGTATAACGTATAACACATAACGTATAACGTATAACGTATAACTTATAACGAATAACGTATAACGTATAACGTATAACGTACATCTCATATCCTAGGACGTATACGGTATAACGTATAACGTATATCGTATTACGTATAACGTATAACGTATAACTTATAACGTATAACGTGTAACGTATAACGTATAACGTATAACGTATAACGTATGACGTATAACGTATAACGTATAACGTATAACGTATAGCGTAATACGTATTACGTATAACGTATAACGTATAACATATAACGTATAACGTATAACGTATAACGTGTAACGTATAACGTATAACGTATAACGTATAACGTATAACGTATAACGTATAACGTATAACGTATAACGTATAACGTGTAACCTATAACGTATAACGTATAACGTGTAACGTATAGCGTATAACGTATAACGTATAACGTATAACGTATAACGTATAACGTATAACGTATAACGTATAACGTATAACGTATAACGTATAACGTATAACGTACAACGTATAACGTACAACGTATAACGTACAACGTATAACGTATAACGTATAACGTATAACATATAACGTATAACGTATAACGTATAACGTATAACGTATAACGTATAACGTATAACGTATAACGTATAACGTATAACGTATAACGTATAACGTATAACGTATACCGTATAACGTATAACGTATAACGTATAACGTATAACGTATACCGTATAACGTATAACGTATAACGTATAACGTATAACGTATAACGTATAACGTATACCGTATAACGTATAACGTATAACGTATAACGTATAACGTATAACGTATAACGTATAACGTATAACGTATAACGTATAACGTATAACGTACATCGCATATCCTAGGACGTACACCGTATAACGTATAACGTATAACGTATAACGTATAACGTATAACGTATAACGTATGACGTATAACGTATAACATATAACGTATAGCGTATAACGTATAGCGTAGAAAGGATAACGTGTAACGTATAACGTATAGCGTATAGCGTATAAAGGATAACGTGTAACGTATAACGTATAACGTATGACGTATAACGTATAACGTATAACGTATAACGTATAACGTATAACGTACATCGCATACCCTAGGACGTATACCGTATAACGTATAACGTGTAACGTATAACGTATAACGTATAACGTATAACGTATAACGTATAACGTTTAACGTATAACGCACAACGCATAACGTATAACGTATAACGTAAAACGTATAACGTATAACGTATAACGAAAAACGTATAACGTATAACGTATAACGTATAACGTATAACGTATAACGTATAACGTATAACGTATAACGTATAACGTATAACGTATAACGTATAACGTATAACGTATAACGTATAACCTATAACGTATAACGTATATCGTATAACGTATAACGTATAACGTATAACGTATAACGTATAACGTATAACGTATAACGTATAACGTATAACGTATAACGTATAACGTATAACGTATAACGTATAACGTATAACGTATAACGTATAACGTACATCGCATATCCTAGGACGTATACCGTATAACGTATAACGTATAACGTATAACGTATAACGTATATCGTATAACGTATAACGTATAACGTATAACGTATAACGTGTAACGTATAACGTATAACGTATAACGTATAACGTATAACGTATAACGTATAACGTATAACGTATAACGTATAACGTATAACGTATAACGTACATCGCATATCCTAGGACGTATACCGTATAACGTATAACGTATGACGTATAACGTATAACGTACATCGCATATCCTAGGACGTATACCGTATAACGTATAACGTATAACGTATAACGTATAACGTACATCGCATACCCTAGGACGTATACCGTATAACGTATGACGTGTAACGTATAACGTATAACGTATAACGTATAACGTATAACGTATAACGTATAACGTATAACGTATAACGTATAACGTATAACGTATAACGTATAACGTATAACGTATAACGTATAACGTTTAATGTATAACGTACAACGCATAACGTATAACGTATAACGTAAAACGTATAACGTATAACACATAACGTATAACGTATAACGTATAACTTATAAAGAATAACGCAAAACGTATTTGGTATAACGTATAACGTGTAACGTAAAACGTATAACGTACAACGCATAACGTATAACGTATAACGCATAACGTACAATGTATAACGTAAAACGTATAACGTATAACGCGTAACGTATAACGTATAACGTATAACGTATAACGCATATACTAGAACGTGTACAGTATAACGTATAATGTATAACGTATAACGAAAAACGTATAACGTATAACGTACAACGTATAACGTATAACGTATAACGTATAACGTATAACGTATAACGTATAACGTATAACGTATAACGTATAACGTATAACGTATAACGTATAACGTATAACGTATAACGTATATCGTATAACGTATAACGTATAACGTATAACGTATAACGTATAACGTATAACGTATAACGTATAACGTATAACGTATAACGTATAACGTATAACGTATAACGTATAACGTATAGCGTATAACGTATAACGTATAACGTATATCGTATAACGTATAACGTATAACGTATAACGTATAACGTATAACGTATAACGTATAACGTATAACGTATAACGTATAACGTATAACGTATAACGTATAACGTATAACGTATAACGTATAACGTATAACGTATAACGTACAACGTATAACGTACAACGTATAACGTACAACGTATAACGTATAACGTATAACGTATAACGTATAACGTATAACGTATAACGTATAACGTATAACGTATAACGTATAACGTATAACGTATAACGTATAACGTATAACGTATAACGTATACCGTATAACGTATAACTTATAACGAATAACGTATAACGTATAACGTATAACGTACATCTCATATCCTAGGACGTATACGGTATAACGTATAACGTATATCGTATTACGTATAACGTATAACGTATAACTTATAACGTATAACGTATAACGTATAACGTATAACGTATAACGTATAACGTATACCGTATAACGTATAACGTATAACGTATAACGTATAACGTATAACGTATAACGTATAACGTATAACGTATAACGTATGACGTATAATGTATAACGTTTAACGTATAACGTACAACGCATAACGTATAACGTATAACGTAAAACGTATAACGTATAACACATAACGTATAACGTATAACGTATAACTTATAACGAATAACGTATAACGTATAACGTATAACGTACATCTCATATCCTAGGACGTATACGGTATAACGTATAACGTATATCGTATTACGTATAACGTATAACGTATAACTTATAACGTATAACGTGTAACGTATAACGTATAACGTATAACGTAAAACGTATAACGTATAACGTATAACGTATAACGTATAGCGTATAGCGTATAAAGGATAACGTGTAACGTATAACGTATAACGTATGACGTATAACGTATAACGTATAACGTATAACGTATAGCGTAATACGTATTACGTATAACGTATAACGTATAACATATAACGTATAACGTATAACGTATAACGTGTAACGTATAACGTATAACGTATAACGTATAACGTATAACGTATAACGTATAACGTATAACGTATAACGTATAACGTGTAACCTATAACGTATAACGTATAACGTGTAACGTATAGCGTATAACGTATAACGTATAACGTATAACGTATAACGTATAACGTATAACGTATAACGTATAACGTATAACGTATAACGTAGAACGTATAACGTACAACGTATAACGTACAACGTATAACGTACAACGTATAACGTATAACGTATAACGTATAACATATAACGTATAACGTATAACGTATAACGTATAACGTATAACGTATAACGTATAACGTATAACGTATAACGTATAACGTATAACGTATAACGTATAACGTATACCGTATAACGTATAACGTATAACGTATAACGTATAACGTATACCGTATAACGTATAACGTATAACGTATAACGTATAACGTATAACGTATAACGTATAACGTATACCGTATAACGTATAACGTATAACGTATAACGTATAACGTATAACGTATAACGTATAACGTATAACGTATAACGTATAACGTATAACGTACATCGCATATCCTAGGACGTACACCGTATAACGTATAACGTATAACGTATAACGTATAACGTATAACGTATAACGTATGACGTATAACGTATAACATATAACGTATAGCGTATAACGTATAGCGTAGAAAGGATAACGTGTAACGTATAACGTATAGCGTATAGCGTATAAAGGATAACGTGTAACGTATAACGTATAACGTATGACGTATAACGTATAACGTTTAACGTATAACGTATAACGTATAACACATAA
Source organism: Ptiloglossa arizonensis (assembly GCF_051014685.1). NCBI lineage: Eukaryota > Metazoa > Arthropoda > Insecta > Hymenoptera > Colletidae > Ptiloglossa > Ptiloglossa arizonensis. Next base: position 1,639,812 of record NW_027478405.1, read on the forward strand.
CGTATGACGTATAACACATAACGTATGACGCATAACGTATAACGTACATCGCATATCCTAGGACGTATACCGTTTAACGTATAACGTATAACGTATAACGCTTAACGTATAACGTATAACGTATAACGCATATCCTAGAACGTATACCGTATAACGTATAATGTATAACGTATAACGAATCACGTATAACGTAAAACGTATAATGTATCACGTATGCCGTATAACGTATAACGTATAACGTATAACGTATAACGTATAACGTATAACGTATTACGTACAACGTATAACGTGTAACGTGTAACGTATAACGTATAACGTATTCCGTATAACGTATAATGTATAACGTATAACGAATTACGTGTAACGTAAAACGTATAATGTATCACGTATGCCGTATAACGTATAACGTATAACGTATAACGTATAACGTATAGCGTATAACATATAACGTGTAACGTATAACGTATAACGTATAACGTATAACGTATAACGTATAACGTATAACGTATAACGTATAACGTATAACGTATAACGTATAACGTATAACGTATAACGTATAACGTATAACGTATAACGTATAACGTATAACGTATAACGTATAACGTATAACGTATAACGTATAACGTATAACGTATAACGTATAACGTATAACGTATAACGTATAACGTATAACGTATTACGTACAACGTATAACGTGTAATGTGTAACGTATAACGTATAACGTATTCCGTATAACGTATAATGTATAACGTATAACGAATTACGTGTAACGTAAAACGTATAATGTATCACGTATGCCGTATAACGTATAACGTATAACGTATAAGGTATAACGTATAACGTATAGCGTATAACGTATAACGTGTAACGTATAACGTATAACGTATAACGTATAACGTATAACGTCTAACGTATAACGTATAGCGTATAACGTATAACGTATAACGTATAACGTATAACGTATAACGTATAACGTATAACGTATAACGTATAACGTATAACGTATAACGTATAACGTATAACGTATAACGTATAACGTATAACGTATAACGTATAACGTATAACGTATTACGTATAACGTATAACGTATTACGTACAACGTATAACGTGTAACGTGTAACGTATAACGTATAACGTATAACGTATAACGTATAACGAATAACGTATAACGTTTACCGTATAACGTATAACGTATAACGTATAACGTATTACGTACAACGTATAACGTGTAACGTGTAACGTATAACGTATAACGAATAACGTATAACGTATAACGTATAACGTATAACGTATAACGTATAATGTATAACGTATAACGTATAACGTATAACGTATAACGTATAGCGTATAACGTATATCGTATAACGTATAATGTATAACGTATAACGAATAACGTAAAACGTATAACGTATAATGTATAACGTATAACGTATAACGTATAACGTATAACGTATAACGTATAACGTATAACGTATAACGTATTACGTATAACGTATAACGTATTACGTACAACGTATAACGTGTAACGTGTAACGTATAACGTATAACGTATTCCGTATAACGTATAATGTATAACGTATAACGAATTACGTGTAACGTAAAACGTATAATGTATCACGTATGCCGTATAACGTATAACGTATAACGTATAACGTATAACGTATAGCGTATAACATATAACGTGTAACGTATAACGTATAACGTATAACGTATAACGTATAACGTATAACGTATAACGTATAACGTATAACGTATAACGTATAACGTATAACGTATAACGTATAACGTATAACGTATAACGTATAACGTATAACGTATAACGTATAACGTATAACGTATAACGTATAACGTATAACGTATAACGTATAACGTATTACGTACAACGTATAACGTGTAATGTGTAACGTATAACGTATAACGTATTCCGTATAACGTATAATGTATAACGTATAACGAATTACGTGTAACGTAAAACGTATAATGTATCACGTATGCCGTATAACGTATAACGTATAACGTATAACGTATAACGTATAACGTATAGCGTATAACGTATAACGTGTAACGTATAACGTATAACGTATAACGTATAACGTATAACGTCTAACGTATAACGTATAGCGTATAACGTATAACGTATAACGTATAACGTATAACGTATAACGTATAACGTATAACGTATAACGTATAACGTATAACGTATAACGTATAACGTATAACGTATAACGTATAACGTATAACGTATAACGAATAACGTATAACGTTTACCGTATAACGTATAACGTATAACGTATAACGTATAACGTATAACGTATTACGTACAACGTATAACGTGTAATGTGTAACGTATAACGTATAACGTATTCCGTATAACGTATAATGTATAACGTATAACGAATTACGTGTAACGTAAAACGTATAATGTATCACGTATGCCGTATAACGTATAGCGTATAACGTATAACGTGTAACGTATAACGTATAACGTATAACGTATAACGTATAACGTATAACGTATAACGTATAACGTATAACGTATAACGTATAACGTATAACGTATAACGTATAACGTATAACGTATAACGTATAACGTATAACGTATAACGTATAACGTATAACGTATAACGTATAACGTATAACGTATAACGTATAACGTATAACGTATAACGTATTCCGTATAACGTATAATGTATAACGTATAACGAATTACGTGTAACGTATAACGTATAACGTATAACCTATAACGTATAACGTATATCGTATAACGTATAACGTATAACGTATAACGTATAACGTATAACGTATAACGTATAACGTATAACGTATAACGTATAACGTATAACGTATAACGTATAACGTATAACGTATAACGTATAACGTATAACGTACATCGCATATCCTAGGACGTATACCGTATAACGTATAACGTATAACGTATAACGTATAACGTATATCGTATAACGTATAACGTATAACGTATAACGTATAACGTGTAACGTATAACGTATAACGTATAACGTATAACGTATAACGTATAACGTATAACGTATAACGTATAACGTATAACGTATAACGTATAACGTACATCGCATATCCTAGGACGTATACCGTATAACGTATAACGTATGACGTATAACGTATAACGTACATCGCATATCCTAGGACGTATACCGTATAACGTATAACGTATAACGTATAACGTATAACGTACATCGCATACCCTAGGACGTATACCGTATAACGTATGACGTGTAACGTATAACGTATAACGTATAACGTATAACGTATAACGTATAACGTATAACGTATAACGTATAACGTATAACGTATAACGTATAACGTATAACGTATAACGTATAACGTATAACGTTTAATGTATAACGTACAACGCATAACGTATAACGTATAACGTAAAACGTATAACGTATAACACATAACGTATAACGTATAACGTATAACTTATAAAGAATAACGCAAAACGTATTTGGTATAACGTATAACGTGTAACGTAAAACGTATAACGTACAACGCATAACGTATAACGTATAACGCATAACGTACAACGTATAACGTAAAACGTATAACGTATAACGCGTAACGTATAACGTATAACGTATAACGTATAACGCATATACTAGAACGTGTACAGTATAACGTATAATGTATAACGTATAACGAAAAACGTATAACGTATAACGTACAACGTATAACGTATAACGTATAACGCATAACGTATAACGTATAACGTATAACGTATAACGTATAACGTATAACGTATAACGTATAACGTATAACGTATAACGTATAACGTATATCGTATAACGTATAACGTATAACGTATAACGTATAACGTATAACGTATAACGTATAACGTATAACGTATAACGTATAACGTATAACGTATAACGTATAACGTATAACGTATAACGTATAACGTATAGCGTATAACGTATAACGTATAACGTATATCGTATAACGTATAACGTATAACGTATAACGTATAACGTATAACGTATAACGTATAACGTATAACGTATAACGTATAACGTATAACGTATAACGTATAACGTATAACGTATAACGTACAACGTATAACGTATAACGTATAACGTATAACGTATAACGTACAACGTATAACGTACAACGTATAACGTAAAACGTATAACGTATAACGTATAACGTATAACGTATAACGTATAACGTATAACGTATAACGTATACCGTATAACGTATAACTTATAACGAATAACGCATAACGTATAACGTATAACGTACATCTCATATCCTAGGACGTATACGGTATAACGTATAACGTATATCGTATTACGTATAACGTATAACGTATAACTTATAACGTATAACGTATAACGTATAACGTATAACGTATAACGTATAACGTATACCGTATAACGTATAACGTATAACGTATAACGTATAACGTATAACGTATAACGTATAACGTATAACGTATAACGTATGACGTATAATGTATAACGTTTAACGTATAACGTACAACGCATAACGTATAACGTATAACGTAAAACGTATAACGTATAACACATAACGTATAACGTATAACGTATAACTTATAACGAATAACGTATAACGTATAACGTATAACGTACATCTCATATCCTAGGACGTATACGGTATAACGTATAACGTATATCGTATTACGTATAACGTATAACGTATAACTTATAACGTATAACGTGTAACGTATAACGTATAACGTATAACGTAAAACGTATAACGTATAACGTATAACGTATAACGTATAGCGTATAGCGTATAAAGGATAACGTGTAACGTATAACGTATAACGTATGACGTATAACGTATAACGTATAACGTATAACGTATAGCGTAATACGTATTACGTATAACGTATAACGTATAACATATAACGTATAACGTATAACGTATAACGTGTAACGTATAACGTATAACGTATAAGGTATAACGTATAACGTATAACGTATAACGTATAACGTATAACGTATAACGTGTAACGTATAACGTATAACGTATAACGTGTAACGTATAGCGTATAACGTATAACGTATAACGTATAACGTATAACGTATAACGTATAACGTATAACGTATAACGTATAACGTATAACGTATAACGTATAACGTACAACGTATAACGTACAACGTATAACGTACAACGTATAACGTATAACGTATAACGTATAACATATAACGTATAACGTATAACGTATAACGTATAACGTATAACGTATAACGTATAACGTATAACGTATAACGTATAACGTATAACGTATAACGTATAACGTATAACGTATAACGTATACCGTATAACGTATAACGTATAACGTATAACGTATAACGTATACCGTATAACGTATAACGTATAACGTATAACGTATAACGTATAACGTATAACGTATAACGTATACCGTATAACGTATAACGTATAACGTATAACGTATAACGTATAACGTATAACGTATAACGTATAACGTATAACGTATAACGTACATCGCATATCCTAGGACGTACACCGTATAACGTATAACGTATAACGTATAACGTATAACGTATAACGTATAACGTATAACGTATAACGTATAACATATAACGTATAGCGTATAACGTATAGCGTAGAAAGGATAACGTGTAACGTATAACGTATAGCGTATAGCGTATAAAGGATAACGTGTAACGTATAACGTATAACGTATGACGTATAACGTATAACGTTTAACGTATAACGTATAACGTATAACACATAACGTATGACGCATAACGTATAACGTACATCGCATATCCTAGGACGTATACCGTTTAACGTATAACGTATAACGTATAACGCTTAACGTATAACGTATAACGTATAACGCATATCCTAGAACGTATACCGTATAACGTATAATGTATAACGTATAACGAATCACGTATAACGTAAAACGTATAATGTATCACGTATGCCGTATAACGTATAACGTATAACGTATAACGTATAACGTATAACGTATAACGTATTACGTACAACGTATAACGTGTAACGTGTAACGTATAACGTATAACGTATTCCGTATAACGTATAATGTATAACGTATAACGAATTACGTGTAACGTAAAACGTATAATGTATCACGTATGCCGTATAACGTATAACGTATAACGTATAACGTATAACGTATAGCGTATAACATATAACGTGTAACGTATAACGTATAACGTATAACGTATAACGTATAACGTATAACGTATAACGTATAACGTATAACGTATAACGTATAACGTATAACGTATAACGTATAACGTATAACGTATAACGTATAACGTATAACGTATAACGTATAACGTATAACGTATAACGTATAACGTATAACGTATAACGTATAACGTATAACGTATAACGTATAACGTATAACGTATTACGTACAACGTATAACGTGTAATGTGTAACGTATAACGTATAACGTATTCCGTATAACGTATAATGTATAACGTATAACGAATTACGTGTAACGTAAAACGTATAATGTATCACGTATGCCGTATAACGTATAACGTATAACGTATAAGGTATAACGTATAACGTATAGCGTATAACGTATAACGTGTAACGTATAACGTATAACGTATAACGTATAACGTATAACGTCTAACGTATAACGTATAGCGTATAACGTATAACGTATAACGTATAACGTATAACGTATAACGTATAACGTATAACGTATAACGTATAACGTATAACGTATAACGTATAACGTATAACGTATAACGTATAACGTATAACGTATAACGTATAACGTATAACGTATTACGTATAACGTATAACGTATTACGTACAACGTATAACGTGTAACGTGTAACGTATAACGTATAACGTATAACGTATAACGTATAACGAATAACGTATAACGTTTACCGTATAACGTATAACGTATAACGTATAACGTATTACGTACAACGTATAACGTCTAACGTATAACGTATAGCGTATAACGTATAACGTATAACGTATAACGTATAACGTATAACGTATAACGTATAACGTATAACGTATAACGTATAACGTATAACGTATAACGTATAACGTATAACGTATAACGTATAACGTATAACGTATAACGTATAACGTATAACGTATAGCGTATAACGTATACCGTGTAATGTATAACGTATAACGTATAACGTATAACGTATAACGAATAACGTATAACGTTTACCGTATAACGTATAACGTATAACGTATAACGTATAACGTATAACGTATTACGTACAACGTATAACGTGTAATGTGTAACGTATAACGTATAACGTATTCCGTATAACGTATAATGTATAACGTATAACGAATTACGTGTAACGTAAAACGTATAATGTATCACGTATGCCGTATAACGTATAACGTATAACGTATAACGTATAACGTATAACGTATAACGTATTACGTACAACGTATAACGTGTAATGTGTAACGTATAACGTATAACGTATTCCGTATAACGTATAATGTATAACGTATAACGAATTACGTGTAACGTAAAACGTATAATGTACCACGTATGCCGTATAACGTATAACGTATAACGTATAACGTATAACGTATAGCGTATAACGTATAACGTGTAACGTATAACGTATAACGTATAACGTATAACGTATAACGTCTAACGTATAACGTATAGCGTATAACGTATAACGTATAACGTATAACGTATAACGTATAACGTATAACGTATAACGTATAACGTATAACGTATAACGTATAACGTATAACGTATAACGTATAACGTATAACGTATAACGTATTACGTATAACGTATAACGTATTACGTACAACGTATAACGTGTAACGTGTAACGTATAACGTATAACGTATAACGTATAACGTATAACGAATAACGTATAACGTTTACCGTATAACGTATAACGTATAACGTATAACGTATTACGTACAACGTATAACGTGTAACGTGTAACGTATAACGTATAACGAATAACGTATAACGTATAACGTATAACGTATAACGTATAACGTATAATGTATAACGTATAACGTATAACGTATAACGTATAACGTATAGCGTATAACGTATATCGTATAACGTATAACGTATAACGTATAACGTATAACGTATAACGAATAACGTATAATGTATAACGTATAACGTATAACGTATAACGTATAACGTATAACGTATAACGTATAACGTATAACGTATTACGTATAACGTATAACGTATTACGTACAACGTATAACGTGTAACGTGTAACGTATAACGTATAACGTATTCCGTATAACGTATAATGTATAACGTATAACGAATTACGTGTAACGTAAAACGTATAATGTATCACGTATGCCGTATAACGTATAACGTATAACGTATAACGTATAACGTATAGCGTATAACATATAACGTGTAACGTATAACGTATAACGTATAACGTATAACGTATAACGTATAACGTATAACGTATAACGTATAACGTATAACGTATAACGTATAACGTATAACGTATAACGTATAACGTATAACGTATAACGTATAACGTATAACGTATAACGTATAACGTATAACGTATAACGTATAACGTATAACGTATAACGTATAACGTATAACGTATTACGTACAACGTATAACGTGTAATGTGTAACGTATAACGTATAACGTATTCCGTATAACGTATAATGTATAACGTATAACGAATTACGTGTAACGTAAAACGTATAATGTATCACGTATGCCGTATAACGTATAACGTATAACGTATAACGTATAACGTATAGCGTATAACGTATAACGTGTAACGTATAACGTATAACGTATAACGTATAACGTATAACGTCTAACGTATAACGTATAGCGTATAACGTATAACGTATAACGTATAACGTATAACGTATAACGTATAACGTATAACGTATAACGTATAACGTATAACGTATAACGTATAACGTATAACGTATAACGTATAACGTATAACGTATAACGTATTACGTACAACGTATAACGTGTAATGTGTAACGTATAACGTATAACGTATTCCGTATAACGTATAATGTATAACGTATAACGAATTACGTGTAACGTAAAACGTATAATGTATCACGTATGCCGTATAACGTATAACGTATAACGTATAACGTATAACGTATAACGTATAACGTATAACGTATAACGTATAACGTATAACGTATAACGTATAACGTATAACGTATAACGTATAACGTATAACGTATAACGTATAACGTATAACGTATTACGTACAACGTATAACGTGTAATGTGTAACGTATAACGTATAACGTATTCCGTATAACGTATAATGTATAACGTATAACGAATTACGTGTAACGTAAAACGTATAATGTATCACGTATGCCGTATAACGTATAACGTATAACGTATAACGTATAACGTATAACGTATAACGTATAACGTATAACGTATAGCGTATAACGTATAACGTATTACGTACAACGTATAACGTGTAACGTGTAACGTATAACGTATAACGAATAACGTATAACGTATAACGTATAACGTATAACGTATAACGTAAAACGTATAACATATAACGTATAACGTATAACGTATAGCGAATAACGTATACCGTATAACGTATAATGTATAACGTATAACGAATAACGTATAACGTATAACGTATAACGTATAACGTATAACGTATAACGTATAACGTATAACGAATAACGTATAATGTATAACGTATAACGTATAACGTATAACGTATAACGCTTAACGTATAACGTATAACGTATAACGCATATCCTAGAACGTATACCGTATAACGTATAATGTATAACGTATAACGAATTACGTATAACGTAAAACGTATAATGTATCACGTATGCCGTATAACGTATAACGTATAACGTATAACGTATAACGTATAACGTATAGCGTATAACGTATTACGTACAACGTATAACGTGTAACGTGTAACGTATAACGTATAACGAATAACGTATAACGTATAACGTATAACGTATAACGTATAACGTAAAACGTATAACATATAACGTATAACGTATAACGTATAGCGAATAACGTATAACGTATACCGTATAACGTATAACGCATAACGTATAACGTATAACGTATAACGAATAACGTATAACGTATACCGTATAACGTATAACGTATAACGTATAACGTATTACGTACAACGTATAACGTGTAACGTGTAACGTATAACGTATAACGAATAACGTATAACGTATAACGTATAACGTATAACGTATAACGTAAAACGTATAACATATAACGTATAACGTATAACGTATAGCGAATAACGTATACCGTATAACGTATAATGTATAACGTATAACGAATAACGTATAACGTATAACGTATAACGTATAACGTATAACGTATAACGAATAACGTATAATGTATAACGTATAACGTATAACGTATAACGTATAACGCTTAACGTATAACGTATAACGTATAACGCATATCCTAGAACGTATACCGTATAACGTATAATGTATAACGTATAACGAATTACGTATAACGTAAAACGTATAATGTATCACGTATGCCGTATAACGTATAACGAAAAACGTATAACGTATAACGTACAACGTATAACGTATAACGTATAACGCATAACGTATAACGTATAACGTATAACGTATAACGTATAACGTATAACGTATAACGTATAACGTATAACGTATAACGTATAACGTATATCGTATAACGTATAACGTATAACGTATAACGTATAACGTATAACGTATAACGTATAACGTATAACGTATAACGTATAACGTATAACGTATAACGTATAACGTATAACGTATAACGTATAACGTATAGCGTATAACGTATAACGTATAACGTATATCGTATAACGTATAACGTATAACGTATAACGTATAACGTATAACGTATAACGTATAACGTATAACGTATAACGTATAACGTATAACGTATAACGTATAACGTATAACGTATAACGTATAACGTATAACGTATAACGTATAACGTATAACGTATAACGTATAACGTACAACGTATAACGTACAACGTATAACGTAAAACGTATAACGTATAACGTATAACGTATAACGTATAACGTATAACGTATAACGTATAACGTATAACGTATAACGTATAACGTATAACGTATAACGTATAACGTATAACGTATAACGTATACCGTATAACGTATAACTTATAACGAATAACGCATAACGTATAACGTATAACGTACATCTCATATCCTAGGACGTATACGGTATAACGTATAACGTATATCGTATTACGTATAACGTATAACGTATAACTTATAACGTATAACGTATAACGTATAACGTATAACGTATAACGTATAACGTATACCGTATAACGTATAACGTATAACGTATAACGTATAACGTATAACGTATAACGTATAACGTATAACGTATAACGTATGACGTATAATGTATAACGTTTAACGTATAACGTACAACGCATAACGTATAACGTATAACGTAAAACGTATAACGTATAACACATAACGTATAACGTATAACGTATAACTTATAACGAATAACGTATAACGTATAACGTATAACGTACATCTCATATCCTAGGACGTATACGGTATAACGTATAACGTATATCGTATTACGTATAACGTATAACGTATAACTTATAACGTATAACGTGTAACGTATAACGTATAACGTATAACGTAAAACGTATAACGTATAACGTATAACGTATAACGTATAGCGTATAGCGTATAAAGGATAACGTGTAACGTATAACGTATAACGTATGACGTATAACGTATAACGTATAACGTATAACGTATAGCGTAATACGTATTACGTATAACGTATAACGTATAACATATAACGTATAACGTATAACGTATAACGTGTAACGTATAACGTATAACGTATAACGTATAACGTATAACGTATAACGTATAACGTATAACGTATAACGTATAACGTGTAACGTATAACGTATAACGTATAACGTGTAACGTATAGCGTATAACGTATAACGTATAACGTATAACGTATAACGTATAACGTATAACGTATAACGTATAACGTATAACGTATAACGTATAACGTATAACGTACAACGTATAACGTACAACGTATAACGTACAACGTATAACGTATAACGTATAACGTATAACATATAACGTATAACGTATAACGTATAACGTATAACGTATAACGTATAACGTATAACGTATAACGTATAACGTATAACGTATAACGTATAACGTATAACGTATACCGTATAACGTATAACGTATAACGTATAACGTATAACGTATACCGTATAACGTATAACGTATAACGTATAACGTATAACGTATAACGTATAACGTATAACGTATACCGTATAACGTATAACGTATAACGTATAACGTATAACGTATAACGTATAACGTATAACGTATAACGTATAACGTATAACGTATAACATATAACGTATAGCGTATAACGTATAGCGTAGAAAGGATAACGTGTAACGTATAACGTATAGCGTATAGCGTATAAAGGATAACGTGTAACGTATAACGTATAACGTATGACGTATAACGTATAACGTATAACGTATAACGTATAACGTATAACGTATAACATATAACGTATAGCGTATAACGTATAGCGTAGAAAGGATAACGTGTAACGTATAACGTATAGCGTATAGCGTATAAAGGATAACGTGTAACGTATAACGTATAACGTATAACGTATAACGTATACCGTATAACGTATAACGTATAACGTATAACGTATAACGTATAACGTATAACGCTTAACGTATAACGTATAACGTATAACGCATATCCTAGAACGTATACCGTATAACGTATAATGTATAACGTATAACGAATCACGTATAACGTAAAACGTATAATGTATCACGTATGCCGTATAACGTATAACGTATAACGTATAACGTATAACGTATAACGTATAACGTATTACGTACAACGTATAACGTGTAACGTGTAACGTATAACGTATAACGTATTCCGTATAACGTATAATGTATAACGTATAACGAATTACGTGTAACGTAAAACGTATAATGTATCACGTATGCCGTATAACGTATAACGTATAACGTATAACGTATAACGTATAGCGTATAACATATAACGTGTAACGTATAACGTATAACGTATAACGTATAACGTATAACGTATAACGTATAACGTATAACGTATAACGTATAACGTATAACGTATAACGTATAACGTATAACGTATAACGTATAACGTATAACGTATAACGTATAACGTATAACGTATAACGTATAACGTATAACGTATAACGCATAACGTATAACGTATAACGTATAACGTATAACGTATAACGTATTACGTACAACGTATAACGTGTAATGTGTAACGTATAACGTATAACGTATTCCGTATAACGTATAATGTATAACGTATAACGAATTACGTGTAACGTAAAACGTATAATGTATCACGTATGCCGTATAACGTATAACGTATAACGTATAAGGTATAACGTATAACGTATAGCGTATAACGTATAACGTGTAACGTATAACGTATAACGTATAACGTATAACGTATAACGTCTAACGTATAACGTATAGCGTATAACGTATAACGTATAACGTATAACGTATAACGTATAACGTATAACGTATAACGTATAACGTATAACGTATAACGTATAACGTATAACGTATAACGTATAACGTATAACGTATAACGTATAACGTATAACGTATAACGTATTACGTATAACGTATAACGTATTACGTACAACGTATAACGTGTAACGTGTAACGTATAACGTATAACGTATAACGTATAACGTATAACGAATAACGTATAACGTTTACCGTATAACGTATAACGTATAACGTATAACGTATTACGTACAACGTATAACGTGTAACGTGTAACGTATAACGTATAACGAATAACGTATAACGTATAACGTATAACGTATAACGTATAACGTATAACGTATAACGTATAACGTATAACGTATAACGTATAACGTATAACGTATAACGTATAACGTATAACGTATAACGTATAACGTATTACGTACAACGTATAACGTGTAATGTGTAACGTATAACGTATAACGTATTCCGTATAACGTATAATGTATAACGTATAACGAATTACGTGTAACGTAAAACGTATAATGTATCACGTATGCCGTATAACGTATAACGTATAACGTATAACGTATAACGTATAGCGTATAACGTATAACGTGTAACGTATAACGTATAACGTATAACGTATAACGTATAACGTCTAACGTATAACGTATAGCGTATAACGTATAACGTATAACGTATAACGTATAACGTATAACGTATAACGTATAACGTATAACGTATAACGTATAACGTATAACGTATAACGTATAACGTATAACGTATAACGTATAACGTATAACGTATAACGTATAACGTATAACGTATAGCGTATAACGTATACCGTGTAATGTATAACGTATAACGTATAACGTATAACGTATAACGAATAACGTATAACGTTTACCGTATAACGTATAACGTATAACGTATAACGTATAACGTATAACGTATTACGTACAACGTATAACGTGTAATGTGTAACGTATAACGTATAACGTATTCCGTATAACGTATAATGTATAACGTATAACGAATTACGTGTAACGTAAAACGTATAATGTATCACGTATGCCGTATAACGTATAACGTATAACGTATAACGTATAACGTATAACGTATAACGTATTACGTACAACGTATAACGTGTAATGTGTAACGTATAACGTATAACGTATTCCGTATAACGTATAATGTATAACGTATAACGAATTACGTGTAACGTAAAACGTATAATGTACCACGTATGCCGTATAACGTATAACGTATAACGTATAACGTATAACGTATAGCGTATAACGTATAACGTGTAACGTATAACGTATAACGTATAACGTATAACGTATAACGTCTAACGTATAACGTATAGCGTATAACGTATAACGTATAACGTATAACGTATAACGTATAACGTATAACGTATAACGTATAACGTATAACGTATAACGTATAACGTATAACGTATAACGTATAACGTATAACGTATAACGTATAACGTATAACGTATTACGTATAACGTATAACGTATTACGTACAACGTATAACGTGTAACGTGTAACGTATAACGTATAACGTATAACGTATAACGTATAACGAATAACGTATAACGTTTACCGTATAACGTATAACGTATAACGTATAACGTATTACGTACAACGTATAACGTGTAACGTGTAACGTATAACGTATAACGAATAACGTATAACGTATAACGTATAACGTATAACGTATAACGTATAATGTATAACGTATAACGTATAACGTATAACGTATAACGTATAGCGTATAACGTATATCGTATAACGTATAACGTATAACGTATAACGTATAACGTATAACGAATAACGTATAATGTATAACGTATAACGTATAACGTATAACGTATAACGTATAACGTATAACGTATAACGTATAACGTATTACGTATAACGTATAACGTATTACGTACAACGTATAACGTGTAACGTGTAACGTATAACGTATAACGTATTCCGTATAACGTATAATGTATAACGTATAACGAATTACGTGTAACGTAAAACGTATAATGTATCACGTATGCCGTATAACGTATAACGTATAACGTATAACGTATAACGTATAGCGTATAACATATAACGTGTAACGTATAACGTATAACGTATAACGTATAACGTATAACGTATAACGTATAACGTATAACGTATAACGTATAAAGTATAACGTATAACGTATAACGTATAACGTATAACGTATAACGTATAACGTATAACGTATAACGTATAACGTATAACGTATAACGTATAACGTATAACGTATAACGTATAACGTATAACGTATAACGTATTACGTACAACGTATAACGTGTAATGTGTAACGTATAACGTATAACGTATTCCGTATAACGTATAATGTATAACGTATAACGAATTACGTGTAACGTAAAACGTATAATGTATCACGTATGCCGTATAACGTATAACGTATAACGTATAACGTATAACGTATAGCGTATAACGTATAACGTGTAACGTATAACGTATAACGTATAACGTATAACGTATAACGTCTAACGTATAACGTATAGCGTATAACGTATAACGTATAACGTATAACGTATAACGTATAACGTATAACGTATAACGTATAACGTATAACGTATAACGTATAACGTATAACGTATAACGTATAACGTATAACGTATAACGTATAACGTATTACGTACAACGTATAACGTGTAATGTGTAACGTATAACGTATAACGTATTCCGTATAACGTATAATGTATAACGTATAACGAATTACGTGTAACGTAAAACGTATAATGTATCACGTATGCCGTATAACGTATAACGTATAACGTATAACGTATAACGTATAACGTATAACGTATAACGTATAACGTATAACGTATAACGTATAACGTATAACGTATAACGTATAACGTATAACGTATAACGTATAACGTATAACGTATAACGTATTACGTACAACGTATAACGTGTAATGTGTAACGTATAACGTATAACGTATTCCGTATAACGTATAATGTATAACGTATAACGAATTACGTGTAACGTAAAACGTATAATGTATCACGTATGCCGTATAACGTATAACGTATAACGTATAACGTATAACGTATAACGTATAACGTATAACGTATAACGTATAGCGTATAACGTATAACGTATAACGTATAACGTATAACGTATAACGTATAACGTATAACGTATAACGTATAACGTATAACGTATAACGTATAACGTATAACGTATAACGTATAACGTATAACGTATAACGTATAACGTATTACGTACAACGTATAACGTGTAACGTGTAACGTATAACGTATAACGAATAACGTATAACGTATAACGTATAACGTATAACGTATAACGTAAAACGTATAACATATAACGTATAACGTATAACGTATAGCGAATAACGTATACCGTATAACGTATAATGTATAACGTATAACGAATAACGTATAACGTATAACGTATAACGTATAACGTATAACGTATAACGTATAACGTATAACGAATAACGTATAATGTATAACGTATAACGTATAACGTATAACGTATAACGCTTAACGTATAACGTATAACGTATAACGCATATCCTAGAACGTATACCGTATAACGTATAATGTATAACGTATAACGAATTACGTATAACGTAAAACGTATAATGTATCACGTATGCCGTATAACGTATAACGTATAACGTATAACGTATAACGTATAACGTATAGCGTATAACGTATAACGTGTAACGTATAACGAATTACGTATAACGTAAAACGTATAATGTGTCACGTATGCCGTATAACGTATAACGTATAACGTATAACGTATAACGTATAGCGTATAACGTATAACGTGTAACGTATAACGTATAACGTATAACGTATAACGTCTAACGTATAACGTATAGCGTATAACGTATAACGTATAACGTATAACGTATAACGTATAACGTATAACGTATAACGTATAACGTATAACGTATAACGTATAACGTATAACGTATAACGTATAACGTATAACGTATAACGTATAACGTATAGCGTATAACGTATACCGTGTAATGTATAACGTATAACGTATAACGTATAACGTATAACGAATAACGTATAACGTTTACCGTATACCGTATAACGTATAACGTATAACGTATAACGTATTACGTACAACGTATAACGTGTAACGTGTAACGTATAACGTATAGCGAATAACGTATAACGTATAACGTATAACGTATAACGTATAACGTATAACGTATAACGTATAACGTATAACGTATAACGTATAACGTATAACGTATAACGTATAACGTATAGCGTATAACGTATACCGTATAACGTATAACGCATAACGTATAACGTATAACGTATAACGAATAAAGTATAACGTATACCGTATAACGTATAACGTATAACGTATAACGTATAACGTATAACGCTTAACGTATAACGTACAACGTATAACGCATATCCTAGAACGTATACCGTATAACGTATAATGTATAACGTATAACGAATTACGTATAACGTAAAACGTATAATGTATCACGTATGCCGTATAACGTATAACGTATAACGTATAACGTATAGCGTATAACGTATATCGTGTAACGTATAACGTATAACGTATAACGTATAACGTATAACGTATAACGTATAACGTATAACGTATAACGTATAACGTATAACGTATAACGTATAACGTATAACGTATAATGTATAACGTATAACGTATAACGTATAACGTATAACGTATAGCGTATAACGTATACCTAATAACGTATAGCGCATAACGGATAACGTATAACGTATAACGAATAACGTATAACGTATACCGTATAACGTATAACGTATAACGTATAACGTATTACGTACAACGTATAACGTGTAACGTGTAACGTATAACGTATAACGAATAACGTATAACGTATATCGTATAACGTATAACGTATAACGTATAACGTATAGCGTATAACGTATACCGTATAACGTATAATGTATAACGTATAACGAATAACGTAAAACGTATAACGTATAATGTATAACGTATAACGTATAACGTATAACGTATAACGTATAACGTATAACGTATAACGTATAACGTATAACGTATAACGTATAACGTATAACGTATAACGTATAATGTATAACGTAAAACGTATAACGTATAACGAATAATGTACAACGTACAACGTATAACGTATAACGTATACCGTATAACGTATAATGTATAACGTATAACGAATAACGTAAAACGTATAACGTATAACGTATGACGTATAACGTATAACGTATAACGTATAACGAATAACGTATAATGTATAACGTATAACGTATAACGTATAACGTATAACGCTTAACGTATAACGTATAACGTATAACGCATATCCTAGAACGTATACCGTATAACGTATAATGTATAACGTATAACGAATTACGTATAACGTAAAACGTATAATGTATCACGTATGCCGTATAACGTATAACGTATAACGTATAACGTATAACGTATATCGTATAACGTATAGCGTATAACGTATAACGTGTAACGTATAACGTATAACGAATAACGTATAACGTATAACGTATAACGTATAACGTATAACGCTTAACGTATAACGTATAACGTATAACGCATATCCTAGAACGTATATCGTACAACGTATAATGTATAACGCATAACGAATTACGTATAACGAAAAACGTATAATGTATAACGTATGCCGTATAACGTATAACGTATTTACGTATAACGTATAGCGTATAACGTATAAGGTATAACATATGACGAATAACGTATAACGTATAACGTATAACGTGTAACGTATAACGTATAACGTATAACGTATAACGTATAACGTATAACGTATAACGAATAACGTATAACGTATAACGTATAACGTATAACGTATAACGTATAACGTAAAGCGTATAACGTATGACGTATAACGCATAACGTATAACGTATAACGTATAACGTATAACGTATAACGTATAACGTATAACGTATAACGTATAACGTGTAACGTATAACGTATAACGTATAGCGTATAACGTATACCGTGTAACGTATAACGTATAACGTATAACGTATAACGTATAACGAATAACGTATAACGTTTACCGTATAACGTATAACGTATAACGTATAACGTATTACGTACAACGTATAACGTGTAACGTGTAACGTATAACGTATAACGAATAACGTATAACGTATAACGTATAACGTATAACGTATAACGTATAATGTATAACGTAAAACGTATAACGTATAGCGTATAACGTATAGCGTATAACGTATATCGTATAACGTATAATGTATAACGTATAACGAATAACGTAAAACGTATAACGTATAATGTATAACGTATAACGTATAACTTATAACGTATAACGTATAACGTATAACGTATAACGTATTACGTATAACGTATAACGTATTACGTACAACGTATAACGTGTAACGTGTAACGTATAACGTATAACGTATTCCGTATAACGTATAATGTATAACGTATAACGAATTACGTGTAACGTAAAACGTATAATGTATCACGTATGCCGTATAACGTATAACGTATAACGTATAACGTATAACGTATAGCGTATAACATATAACGTGTAACGTATAACGTATAACGTATAACGTATAACGTATAACGTATAACGTATAACGTATAACGTATAACGTATAACGTATAACGTATAACGTATAACGTATAACGTATAACGTATAACGTATAACGTATAACGTATAACGTATAACGTATAACGTATAACGTATAACGTATAACGTATTACGTACAACGTATAACGTGTAATGTGTAACGTATAACGTATAACGTATTCCGTATAACGTATAATGTATAACGTATAACGAATTACGTGAAACGTAAAACGTATAATGTATCACGTATGCCGTATAACGTATAACGTATAACGTATAACGTATAACGTATAGCGTATAACGTATAACGTGTAACGTATAACGTATAACGTATAACGTATAACGTATAACGTCTAACGTATAACGTATAGCGTATAACGTATAACGTATAACGTATAACGTATAACGCATAACGTATAACGTATAACGTATAACGAATAACGTATAACGTATACCGTATAACGTATAACGTATAACGTATAACGTATAACGCTTAACGTATAACGTACAACGTATAACGCAAATCCTAGAACGTATACCGTATAACGTATAATGTATAACGTATAACGAATTACGTATAACGTAAAACGTATAATGTATCACGTATGCCGTATAACGTATAACGTATAACGTATAACGTATAACGTATAGCGTATAACGTATATCGTGTAACGTATAACGAATAACGAATAACGTATAACGTATAACGTATAACGTATAACGTATAACGTATAACGTATAACGTATAACGTATAACGTATAACGTATAACGTATAACGTATAATGTATAACGTATAACGTATAACGTATAACGTATAACGTATAGCGTATAACGTATACCTAATAACGTATAGCGCATAACGGATAACGTATAACGTATAACGAATAACGTATAACGTATACCGTATAACGTATAACGTATAACGTATAACGTATAACGTATTACGTACAACGTATAACGTGTAACGTGTAACGTATAACGTATAACGAATAACGTATAACGTATATCGTATAACGTATAACGTATAACGTATAACGTATAGCGTATAACGTATACCGTATAACGTATAATGTATAACGTATAACGAATAACGTAAAACGTATAACGTATAATGTATAACGTATAACGTATAACGTATAACGTATAACGTATAACGTATAACGTATAACGTATAACGTATAACGTATAACGTATAACGTATAATGTATAACGTAAAACGTATAACGTATAACGAATAATGTACAACGTACAACGTATAACGTATAACGTATACCGTATAACGTATAATGTATAACGTATAACGAATAACTTAAAACGTGTAACGTATAACGTATGACGTATAACGTATAACGTATAACGTATAACGAATAACGTATAATGTATAACGTGTAACGTATAACGTATAACGTATAACGCTTAACGTATAACGTATAACGTATAACGCATATCCTAGAACGTATACCGTATAACGTATAATGTATAACGTATAACGAATTACGTATAACGTAAAACGTATAATGTATCACGTATGCCGTATAACGTATAACGTATAACGTATAACGTATAACGTATAACGTATAACGTATAGCGTATAACGTATAACGTGTAACGTATAACGTATAACGTATAACGTATAACGTATAACGTATAACGTATAACGTATAACGCTTAACGTATAACGTATAACGTGTAACGCATATCCTAGAACGTACATCGTATAACGTATAATGTATAACGCATAACGAATTACGTATAACGAAAAACGTATAATGTATAACGTATGCCGTATAACGTATAACGTATAACGTATAACGTATAGCGTATAACGTATAAGGTATAACATATGACGAATAACGTATAACGTATAACGTATAACGTGTAACGTATAACGTATAACGTATAACGTATAACGTATAACGTATAACGTATAACGTATAACGTATAACGTATGACGTATAACGTATAACGAATAACGTATAACGTATAACGTATAACGTATAACGTATAACGTATTACGTACAACGTATAACGTGTAATGTGTAACGTATAACGTATAACGTATTCCGTATAACGTATAATGTATAACGTATAACGAATTACGTGAAACGTAAAACGTATAATGTATCACGTATGCCGTATAACGTATAACGTATAACGTATAACGTATAACGTATAGCGTATAACGTATAACGTGTAACGTATAACGTATAACGTATAACGTATAACGTATAACGTCTAACGTATAACGTATAACGAATTACGTATAACGTAAAACGTATAATGTATCACGTATGCCGTATAACGTATAACGTATAACGTATAACGTATAACGTATAACGTATAACGTATAGCGTATAACGTATAACGTGTAACGTATAACGTATAACGTATAACGTATAACGTATAACGTATAACATATAACGTATAACGCTTAACGTATAACGTATAACGTATAACGCATATCCTAGAACGTATATCGTATAACGCATATCCTAGAACGTATATCGTATAACGTATAATGTATAACGCATAACGAATTACGTATAACGAAAAACGTATAATGTATAACGTATGCCGTATAACGTATAACGTATAACGTATAACGTATAGCGTATAACGTATAAGGTATAACATATGACGAATAACGTATAACGTATAACGTATAACGTGTAACGTATAACGTATAACGTATAACGTATAACGTATAACGTATAACGTATAACGTATAACGTATAACGTATGACGTATAACGTATAACGTATAACGTATAACGTATAACGTATAACGTATAACGTATAACGTATAACGTATTACGTACAACGTATAACGTGTAATGTGTAACGTATAACGTATAACGTATTCCGTATAACGTATAATGTATAACGTATAACGAATTACGTGAAACGTAAAGCGTATAATGTATCACGTATGCCGTATAACGTATAACGTATAACGTATAACGTATAACGTATAGCGTATAACGTATAACGTGTAACGTATAACGTATAACGTATAACGTATAACGTATAACGTCTAACGTATAACGTATAGCGTATAACGTATAACGTATAACGTATAACGCATAACGTATAACGTATAACGTATAACGAATAACGTATAACGTATACCGTATAACGTATAACGTATAACGTATAACGTATAACGCTTAACGTATAACGTACAACGTATAACGCAAATCCTAGAACGTATACCGTATAACGTATAATGTATAACGTATAACGAATTACGTATAACGTAAAACGTATAATGTATCACGTATGCCGTATAACGTATAACGTATAACGTATAACGTATAACGTATAGCGTATAACGTATATCGTGTAACATATAACGTATAACGTATAACGTATAACGTATAACGTATAACGTATAACGTATAACGTATAACGTATAACGTATAACGTATAACGTATAACGTATAACGTATAACGTATAATGTATAACGTATAACGTATAACGTATAACGTATAACGTATAGCGTATAACGTATACCTAATAACGTATAGCGCATAACGGATAACGTATAACGTATAACGAATAACGTATAACGTATACCGTATAACGTATAACGTATAACGTATAACGTATTACGTACAACGTATAACGTGTAACGTGTAACGTATAACGTATAACGAATAACGTATAACGTATATCGTATAACGTATAACGTATAACGTATAACGTATAGCGTATAACGTATACCGTATAACGTATAATGTATAACGTATAACGAATAACGTAAAACGTATAACGTATAATGTATAACGTATAACGTATAACGTATAACGCTTAACGTATAACGTATAACGTATAACGCATATCCTAGAACGTATATCGTATAACGTATAATGTATAACGCATAACGAATTACGTATAACGAAAAACGTATAATGTATAACGTATGCCGTATAACGTATAACGTATAACGTATAACGTATAGCGTATAACGTATAAGGTATAACATATGACGAATAACGTATAACGTATAACGTATAACGTGTAACGTATAACGTATAACGTATAACGTATAACGTATAACGTATAACGTATAACGTATAACGTATAACGTATGACGTATAACGTATAACGTATAACGTATAACGTATAACGTATAACGTATAACGTATAACGTATTACGTACAACGTATAACGTGTAATGTGTAACGTATAACGTATAACGTATTCCGTATAACGTATAATGTATAACGTATAACGAATTACGTGAAACGTAAAACGTATAATGTATCACGTATGCCGTATAACGTATAACGTATAACGTATAACGTATAACGTATAGCGTATAACGTATAACGTGTAACGTATAACGTATAACGTATAACGTATAACGTATAACGTCTAACGTATAACGTATAGCGTATAACGTATAACGTATAACGTATAACGCATAACGTATAACGTATACCGTATAACGAATAACGTATAACGTATACCGTATAACGTATAACGTATAACGTATAACGTATAACGCTTAACGTATAACGTACAACGTATAACGCAAATCCTAGAACGTATACCGTATAACGTATAATGTATAACGTATAACGAATTACGTATAACGTAAAACGTATAATGTATCACGTATGCCGTATAACGTATAACGTATAACGTATAACGTATAACGTATAACGTATAACGTATAACGTGTAACGTGTAACGTATAACGTATAGCGAATAACGTATAACGTATAACGTATAACGTATAACGTATAACGTATAACGTATAACGTATAACGTATAACGTATAACGTATAACGTATAACGTATAACGTATAACGTATAACGTATAACGTATAACGTATAGCGTATAACGTATACCGTATAACGTATAACGCATAACGTATAACGTATAACGTATAACGAATAACGTATAACGTATACCGTATAACGTATAACGTATAACGTATAACGTATAACGCTTAACGTATAACGTACAACGTATAACGCAAATCCTAGAACGTATACCGTATAACGTATAATGTATAACGTATAACGAATTACGTATAACGTAAAACGTATAATGTATCACGTATGCCGTATAACGTATAACGTATAACGTATAACGTATAACGTATAGCGTATAACGTATATCGTGTAACGTATAACGTATAACGTATAACGTATAACGTATAACGTATAACGTATAACGTATAACGTATAACGTATAACGAATAACGTATAACGTATAACGCATAACGTATAACGTATAACGTATAACGTATAACGTATAACGTATAACGTATAACGTATAACGTATAACGTATAACGTATAACGTATAACGTATAACGTATAACGTATAACGTATAGCGTATAACGTATACCGTGTAACGTATAACGTATAACGTATAACGTATAACGTATAACGAATAACGTATAACGTTTACCGTATAACGTATAACGTATAACGTATAACGTATTACGTACAACGTATAACGTGTAACGTGTAACGTATAACGTATAACGAATAACGTATAACATATAACGTATAACGTATAACGTATAACGTATAATGTATAACGTAAAACGTATAACGTATAGCGTATAACGTATAGCGTATAACGTATATCGTATAACGTATAATGTATAACGTATAACGAATAACGTAAAACGTATAACGTATAATGTATAACGTATAACGTATAACGTATAACGTATAACGTATAACGTATAACGTATAACGTATAACGTATAACGTATTACGTATAACGTATAACGTATTACGTACAACGTATAACGTGTAACGTGTAACGTATAACGTATAACGTATTCCGTATAACGTATAATGTATAACGTATAACGAATTACGTGTAACGTAAAACGTATAATGTATCTCGTATGCCGTATAACGTATAACGTATAACGTATAACGTATAACGTATAGCGTATAACATATAACGTGTAACGTATAACGTATAACGTATAACGTATAACGTATAACGTATAACGTATAACGTATAACGTATAACGTATAACGTATAACGTATAACGTATAACGTATAACGTATAACGTATAACGTATAACGTATAACGTATAACGTATAACGTATAACGTATAACGTATAACGTATAACGTATTACGTACAACGTATAACGTGTAATGTGTAACGTATAACGTATAACGTATTCCGTATAACGTATAATGTATAACGTATAACGAATTACGTGTAACGTAAAACGTATAATGTATCACGTATGCCGTATAACGTATAACGTATAACGTATAACGTATAACGTATAACGTATAGCGTATAACGTATAACGTATAACGTATAGCGTATAACGTATACCGTATAACGTATAACGTATAACGTATAACGTATAACGTATAACGTATAACGAATAACGTATAACGTATACCGTATAACGTATAACGTATAACGTATAACGTATAACGTGTAACGTGTAACGTATAACGTATAACGAATAACGTATAACGTATAACGTATAACGTATAACGTATAACGTATAACGTATAACGTATAACGTATAACGTATAACGTATAACGTATAACGTATAACGTATAACGTATAACGTATAGCGTATAACGTATACCGTGTAACGTATAACGTATAACGTATAACGTATAACGTATAACGTATAACGTATAACGTATAACGTATAACGTATAACGTATAACGTATAACGTATAACGTATAACGTATAACGTATAACGTATAACGTATAACGTATTACGTACAACGTATAACGTATAACGTATAACGTATAACGTATAACGTATAACGTATAACGTATAGCGTATAACGTATACCGTGTAACGTATAACGTATAACGTATAACGTATAACGTATAACGAATAACGTATAACGTTTACCGTATAACGTATAACGTATAACGTATAACGTATTACGTACAACGTATAACGTGTAACGTGTAACGTATAACGTATAACGAATAACGTATAACGTATAACGTATAACGTATAACGTATAACGTATAATGTATAACGTATAACGTATAACGTATAACGTATAACGTATAGCGTATAACGTATATCGTATAACGTAAAATGTATAACGTATAACGAATAACGTAAAACGTATAACGTATAACGTATAACGTATAACGTATAACGTATAACGTATAACGTATAACGTATAACGTATAACGTATAACGTATTACGTATAACGTATAACGTATTACGTACAACGTATAACGTGTAACGTGTAACGTATAACGTATAACGTATTCCGTATAACGTATAATGTATAACGTATAACGAATTACGTGTAACGTAAAACGTATAATGTATCACGTATGCCGTATAACGAATAACGTATAACGTATAACGTATTACGTATAACGTATAACGTATAGCGTATAACGTATAACGTGTAACGTATAACGTATATAGTATAACGTATAACGTATAACGTCTAACGTATAACGTATAGCGTATAACGTATAACGTATAACGTATAACGCATAACGTATAACGTATAACGTATAACGAATAACGTATAACGTATACCGTATAACGTATAACGTATAACGTATAACGTATAACGCTTAACGTATAACGTACAACGTATAACGCAAATCCTAGAACGTATACCGTATAACGTATAATGTATAACGTATAACGAATTACGTATAACGTAAAACGTATAATGTATCACGTATGCCGTATAACGTATAACGTATAACGTATAACGTATAACGTATAGCGTATAACGTATATCGTGTAACATATAACGTATAACGTATAACGTATAACGTATAACGTATAACGTATAACGTATAACGTATAACGTATAACGTATAACGTATAACGTATAACGTATAACGTATAACGTATAACGTATAATGTATAACGTATAACGTATAACGTATAACGTATAACGTATAGCGTATAACGTATACCTAATAACGTATAGCGCATAACGGATAACGTATAACGTATAACGAATAACGTATAACGTATACCGTATAACGTATAACGTATAACGTATAACGTATTACGTACAACGTATAACGTGTAACGTGTAACGTATAACGTATAACGAATAACGAATAACGTATATCGTATAACGTATAACGTATAACGTATAACGTATAGCGTATAACGTATACCGTATAACGTATAATGTATAACGTATAACGAATAACGTAAAACGTATAACGTATAATGTATAACGTATAACGTATAACGTATAACGTATAACGTATAACGTATAACGTATAACGTATAACGTATAACGTATAACGTATAACGTATAATGTATAACGTAAAACGTATAACGTATAACGAATAATGTACAACGTACAACGTATAACGTATAACGTATACCGTATAACGTATAATGTATAAAGTATAACGAATAACGTAAAACGTATAACGTATAACGTATGACGTATAACGTATAACGTATAACGTATAACGAATAACGTATAATGTATAACGTATAACGTATAACGTATAACGTATAACGCTTAACGTATAACGTATAACGTATAACGCATATCCTAGAACGTATACCGTATAACGTATAATGCATAACGTATAACGAATTACGTATAACGTAAAACGTATAATGTATCACGTATGCCGTATAACGTATAACGTATAACGTATAACGTATAACGTATAACGTATAACGTATAGCGTATAACGTATAACGTGTAACGTATAACGTTTAACGTATAACGTATAACGTATAACGTATAACGTATAACGTATAACGCTTAACGTATAACGTATAACGTATAACGCATATCCTAGAACGTATATCGTATAACGTATAATGTATAACGCATAACGAATTACGTATAACGAAAAACGTATAATGTATAACGTATGCCGTATAACGTATAACGTATAACGTATAACGTATAGCGTATAACGTATAAGGTATAACATATGACGAATAACGTATAACGTATAACGTATAACGTGTAACGTATAACGTATAACGTATAACGTATAACGTATAACGTATAACGTACAATGTATAACGTAAAACGTATAACGTATAGCGTATAACGTATAGCGTATAACGTATATCGTATAACGTATAATGTATAACGTATAACGAATAACGTAAAACGTATAACGTATAATGTATAACGTATAACGTATAACTTATAACGTATAACGTATAACGTATAACGTATAACGTATTACGTATAACGTGTAACGTATTACGTACAACGTATAACGTGTAACGTGTAACGTATAACGTATAACGTATTCCGTATAACGTATAATGTATAACGTATAACGAATTACGTGTAACGTAAAACGTAAAATGTATCACGTATGCCGTATAACGTATAACGTATAACGTATAACGTATAACGTATAACGTATAACGTATAACGTATAACGTATAACGTATAATGTATAACGTAAAACGTATAACGTATAGCGTATAACGTATAGCGTATAACGTATATCGTATAACGTATAATGTATAACGTATAACGAATAACGTAAAACGTATAACGTATAATGTATAACGTATAACGTATAACTTATAACGTATAACGTATAACGTATAACGTATAACGTATTACGTATAACGTGTAACGTATTACGTACAACGTATAACGTGTAACGTGTAACGTATAACGTATAACGTATTCCGTATAACGTATAATGTATA
Source organism: Ptiloglossa arizonensis (assembly GCF_051014685.1). NCBI lineage: Eukaryota > Metazoa > Arthropoda > Insecta > Hymenoptera > Colletidae > Ptiloglossa > Ptiloglossa arizonensis. The sequence goes on from NW_027478405.1 coordinate 1,669,793, forward strand.
ACGTATAACGAATTACGTGTAACGTAAAACGTAAAATGTATCACGTATGCCGTATAACGTATAACGTATAACGTATAACGTATAACGTATAACGAATAACGTATAATGTATAACGTATAACGTATAACGTATAACGTATAACGCTTAACGTATAACGTATAACGTATAACGCATATCCTAGAACGTATACCGTATAACGTATAATGTATAACGTATAACGAATTACGTATAACGTAAAACGTATAATGTATCACGTATGCCGTATAACGTATAACGTATAACGTAAAACGTATAACGTATAACGTATAACGTATAACGTATAGCGTATAGCGTATAAAGGATAACGTGTAACGTATAACGTATAACGTATGACGTATAACGTATAACGTATAACGTATAACGTATAGCGTAATACGTATTACGTATAACGTATAACGTATAACATATAACGTATAACGTATAACGTATAACGTGTAACGTATAACGTATAACGTATAACGTATAACGTATAACGTATAACGTATAACGTATAACGTATAACGTATAACGTGTAACGTATAACGTATAACGTATAACGTATACCGTATAACGTATAACGTATAACGTATAACGTATAACGTATACCGTATAACGTATAACGTATAACGTATAACGTATAACGTATAACGTATAACGTATAACGTATACCGTATAACGTATAACGTATAACGTATAACGTATAACGTATAACGTATAACGTATAACGTATAACGTACATCGCATATCCTAGGACGTACACCGTATAACGTATAACGTATAACGTATAACGTATAACGTATAACGTATAACGTATAACGTATAACGTATAACGTATAACATATAACGTATAGCGTATAACGTATAGCGTAGAAAGGATAACGTGTAACGTATAACGTATAGCGTATAGCGTATAAAGGATAACGTGTAACGTATAACGTATAACGTATGACGTATAACGTATAACGTTTAACGTATAACGTATAACGTATAACACATAACGTATGACGCATAACGTATAACGTACATCGCATATCCTAGGACGTATACCGTTTAACGTATAACGTATAACGTATAACGCTTAACGTATAACGTATAACGTATAACGCATATCCTAGAACGTATACCGTATAACGTATAATGTATAACGTATAACGAATCACGTATAACGTAAAACGTATAATGTATCACGTGTGCCGTATAACGTATAACGTATAACGTATAACGTATAACGTATAACGTATAACGTATTACGTACAACGTATAACGTGTAACGTGTAACGTATAACGTATAACGTATTCCGTATAACGTATAATGTATAACGTATAACGAATTACGTGTAACGTAAAACGTATAATGTATCACGTATGCCGTATAACGTATAACGTATAACGTATAACGTATAACGTATAGCGTATAACATATAACGTGTAACGTATAACGTATAACGTATAACGTATAACGTATAACGTATAACGTATAACGTATAACGTATAACGTATAACGTATAACGTATAACGTATAACGTATAACGTATAACGTATAACGTATAACGTATAACGTATAACGTATAACGTATAACGTATAACGTATAACGTATAACGTATAACGTATAACGTATAACGTATAACGTATAACGTATTACGTACAACGTATAACGTGTAATGTGTAACGTATAACGTATAACGTATTCCGTATAACGTATAATGTATAACGTATAACGAATTACGTGTAACGTAAAACGTATAATGTATCACGTATGCCGTATAACGTATAACGTATAACGTATAAGGTATAACGTATAACGTATAGCGTATAACGTATAACGTGTAACGTATAACGTATAACGTATAACGTATAACGTATAACGTATAACGTCTAACGTATAACGTATAGCGTATAACGTATAACGTATAACGTATAACGTATAACGTATAACGTATAACGTATAACGTATAACGTATAACGTATAACGTATAACGTATAACGTATAACGTATAACGTATAACGTATAACGTATAACGTATAACGTATAACGTATTACGTATAACGTATAACGTATTACGTACAACGTATAACGTGTAACGTGTAACGTATAACGTATAACGTATAACGTATAACGTATAACGAATAACGTATAACGTTTACCGTATAACGTATAACGTATAACGTATAACGTATTACGTACAACGTATAACGTGTAACGTGTAACGTATAACGTATAACGAATAACGTATAACGTATAACGTATAACGTATAACGTATAACGTATAATGTATAACGTATAACGTATAACGTATAACGTGTAACGTATAGCGTATAACGTATATCGTATAACGTATAATGTATAACGTATAACGAATAACGTAAAACGTATAACGTATAATGTATAACGTATAACGTATAACGTATAACGTATAACGTATAACGTATAACGTATAACGTATAACGTATTACGTATAACGTATAACGTATTACGTACAACGTATAACGTGTAACGTGTAACGTATAACGTATAACGTATTCCGTATAACGTATAATGTATAACGTATAACGAATTACGTGTAACGTAAAACGTATAATGTATCACGTATGCCGTATAACGTATAACGTATAACGTATAACGTATAACGTATAGCGTATAACATATAACGTGTAACGTATAACGTATAACGTATAACGTATAACGTATAACGTATAACGTATAACGTATAACGTATAACGTATAACGTATAACGTATAACGTATAACGTATAACGTATAACGTATAACGTATAACGTATAACGTATAACGTATAACGTATAACGTATAACGTATAACGTATAACGTATAACGTATTACGTACAACGTATAACGTGTAATGTGTAACGTATAACGTATAACGTATTCCGTATAACGTATAATGTATAACGTATAACGAATTACGTGTAACGTAAAACGTATAATGTATCACGTATGCCGTATAACGTATAACGTATAACGTATAACGTATAACGTATAGCGTATAACGTATAACGTGTAACGTATAACGTATAACGTATAACATATAACGTATAACGTCTAACGTATAACGTATAGCGTATAACGTATAACGTATAACGTATAACGTATAACGTATAACGTATAACGTATAACGTATAACGTATAACGTATAACGTATAACGTATAACGTATAACGTATAACGTATAACGTATAACGTATAACGTATAACGTATAACGTATAACGTATACCGTGTAATGTATAACGTATAACGTATAACGTATAACGTATAACGAATAACGTATAACGTTTACCGTATAACGTATAACGTATAACGTATAACGTATAACGTATAACGTATTACGTACAACGTATAACGTGTAATGTGTAACGTATAACGTATAACGTATTCCGTATAACGTATAATGTATAACGTATAACGAATTACGTGTAACGTAAAACGTATAATGTATCACGTATGCCGTATAACGTATAACGTATAACGTATAACGTATAACGTATAACGTATAACGTATTACGTACAACGTATAACGTGTAATGTGTAACGTATAACGTATAACGTATTCCGTATAACGTATAATGTATAACGTATAACGAATTACGTGTAACGTAAAACGTATAATGTACCACGTATGCCGTATAACGTATAACGTATAACGTATAACGTATAACGTATATCGTATAACGTATAATGTATAACGTATAACGAATAACGTAAAACGTATAACGTATAATGTATAACGTATAACGTATAACGTATAACGTATAACGTATAACGTATAACGTATAACGTATAACGTATAACGTATAACGTATAACGTATAACGTATAACGTATACCGTATAACGTATAACGTATAACGTATAACGTATAACGTATAACGTATAACGTATAACGTATAACGTATAACGTATACCGTATAACGTATAACGTATAACGTATAACGTATAACGTATAACGTATAACGTATAACGTACATCGCATATCCTAGGACGTACACCGTATAACGTATAACGTATAACGTATAACGTATAACGTATAACGTATAACGTATAACGTATAACGTATAACATATAACGTATAGCGTATAACGTATAGCGTAGAAAGGATAACGTGTAACGTATAACGTATAGCGTATAGCGTATAAAGGATAACGTGTAACGTATAACGTATAACGTATGACGTATAACGTATAACGTTTAACGTATAACGTATAACGTATAACACATAACGTATGACGCATAACGTATAACGTACATCGCATATCCTAGGACGTATACCGTTTAACGTATAACGTATAACGTATAACGTATAACGTACATCGCATACCCTAGGACGTATACCGTATAACGTATAACGTATAACGTATAACGTATAACGTATAACGTATAACGTATAACGTATAACGTATAACGTATAACGTATAACGTATAACGTATAACGTATAACATATAACGTATAGCGTATAACGTATAGCGTAGAAAGGATAACGTGTAACGTATAACGTATAGCGTATAGCGTATAAAGGATAACGTATAACGTATAACGTACAACGTATAACGTACAACGTATAACGTATAACGTATAACGTATAACGTATAACGTATAACGTATAACGTATAACGTATAACGTATAACGTATAACGTATAACGTATAACGTATAACGTATAACGTATACCGTATAACGTATAACGTATAACGTATAACGTATAACGTATAACGTATAACGTATAACGTATAACGTATAACGTATAACGTATAACGTATAACGTATAACGTATACCGTATAACGTATAACGTATAACGTATAACGTATAACGTATAACGTATAACGTATAACGTATAACGTATAACGTATACCGTATAACGTATAACGTATAACGTATAACGTATAACGTATAACGTATAACGTATAACGTACATCGCATATCCTAGGACGTACACCGTATAACGTGTAACGTATAACGTATAACGTATAACGTATAACGTATAACGTATAACGTATAACGTATAACGTGTAACGTATAACGTATAACGTATAACGTGTAACGTATAGCGTATAACGTATAACGTATAACGTATAACGTATAACGTATAACGTATAACGTATAACGTATAACGTATAACGTATAACGTATAACGTATAACGTATAACGTATAACGTATAACGTACAACGTATAACGTACAACGTATAACGTACAACGTATAACGTATAACGTATAACGTACAACATATAACGTATAACGTATAACGTATAACGTATAACGTATAACGTATAACGTATAACGTATAACGTATAACGTATAACGTATAACGTATAACGTATAACGTATACCGTATAACGTATAACGTATAACGTATAACGTATAACGTATACCGTATAACGTATAACGTATAACGTATAACGTATAACGTATAACGTATAACGTATAACGTATACCGTATAACGTATAACGTATAACGTATAACGTATAACGTATAACGTATAACGTATAACGTATAACGTATAACGTATAACGTACATCGCATATCCTAGGACGTACACCGTATAACGTATAACGTATAACGTATAACGTATAACGTATAACGTATAACGTATAACGTATAACGTATAACATATAACGTATAGCGTATAACGTATAGCGTAGAAAGGATAACGTGTAACGTATAACGTATAGCGTATAGCGTATAAAGGATAACGTGTAACGTATAACGTATAACGTATGACGTATAACGTATAACGTTTAACGTATAACGTATAACGTATAACACATAACGTATGACGCATAACGTATAACGTACATCGCATATCCTAGGACGTATACCGTTTAACGTATAACGTATAACGTATAACGTATAACGTACATCGCATACCCTAGGACGTATACCGTATAACGTATAACGTATAACGTATAACGTATAACGTATAACGTATAACGTATAACGTATAACGTATAACGTATAACGTATAACGTATAACGTGTAACGTATAACGTGTAACGTATAACGTATAACGTATAACGTATAACGTATAACGTATAACGTATAACGTATAACGTATAACGTATAACGTATAACGTATAAGGTATATCGTATAACGTATAACGTATAACGTATAACGTATAACGTATAACGTGTAACGTATAACGTATAACGTATAACGTAAAACGTATAACGTATAACGTATAACGTATAACGTATAGCGTATAGCGTATAAAGGATAACGTGTAACGTATAACGTATAACGTATGACGTATAACGTATAACGTATAACGTATAACGTATAACGTATAACGTATAACGTATAACGTACATCTCATATCCTAGGACGTATACGGTATAACGTATAACGTATATCGTATTACGTATAACGTATAACGTATAACGTATAACGTATAACGTGTAACGTATAACGTATAACGTATAACGTATAACGTATAACGTATAACGTATAACGTATAACGTATAACGTATAACGTATAAGGTATATCGTATAACGTATAACGTATAACGCGTAACGTATAACGTATAACGTATAACGTATAACGCATATCCTAGAACGTGTACAGTATAACGTATAATGTATAACGTATAACGAAAAACGTATAACGTGTAACGTATAACGTATAACGTATATCGTGTAACGTATAACGTATAACGTATAACGTATAACGTATAACGTATAACGTATAACGTATAACGTATAACGTATAACGTATAACGTATAACGTATATCGTATAACGTATAACGTATAACGTATAACGTATAACGTATAACGTATAACGTATAACGTATAACGTATAACGTATAACGTATAACGTATAACGTATAACGTATAACGTATAACGTATAACGTATAGCGTATAACGTATAACGTATAACGTATATCGTATAACGTATAACGTATAACGTATAACGTATAACGTATAACGTATAACGTATAACGTATAACGTAAAACGTATAACGTATAACGTATAACGTATAACGTATAACGTATAACGTATAACGTATAACGTATAACGTACAACGTATAACGTACAACGTATAACGTACAACGTATAACGTATAACGTATAACGTATAACGTATAACGTATAACGTATAACGTATAACGTATAACGTATAACGTATAACGTATAACGTATACCGTATAACGTATAACGTATAACGTATAACGTATAACGTATAACGTATAACGTATAACGTATAACGTATAACGTATACCGTATAACGTATAACGTATAACGTATAACGTATAACGTATAACGTATAACGTATAACGTACATCGCATATCCTAGGACGTACACCGTATAACGTATAACGTATAACGTATAACGTATAACGTATAACGTATAACGTATAACGTATAACGTATAACGTATAACGTATAACGTATAACGTATAACGTATAACGTATAACGTACAACGTATAACGTACAACGTATAACGTACAACGTATAACGTACAACGTATAACGTATAACGTATAACGTATAACGTATAACGTATAACGTATAACGTATAACGTATAACGTATAACGTATAACGTATAACGTATAACGTATAACGTATAACGTATAACGTATAACGTATAACGTATAACGTATACCGTATAACGTATAACGTATAACGTATAACGTATAACGTATAACGTATAACGTATACCGTATAACGTATAACGTATAACGTATAACGCATATACTAGAACGTGTACAGTATAACGTATAATGTATAACGTATAACGAAAAACGTATAACGTATAACGTATAACGTATAACGTATAACGTATAACGTATAACGTATAACGTATAACGTATAACGTATAACGTATAACGTATAACGTATAACGTATAACGTATAACGTATAACGTATAGCGTATAACGTATAACGTATAACGTATATCGTATAACGTATAACGTATAACGTATAACGTATAACGTATAACGTATAACGTATAACGTATAACGTATAAGGTATATCGTATAACGTATAACGTATAACGCGTAACGTATAACGTATAACGTATAACGTATAACGCATATCCTAGAACGTGTACAGTATAACGTATAATGTATAACGTATAACGAAAAACGTATAACGTGTAACGTATAACGTATAACGTATATCGTGTAACGTATAACGTATAACGTATAACGTATAACGTATAACGTATAACGTACAACGTATAACGTATAACGTATAACGTATAACATATAACGTATAACGTATAACGTATAACGTATAACGTATAACGTATAACGTATAACGTATAACGTATAACGTATAACGTATAACGTATAACGTATACCGTATAACGTATAACGTATAACGTATAACGTATAACGTATAACGTATAACGTATAACGTATAACGTATACCGTATAACGTATAACGTATAACGTATAACGCATATACTAGAACGTGTACAGTATAACGTATAATGTATAACGTATAACGAAAAACGTATAACGTATAACGTATAACGTATAACGTATAACGTATAACGTATAACGTATAACGTATAACGTATAACGTATAACGTATAACGTATAACGTATAACGTATAACGTATAACGTATAACGTATAACGTATAGCGTATAACGTATAACGTATAACGTATATCGTATAACGTATAACGTATAACGTATAACGTATAACGTATAACGTATAACGTATAACGTATAACGTATAAGGTATATCGTATAACGTATAACGTATAACGCGTAACGTATAACGTATAACGTATAACGTATAACGCATATCCTAGAACGTGTACAGTATAACGTATAATGTATAACGTATAACGAAAAACGTATAACGTGTAACGTATAACGTATAACGTATATCGTGTAACGTATAACGTATAACGTATAACGTATAACGTATAACGTATAACGTATAACGTATAACGTATAACGTATAACGTATAACGTATAACGTATAACGTATAACGTATATCGTATAACGTATAACGTATAACGTATAACGTATAACGTATAACGTATAACGTATAACGTATAACGTATAACGTATAACGTATAACGTATAACGTATAGCGTATAACGTATAACGTATAACGTATATCGTATAACGTATAACGTATAACGTATAACGTATAACGTATAACGTATAACGTATAACGTATAACGTATAACGTATAACGTATAACGTATAACGTATAACGTATAACGTATAACGTATAACGTATAACGTATAACGTATAACGTATAACGTATAACGTATAACGTATAACGTATAACGTATAACGTACAACGTAGAACGTACAACGTATAACGTACAACGTATAACGTATAACGTATAACGTATAACGTATAACGTATAACGTATAACGTATAACGTATAACGTATAACGTATAACGTATAACGTATAACGTATAACGTATAACGTATAACGTATAACGTATAACGTATAACGTATAACGTATAAGGTATATCGTATAACGTATAACGTATAACGTATAACGTATAACGTATAACGTGTAACGTATAACGTATAACGTATAACGTAAAACGTATAACGTATAACGTATAACGTATAACGTATAGCGTATAGCGTATAAAGGATAACGTGTAACGTATAACGTATAACGTATGACGTATAACGTATAACGTATAACGTATAACGTATAACGTATAACGTATAACGTATAACGTACATCTCATATCCTAGGACGTATACGGTATAACGTATAACGTATATCGTATTACGTATAACGTATAACGTATAACGTATAACGTATAACGTGTAACGTATAACGTATAACGTATAACGTATAACGTATAACGTATAACGTATAACGTATAACGTATAACGTATAACGTATAAGGTATATCGTATAACGTATAACGTATAACGCGTAACGTATAACGTATAACGTATAACGTATAACGCATATCCTAGAACGTGTACAGTATAACGTATAATGTATAACGTATAACGAAAAACGTATAACGTGTAACGTATAACGTATAACGTATATCGTGTAACGTATAACGTATAACGTATAACGTATAACGTATAACGTGTAACGTATAACGTATAACGTATAACGTATAACGTATAACGTATAACGTATAACGTATAACGTATAACGTATAACGTATAACGTATATCGTATAACGTATAACGTATAACGTATAACGTATAACGTATAACGTATAACGTATAACGTATAACGTATAACGTATAACGTATAACGTATAACGTATAACGTATAACGTATAACGTATAACGTATAACGTATAGCGTATAACGTATAACGTATAACGTATATCGTATAACGTATAACGTATAACGTATAACGTATAACGTATAACGTATAACGTATAACGTATAACGTATAACGTATAACGTATAACGTATAACGTATAACGTATAACGTATAACGTATAACGTATAACGTATAACGTACAACGTATAACGTACAACGTATAACGTACAACGTATAACGTACAACGTATAACGTATAACGTATAACGTATAACGTATAACGTATAACGTATAACGTATAACGTATAACGTATAACGTATACCGTATAACGTATAACGTATAACGTATAACGTATAACGTATAACGTATAACGTATAACGTATAACGTATAACGTATACCGTATAACGTATAACGTATAACGTATAACGTATAACGTATAACGTATAACGTATAACGTACATCGCACATCCTAGGACGTACACCGTATAACGTATAACGTATAACGTATAACGTATAACGTATAACGTATAACGTATAACGTATAACGTATAACGTATAACGTATAACGTATAACGTATAACGTATAACGTATAACGTACAACGTATAACGTACAACGTATAACGTACAACGTATAACGTACAACGTATAACGTATAACGTATAACGTATAACATATAACGTAAAACGTATAACGTATAACGTATAACGTATAACGTATAACGTATAACGTATAACGTATAACGTATAACGTATAACGTATAACGTATACCGTATAACGTATAACGTATAACGTATAACGTATAACGTATAACGTATAACGTATAACGTATAACGTATACCGTATAACGTATAACGTATAACGTATAACGCATATACTAGAACGTGTACAGTATAACGTATAATGTATAACGTATAACGAAAAACGTATAACGTATAACGTATAACGTATAACGTATAACGTATAACGTATAACGTATAACGTATAACGTATAACGTATAACGTATAACGTATAACGTATAACGTATAACGTATAACGTATAACGTATAACGTATAGCGTATAACGTATAACGTATAACGTATATCGTATAACGTATAACGTATAACGTATAACGTATAACGTATAACGTATAACGTATAACGTATAACGTATAAGGTATATCGTATAACGTATAACGTATAACGCGTAACGTATAACGTATAACGTATAACGTATAACGCATATCCTAGAACGTGTACAGTATAACGTATAATGTATAACGTATAACGAAAAACGTATAACGTGTAACGTATAACGTATAACGTATATCGTGTAACGTATAACGTATAACGTATAACGTATAACGTATAACGTATAACGTATAACGTATAACGTATAACGTATAACGTATAACGTATATCGTATAACGTATAACGTATAACGTATAACGTATAACGTATAACGTATAACGTATAACGTATAACGTATAACGTATAACGCATAACGTATAACGTATAACGTATAACGTATAACGTATAACGTATAACGTATAGCGTATAACGTATAACGTATAACCTATATCGTATAACGTATAACGTATAACGTATAACGTATAACGTATAACGTATAACGTATAACGTATAACGTATAACGTATAACGTATAACGTATAACGTATAACGTATAACGTATAACGTATAACGTATAACGTATAACGTATAACGTATAACGTATAACGTATAACGTACAACGTATAACGTACAACGTATAACGTACAACGTATAACGTATAACGTATAACGTATAACGTATAACGTATAACGTATAACGTATAACGTATAACGTATAACGTATAACGTATAACGTATAACGTATACCGTATAACGTATAACGTATAACGTATAACGTATAACGTATAACGTATAACGTATAACGTATAACGTATAACGTATACCGTATAACGTATAACGTATAACGTATAACGTATAACGTATAACGTATAACGTATAACGTACATCGCATATCCTAGGACGTACACCGTATAACGTATAACGTATAACGTATAACGTATAACGTATAACGTATAACGTATAACGTATAACGTATAACATATAACGTATAGCGTATAACGTATAGCGTAGAAAGGATAACGTGTAACGTATAACGTATAGCGTATAGCGTATAAAGGATAACGTGTAACGTATAACGTATAACGTATGACGTATAACGTATAACGTTTAACGTATAACGTATAACGTATAACACATAACGTATGACGCATAACGTATAACGTACATCGCATATCCTAGGACGTATACCGTTTAACGTATAACGTATAACGTATAACGTATAACGTACATCGCATACCCTAGGACGTATACCGTATAACGTATAACGTATAACGTATAACGTATAACGTATAACGTATAACGTATAACGTATAACGTATAACGTATAACGTATAACGTATAAGGTATAACGTATAACGTATAACGTATAACGTATAACGTATAACGTATAACGTATGACGTATAATGTATAACGTTTAACGTATAACGTACAACGCATAACGTATAACGTATAACGTAAAACGTATAACGTATAACACATAACGTATAACGTATAACGTATAACTTATAACGAATATCGTATAACGTATAACGTATAACGTACATCTCATATCCTAGGACGTATACGGTATAACGTATAACGTATATCGTATTACGTATAACGTATAACGTATAACTTATAACGTATAACGTGTAACGTATAACGTATAACGTATAACGTATAACGTAAAACGTATAACGTATAACGTATAACGTATAACGTATAGCGTATAGCGTATAAAGGATAACGTGTAACGTATAACGTATAACGTATGACGTATAACGTATAACGTATAACGTGTAACGTATAGCGTAATACGTATTACGTATAACGTATAACGTATAACATATAACGTATAACGTATAACGTATAACGTGTAACGTATAACGTATAACGTATAACGTATAACGTATAACGTATAACGTATAACGTATAACGTATAACGTATAACGTATAACGTATAACGTATAACGTATAACGTATAAGGTATAACGTATAACGTATAGCGTATAACGTATAACGTATAACGTATAACGTATAACGTATAACGTATAACGTATAACGTATAACGTATAACGTATAACGTATAACGTATAACGTACAACGTATAACGTACAACGTATAACGTACAACGTATAACGTACAACGTATAACGTATAACGTATAACGTATAACATATAACGTATAACGTACAACGTATAACGTATAACGTATAACGTATAACGTATAACGTATAACGTATAACGTATAACGTATAACGTATAACGTATACCGTATAACGTATAACGTATAACGTATAACGTATAACGTATAACGTATAACGTATAACGTATAACGTATACCGTATAACGTATAACGTATAACGTATAACGTATAACGCATATACTAGAACGTGTACAGTATAACGTATAATGTATAACGTATAACGAAAAACGTATAACGTATAACGTATAACGTATAACGTATAACGTATAACGTATAACGTATAACGTATAACGTATAACGTATAACGTATAACGTATAACGTATAACGTATAACGTATAACGTATAACGTATAACGTATAACGTATAACGTATAACGTATAACGTATAACGTATAACGTATAACGTATAACGTATAACGTATAACGTATAACGTATATCGTATAACGTATAACGTATAACGTATAACGTATAACGTATAACGTATAACGTATAACGTATAACGTATAACGTATAACGTATAACGTATAACGTATAACGTATAACGTATAACGTATAACGTATAACGTATAGCGTATAACGTATAACGTATAACGTATATCGTATAACGTATAACGTATAACGTATAACGTATAACGTATAACGTATAACGTATAACGTATAACGTATAACGTATAACGTATAACGTATAACGTATAACGTATAACGTACAACGTATAACGTACAACGTATAACGTATAACGTATAACGTATAACGTATAACGTATAACGTATAACGTATAACGTATAACGTATAACGTATAACGTATAACGTATAACGTATAACGTATAACGTATAACGTATAACGTATAACGTATACCGTATAACGTATAACGTATAACGTATAACGTATAACGTATAACGTATAACGTATAACGTATAACGTATAACGTATACCGTATAACGTATAACGTATAACGTATAACGTATAACGTATAACGTATAACGTATAACGTATAACGTACATCGCATATCCTAGGACGTACACCGTATAACGTATAACGTATAACGTATAACGTATAACGTATAACGTATAACGTATAACGTATAACGTATAACGTATAACGTATAACGTATAACATATAACGTATAGCGTATAACGTATAGCGTAGAAAGGATAACGTGTAACGTATAACGTATAGCGTATAGCGTATAAAGGATAACGTGTAACGTATAACGTATAACGTATGACGTATAACGTATAACGTTTAACGTATAACGTATAACGTATAACACATAACGTATGACGCATAACGTATAACGTACATCGCATATCCTAGGACGTATACCGTTTAACGTATAACGTATAACGTATAACGTATAACGTACATCGCATACCCTAGGACGTATACCGTATAACGTATAACGTATAACGTATAACGTATAACGTATAACGTATAACGTATAACGTATAACGTATAACGTATAACGTATAACGTACAACGTATAACGTACAACGTATAACGTACAACGTATAACGTACAACGTATAACGTATAACGTATAACGTATAACGTATAACGTATAACGTATAACGTATAACGTATAACGTATAACGTATAACGTATAACGTATAACGTATAACGTATAACGTATAACGTATACCGTATAACGTATAACGTATAACGTATACCGTAGAACGTATAACGTATAACGTATAACGTATAACGTATAACGTATAACGTATAACGTATACCGTATAACGTATAACGTATAACGTACATCTCATATCCTAGGACGTATACGGTATAACGTATAACGTATATCGTATTACGTATAACGTATAACGTATAACTTATAACGTATAACGTGTAACGTATAACGTATAACGTATAACGTAAAACGTATAACGTATAACGTATAACGTATAACGTATAGCGTATAGCGTATAAAGGATAACGTGTAACGTATAACGTATAACGTATGACGTATAACGTATAACGTATAACGTATAACGTATAGCGTAATACGTATTACGTATAACGTATAACGTATAACATATAACGTATAACGTATAACGTATAACGTGTAACGTATAACGTATAACGTATAACGTATAACGTATAACGTATAACGTATAACGTATAACGTATAACGTATAACGTGTAACGTATAACGTATAACGTATAACGTGTAACGTATAGCGTATAACGTATAACGTATAACGTATAACGTATAACGTATAACGTATAACGTATAACGTATAACGTATAACGTATAACGTATAACGTATAACGTATAACGTATAACGTACAACGTATAACGTACAACGTATAACGTACAACGTATAACGTATAACGTATAACGTATAACATATAACGTATAACGTATAACGTATAACGTATAACGTATAACGTATAACGTATAACGTATAACGTATAACGTATAACGTATAACGTATAACGTATAACGTATAACGTATACCGTATAACGTATAACGTATAACGTATAACGTATAACGTATACCGTATAACGTATAACGTATAACGTATAACGTATAACGTATAACGTATAACGTATAACGTATACCGTATAACGTATAACGTATAACGTATAACGTATAACGTATAACGTATAACGTATAACGTATAACGTATAACGTATAACGTACATCGCATATCCTAGGACGTACACCGTATAACGTATAACGTATAACGTATAACGTATAACGTATAACGTATAACGTATAACGTATAACGTATAACATATAACGTATAGCGTATAACGTATAGCGTAGAAAGGATAACGTGTAACGTATAACGTATAGCGTATAGCGTATAAAGGATAACGTGTAACGTATAACGTATAACGTATGACGTATAACGTATAACGTTTAACGTATAACGTATAACGTATAACACATAACGTATGACGCATAACGTATAACGTACATCGCATATCCTAGGACGTATACCGTTTAACGTATAACGTATAACGTATAACGTATAACGTACATCGCATACCCTAGGACGTATACCGTATAACGTATAACGTATAACGTATAACGTATAACGTATAACGTATAACGTATAACGTATAACGTATAACGTATAACGTATAACGTGTAACGTATAACGTGTAACGTATAACGTATAACGTATAACGTATAACGTATAACGTATAACGTATAACGTATAACGTATAACGTATAACGTATAACGTAAAACGTATAACGTATAACGTATAACGTATAACGTATAGCGTATAGCGTATAAAGGAAAACGTGTAACGTATAACGTATAACGTATGACGTATAACGTATAACGTATAACGTATAACGTATAACGTATAACGTATAACGTATAACGTACATCTCATATCCTAGGACGTATACGGTATAACGTATAACGTATATCGTATTACGTATAACGTATAACGTATAACGTATAACGTATAACGTGTAACGTATAACGTATAACGTATAACGTATAACGTATAACGTATAACGTATAACGTATAACGTATAACGTATAACGTATAAGGTATATCGTATAACGTATAACGTATAACGCGTAACGTATAACGTATAACGTATAACGTATAACGTATAACGCATATCCTAGAACGTGTACAGTATAACGTATAATGTATAACGTATAACGAAAAACGTATAACGTGTAACGTATAACGTATAACGTAAAACGTATAAGGTATAACGTATAACATGTAACGTATAACGTATAACGTACAACGTATAACGTAAAACGTATAACGTATAACGCGTAACGTATAACGTATAACGTATAACGTATAACGCATATCCTAGAACGTGTACAGTATAACGTATAATGTATAACGTATAACGAAAAACGTATAACGTATAACGTATAACGTTTAACGTATAACGTACAACGTATAACGTATAACGTATAACGTAAAACGTATAACGTATAACGTATAACGTATAACGTATAACGTATAACGTATAACGTATAACGTATAACGTATAACGTATAACGTATAACGTATAACGTATAACGTATAACGTATAACCTATAACGTATAACGTATAACGTATAACGTATAACGTATAACGTATAACGTATAACGTATAACGTATAACGTATAACGTATAACGTATAACGTATAACGTATAACGTATAACGTATAACGTATAACGTATAACGTCTAACGTATAACGTATAACGTAAAACGTATAACGTATAACGTATAACGTATAACGTATAACGTATAACGTAAAACGTATAACGTATAACGTATAACGTATAACGTATAACGTATAACGTATAACGTATAACGTATAACGTATAACGTATAACGTATAACGTATAACGTATAACGTATAACGTATAACGTATAATGTATAACGTATAACGTAAAACGTATAACGTATAACGTATAACGTATAACGTATAGCGTATAGCGTATAAAGGATAACGTGTAACGTATAACGTATAACGTATGACGTATAACGTATAACGTATAACGTATAACGTATAACGTATAACGTATAACGTATAACGTACATCTCATATCCTAGGACGTATACGGTATAACGTATAACGTATATCGCATTACGTATAACGTACAACGTATAACGTATAACGTATAACGTGTAACGTATAACGTATATCGCATTACGTATAACGTATAACGTATAACGTATAACGTATAACGTGTAACGTATAACGTATAACGTATAACGTATAACGTATAACGTATAACGTATAACGTATAACGTATAACGTATAACGTATAACGTATAACGTATAACGTATAACGTATATCGTATAACGTATAACGTATAACGCGTAACGTATAACGTATAACGTATAACGTATAACGCATATCCTAGAACGTGTACAGTATAACGTATAATGTATAACGTATAACGAAAAACGTATAACGTGTAACGTATAACGTGTAACGTAAAACGTATAAGGTATAACGTATAACATGTAACGTATAACGTATAACGTACAACGTATAACGTAAAACGTATAACGTATAACGCGTAACGTATAACGTATAACGTATAACGTATAACGCATATCCTAGAACGTGTACAGTATAACGTATAATGTATAACGTATAACGAAAAACGTATAACGTATAACGTATAACGTTTAACGTATAACGTACAACGTATAACGTATAACGTATAACGTAAAACGTATAACGTATAACGTATAACGTATAACGTATAACGTATAACGTATAACGTATAACGTATAACGTATAACGTATAACGTATAACGTATAACGAAAAACGTATAACGTGTAACGTATAACGTATAACGTATATCGTGTAACGTATAACGTATAACGTATAACGTATAACGTATAACGTATAACGTATAACGTATAACGTATAACGTATAACGTATAACGTATATCGTATAACGTATAACGTATAACGTATAACGTATAACGTATAACGTATAACGTATAACGTATAACGTATAACGTATAACGTATAACGTATAACGTATAACGTATAACGTATAACGTATAACGTATAGCGTATAACGTATAACGTATAACGTATATCGTATAACGTATAACGTATAACGTATAACGTATAACGTATAACGTATAACGTATAACGTATAACGTATAACGTATAACGTATAACGTATAACGTATAACGTATAACGTATAACGTATAACGTATAACGTATAACGTACAACGTATAACGTACAACGTATAACGTACAACGTATAACGTATAACGTATAACGTATAACGTATAACGTATAACGTATAACGTATAACGTATAACGTATAACGTATAACGTATAACGTATACCGTATAACGTATAACGTATAACGTATAACGTATAACGTATAACGTATAACGTATAACGTATAACGTATAACGTATACCGTATAACGTATAACGTATAACGTATAACGTATAACGTATAACGTATAACGTATAACGTACATCGCACATCCTAGGACGTACACCGTATAACGTATAACGTATAACGTATAACGTATAACGTATAACGTATAACGTATAACGTATAACGTATAACGTATAACGTATAACGTATAACGTATAACGTACAACGTATAACGTACAACGTATAACGTACAACGTATAACGTACAACGTATAACGTACAACGTATAACGTATAACATATAACGTATAACGTATAACGTATAACGTATAACGTATAACGTATAACGTATAACGTATAACGTATAACGTATAACGTATAACGTATAACGTATACCGTATAACGTATAACGTATAACGTATAACGTATAACGTATAACGTAT
This sequence comes from Ptiloglossa arizonensis, assembly GCF_051014685.1. Lineage (NCBI taxonomy): Eukaryota > Metazoa > Arthropoda > Insecta > Hymenoptera > Colletidae > Ptiloglossa > Ptiloglossa arizonensis. The sequence continues at coordinate 1,689,630 of NW_027478405.1, forward strand.
AACGTATAACGTATAACGTATACCGTATAACGTATAACGTATAACGTATAACGCATATACTAGAACGTGTACAGTATAACGTATAATGTATAACGTATAACGAAAAACGTATAACGTATAACGTATAACGTATAACGTATAACGTATAACGTATAACGTATAACGTATAACGTATAACGTATAACGTATAACGTATAACGTATAACGTATAACGTATAACGTATAACGTATAACGTATAGCGTATAACGTATAACGTATAACGTATATCGTATAACGTATAACGTATAACGTATAACGTATAACGTATAACGTATAACGTATAACGTATAACGTATAAGGTATATCGTATAACGTATAACGTATAACGCGTAACGTATAACGTATAACGTATAACGTATAACGCATATCCTAGAACGTGTACAGTATAACGTATAATGTATAACGTATAACGAAAAACGTATAACGTGTAACGTATAACGTATAACGTATATCGTGTAACGTATAACGTATAACGTATAACGTATAACGTATAACGTATAACGTATAACGTATAACGTATAACGTATAACGTATAACGTATATCGTATAACGTATAACGTATAACGTATAACGTATAACGTATAACGTATAACGTATAACGTATAACGTATAACGTATAACGTATAACGTATAACGTATAACGTATAACGTATAACGTATAACGTATAACGTATAGCGTATAACGTATAACGTATAACGTATATCGTATAACGTATAACGTATAACGTATAACGTATAACGTATAACGTATAACGTATAACGTATAACGTATAACGTATAACGTATAACGTATAACGTATAACGTATAACGTATAACGTATAACGTATAACGTATAACGTATAACGTATAACGTACAACGTATAACGTACAACGTATAACGTACAACGTATAACGTATAACGTATAACGTATAACGTATAACGTATAACGTATAACGTATAACGTATAACGTATAACGTATAACGTATAACGTATAACGTATACCGTATAACGTATAACGTATAACGTATAACGTATAACGTATAACGTATAACGTATAACGTATAACGTATAACGTATACCGTATAACGTATAACGTATAACGTATAACGTATAACGTATAACGTATAACGTATAACGTATAACGTATAACGTACATCGCATATCCTAGGACGTACACCGTATAACGTATAACGTATAACGTATAACGTATAACGTATAACGTATAACGTATAACGTATAACGTATAACATATAACGTATAGCGTATAACGTATAGCGTAGAAAGGATAACGTGTAACGTATAACGTATAGCGTATAGCGTATAAAGGATAACGTGTAACGTATAACGTATAACGTATGACGTATAACGTATAACGTTTAACGTATAACGTATAACGTATAACACATAACGTATGACGCATAACGTATAACGTACAACGTATAACGTACATCGCATATCCTAGGACGTATACCGTTTAACGTATAACGTATAACGTATAACGTATAACGTACATCGCATACCCTAGGACGTATACCGTATAACGTATAACGTATAACGTATAACGTATAACGTATAACGTATAACGTATAACGTATAACGTATAACGTATAACGTATAACGTATAAGGTATAACGTATAACGTATAACGTATAACGTATAACGTATAACGTA